>NC_142890.1:12391000-12717000 GCF_054131105.1 Drosophila navojoa
AAAATGTAGAAAATACTTTGAGCACCTGGAAAAACAACGTGTTCACATCGTTTCCCCTGCTATGCGGCGTATAAATAATAAATGGCCAAACTATAAATATTAATATTTGGAGCATGTACATATGTACATTTACTTGGCCCATTATTGTTTTGTTTACACAGCTCGCATTCACAGTAAGTGTGCAAGGCAGCAGGAGGCGCGGCTGACCTCATAAACTATAAACTCAGACAGGAGTGTATACATACGTCATGTATGTATGTATATACTTGATTAGCACAACCAAGTTGAGTGCTTGGACTTTTATTATTGATTAGATTTGGGCACTTAACGGTAATTTTATGATCTAGAAGTATGCCATTAGACACACGAACATAGTTTGTATGTATGTATTATGTAATATGCGCCTTGTCCTGTCATGATATATCAATTTGTCCGCCATTATTAATGTTGATCCTTAAAATTTCCGCAAGCAAATTTAATTCAATTTATCTAGTTTTTCCACAAACTCAATTTGCAGAGTTTCGTATCACTGATTGCGTTGCTTTTCTGTGTGGAAACGATTCCATTCACTGCCATCCACTGCATACGCGCTGCCTAATACAAAGGCATTGTTCAGTGTCAGGTTGCCAGGCAAATTAACATGCATGTCAGCATCGGGTAACTAAGTTGTTGCCTCCTTGGCCCGGATGCAGTTGACGCATTTGCTTAGCTGATTACGGTGCTGCCATGGAATACCATTTGGAGGGACATAACGAGTCTATGCTGACGAGTATCTCGTATCTTTCAGCCGCACGCATCAAGAGGGCGGATGCTGGCGGCTGGCTGTTGATGGTTAGAATTTGCGGCAGAGCGTTAGAGAAAGCAAAATTATGTTTACGCATTAAACGCGAAATGAGTAATCCGCGCCATGTCACTCACTCTTTCTCTCTCTCACACACACTCAGACACACACACACAGGCGCGCAGACAGCCAGAGACATACTTTTACATAAAGGACATGCTCATGCATGTCAGGAAAATGTCATCGTCTACTCAAATGTCAGACTGTCCGTCCATATCCTTCTCATTTATTTATAGACTTGATGAGCACTGCGCGAGCTAATGTCATTTGCATACCTCAGATTCTGAGTGGATTTGTCAATTGACATGTGTGAGGCGGACAGGAAACGACAAATTTCGATCGAAATTGACAGCTTCACTGGGAGTTGAAATGTAAAATGTGAAATGCGAAATGCGAAAAGCGAAAACAAAACTCGACTCTGTGTCCTAGATACGCAGCTGGCCCACTTGAATTAGTAAATGCACTTTGCTGAAATTACTTTACAGCAATTAGCTGAACGCCTGCGATAATTCAATAAATAATTGCTGTGCTACAGTGTCTTTATGTATTATAGATTAAACAGATTAAAATTCTACTCATACTAAGTAAGTAGTTATATAAAGACTCCAATAAATTGATAGAACACGTTGAAAATAGGGAAAAGGACTTTACCGACCAAAAAAACAATAAATGTTTTTAATGCTCAGGAAAACGACCTGAGTCTGGTCATAAATCGAAACTATAAATGCTTTTTAGACCTGCGATATTTCGAATCTCTCATTAATTCAAAGCCATCAAGAGATATAGAATCTCCTTAATATTTCAAACATACGATAATTCCTGATAACGCCCAAAAACAATTCAAGTTTGTATACTTTTGATATTCCACGTCGTTCCAAGTATATATGTAAATCGATGTATCATATAAAGACTTAAAAGAATCAAATAACATAAATATTTAAACAAAATGCTGATAACTGCCTCGTAAAGTTGCTTATTCTCAGTTTTCGTAAACGTGCACTTAACTTGTAATGATTACACATACATATAACATTTCTAAAACATATGCCAAAATACGAATAAAAGAAATGTTGAAGCGCAGGTGTTAGGAGTTTGTGTTTTCGTTTGTTTATATGTATCGAATGAATAATCTCAAGCATGAGTATGAATATATAACATTTGACAATTCAGGCTGGTTTCGATCGGTTATGAATGAATATCAATCTATATGTAGCACGCATTCACATATTCATAATGGAAGTCTCTAATGAATGCAAATGGATTTCAACACTTACGTAAATTTGTACAAACAGCTCAGCGAGTTGGCTTATTAGAGGAAATGGTAGGTGCAGCTTGTTGGATTTGCATTGGGCAAACAGTTTACACACAGTTTGGACAGTTTGGACAGTTGGGGATAATATGCTTGTATCTGTATAAATATTAAATAGTAGTTGGCATGCATTTATGAAGCGGCTGCCTCCGGAATTTTGGATTCACTGTCAGGCTAGTGGCATGTGACGTGATGTACTGAGGCCTAAACGAGTACCAATACAAAGGCTAACACAAAGACAGGCACAACAAACACAGGCGCACATACGGAACCGACTTCTACATATAATATATATGCATATATAAGAATATATATGTATATATATGTATGTATATGAATAGCGCTGTTGGCATACAATCGCCTTTAAGCGCAGACAAACATGACGTAAACACCCAAAATGTATGCTTGCTTATTTTTCCATAGCTCCAAAGTTGTTGTACTTGAAGGAATTTTCCATATTTCGTTTATTTCACTTGGTCTGTGATAATTTCGTGCAACTGTGTAGTCACTGGAATAGCCACAAACGATTTGATTTAATAAAGTTTTTTTTTGTTAAGTGTCGCGGGGGCGTGGCAGTCAGACATAGCGACGACATCAAGGACATTTAATAAGGCGCAGCGCACACAAAGAGCAACAACAATGGCCAAGACAAGCAAAGCACAATAACAACAACAGCAAAGTGTGTCACACTGAACACACACACACACACAAGCACACATGAACACGCAAGCACACACCAACGCACACTGGCACACACACGCTGACTAACGCTATGCCATTAAAGTAACGGGTCACGATCAAAATACCAACGGCTGTCGTTGGCGATGTCGATTGCTAATTAATCGATTTCACATACTGGAGCACAGGCCGAAATGACGATTACACAACACTGCAAAAATGCAACGGCACTTGCATCGCTTAAATTCACTTTCACTTGCTTTTCGGCATTCACACGCGGCAAATTCTTAGCTTTCGCTTCGTTTGGCTAACTTTCTAGCCGACACTTTTGGTTGTTGGTTGTTGTGCTTGTTGTTGCTGTTGCTATTGGTATTGCTATTATTATTGCTGTTTGAAATATTATTAACTATCTGTTTACATGCGCTTGCAGAAAGCGACGTCTGTTGCGTACGAGAGCCGAGGACGGACTGAAGCGCGAGCCATTCAAACGACTCGACTTGGAGCCGAAGGACTCATGACTCGTTTGCCTTCGTTGAGCTCTTTACATTTGAGTGAGTTTTTTTCCTCATACACTTGGGCGATGCGCATTTCTGCAACGCACAGGCAGACGGGTAACCAGACACGTAAATAATTAAATTTTTAAATAAGATTATGGAATCCCTTCTGTCTCGTCTTCTGCTTCAACACTATTTGTTTTCTATTCATTGGGGTATGAATATGTGATTTACTTGAATATTGTGATTTACATGAATAGAGAATGTAAAAATCAAATATACATAATATGAGCAATTTAAATATTATATATCCCATATATGATTTTAAAGACTATTTATATTTAATTTTAATGCGAAACAATTAACATTTGAAGCTTTATCAATTATTTATAATCATCTATCACTGCTATTATTATTATAGCTCGTGCAGGGTGGTATTTACCAGTTCACAATGCAGAACGATTGCTCTTGATTGGATAACGGTTTCTCTGTTTCTGTTTTGTTTTTGTTTTGTCGCTTCCTGTCATTTGCCGCTTGCAGTTTTCGGCTTACTCAGTTTTTGCTGCGGTCAGTGCGACAAGTAAAATTTCCGGTTTCCGTTCTGCATTAACGTCCACGTGCGTTCGGAGCACTATCTGAGACGAGAAGGCAACTATTTTTTAGCGCCAAGTAACGCCAATTGCTGCTTATAAGCCCAGTGTGAACGTCCAATAAAATTCTTGTGCAATTGGCACTGCAAAATGCGAACTCATTTAAATTTCATACAATCTTTGGCATGGAGCTTTGAGCTTGGAGTGCCACACAGGGGCAGGGCGGTGGCAGATGGCAGTTTGCAGCTGGCAGTTGGTAGTTGGGGGGCGGCAATGGGCGTTGGGGCTGGGTTGAAGCTGGGGTTTGGTTAGTACACCCGAGGGCATTGGGTGCAAATGAGCAAAGTTGAGCGTCCTCTTTGTTTATGACTCAGACGCCGCTGGCAGGGCGTGAAAGGAGGCGCCCTTGTGTAAAAAATCGCATTGTTCTGTATGAGTGAGTGCGCCTGTGTGCGTGCTCTTTCCCTGGCATTTGCGTTTGTGTGTGCTCAACAACAACGACAACAACGACTACAACGGTAACACATGTCTCAATGCTGAAAGCAACCTGTTGTAGCTGCTGCGTCTACAAATACAGCCAAATGTGGGTACAATTCATGCGAAAAATATGGATAAGGCTCATGAGGGGTCCGATTGTTCTCTTATTACCATATTTGTTTGTATTAGTATTATTTATAATGATATTATTTTCATATTATATAAAATATTTTCTGTTTGTGGGGTATTTTTGATACAATTATGGTTATACAGACTCTTGTATTCTATTACTATTAGTTTTATTTTTATACCCTGAACCCATTGAAAATGGGAAATCAGGGTATAATGGTTTTGTTAAAAGTATGTAACAGGCAGAAGGAGGCGTGGCAGACCCCACAAAGTATATATATTCTTGATCAGGACGACAAGCTGAGTCGATTTGGCCCTGTCCGTCTGTCTGTCCGTCCGTATGTATGAACGCGTCGATTTCAGAAGATATAAGAGCTAGAGACTTCAACTTTTTTTTAAAATGTCCGTATATATCACGCGCAGATCGAGTTTATCACTAAAAAACGATAACTCATTCCGATACTTTTTTATCGATAAAAAACCTTATCGAAGATCACTTAAATAATTATATCTCCTACATCTTTCAAGCTAGAGTCTCCAAATTTAAAATGTATATTAAGATGAATTTTATACAATTTCGGTTTTTGTTAAAATTTACCCCCCACACCTAAATCCACCCCCTCACCCTCATCTTTGTAAAAGTCGTATATCAAATACTAGAGACTTGAGCTTCGGTATACACATACATTTTAACATTATGATTACGTTCTGAAAGTTTCATTGCGATCGTACGTCTAGAAATTAAATTATTCAACAAATAAGTTTTCATTATATTGCCAACACTGCAGCGCAACCCAAGCGCAATCGCCTGTATATGTGAGTGTGTGTGTGTGCGTGTATTTGTTTGTATGCGTGTGTGTGTGCGTGTATTTGTATGTATGCGTGTGTGTGTGTGTGTGCGTGTGTGTTTGCTAATTATTTTTGAAATATCAGTTGCTTGTAGGGTTCAGGGGATCTCGTAGTCGAGCTGTCTCGACTAGAGCTTTCTTACTTGTTATAAAACAATTTATTACTTAAATAATAATGAGCTAAAGTTAATAATAAGTTATCCAGATTTAACATATACCCAATTATTTCGCTTTTACGATTAATTGAATAATTTAATAGTATAATTCATTCGGATTCTAGTAGAAGATTGAGCGAGATCTACCTCTCTCTCTACCTCACTCTCTTATCGTATCACTTTCACTCTTTTTACTTAGCTCTCTCTCTCTCTCTCTCTGTCGCTCTATTTCTACTTCTTTTTTCTCTTATCGTATTACTCTCTGTCTTTCTTCTTATCTTTTAATTTCTTTTCATATATCATCTATCTTTCTTTCAATGTCTCCGTCTCTGTCTCTCTGTCGCTCTCTCTCTACTTCTCTTTCACTCTCTTTTTTTCTCACACTATTTCTACATTGTGCTAAAGTGAAGTCATAGACTTAAGTATGAAAAGTTGTAAACTATTCGAGCTGTACTTAAGTATTTTCCGTATGATCTCACCTCTGAATTCGTTAAGTATTCGACATAACAAATTTTGCTCAACTCCATTTAACTCACGAGTGTTGGAATGTAAATTTGTGAATTATTGTTTTTTGTTTCTCAATACATTTTGATATAAGGCACTATGAAAGTGTCTCTCTAAAAGTTTTTCCAGTGATTTATATTCCTCATAGTTCATGCTGACCGTGTACATTTTTCTAGGTTAAGCCCATGAATCCAATGAAGACTTCTAAATTGCAAGCTACTAAAGCTTAGCCCGGAAAATGCGAGCAAGAATCTCCCGGCATCTTCTGGCAGAGTTATTATTATCGGTTATCTGTCTTACTTTTGCTTTACAGATGTAATAACAAAGAGCAAATTAAATATTTGTTTAGATTATATACTGAAGAAAAGCGACTAAAATATCATTTATACACAAACATCTACAATGACTCTTTCGATTATTGTTGAAGATAAATAAGTGTTTTATTATAATTGATTAACGTCTAATGATAATGGGATCCACTAATCAAGCTAGCGACAGCAATCGATGTCTCAGCGAGGAGCCTTTGGGCCTACAGTGAAAGCGTTGACTGTATCCAGGGCAAATAGGCGCCAACATTGACGTAGACCCCGGGCACGTTTGCCTGCCCGCAGCCGATGCCCCAGGCGACGAGGCCGACCACATACCAGAGCCCATTGCTGGTGCAGACGAGGGGAGAGCCGCCATCGCCGGTGCACGCATCCTTGCCAGGCTCGCCGCCGGCGCAGATGAAGCTGATGGGGTTGAGGGCAAAGGCCGGCCCGAGGCGCGTGGACTGCAGTGCCGTTTGGCAATTGGCATTCGGTATTAGGGGTACATCCACCTGACGCATAATCGCCTGGTATGCGCCCGTCGGTCCAAAGTCGTTCTTGCCCCAGCCAGCCACCCAGCAGCGCTGTCCCACGAAGCTGACAGTGGGCAGGCAAATGGTGCCAATGGTGGAGCGGCTGGTAAGGGAGACGGGCGTGGCCAGCTTCAGTATGGCCACATTGTTTTGCAGATTATTGGGATTGAAAGCGGGATTCACATAGACATTAGAGACGAGCACATCTTGCGCCGGTATGGGCTCACTAATGCTGGCCGCATTCCATTCGCCCAGGCGCACCTTAAAGGAGTTCAAACTAACAGAGAATTAGGACGAGCTGCGGTGTATGGGCTGCCAAGTACTCACGCCAAGTTGTAGACCTTGTGGGCGGCAGTCAGCACATGTTGTGCTGTGATTAGCGCCCCACCGCCCAGATACACGTCTGCTGTGGTCAGCAGCGCCGCTTGCCAGGGATACGCGCCGAAGCTGGCTTGCCCGGGACCAGCCAGAGCCGAGCCTGCTGGAGGTGGAAACCGCAATCCGCATTGATAGTTGCCCGCCTGGCAGCAGGCCACCAGACCATAGTTACAGGTCAAAGGAGCCGCTGTGGTGCTGGCTGTGGGCTGAAAGCAGAGCAAGGATTAGATTGATAGTCCCAGGATCATCTCCTTTGTCCTAGCCAAGCGACTCACCACTCCGCCACTGTTCACAATGCGTATATCCAGCTGACCGCTGCCGTCATTTGGAGGCGTGGGCAGTGGATTCGGACAGGATCCAGCGGGCACGCAACGGCAATTACTTGCGGCGGGAGTCACTACGGCACTTATGGGCGGCACCAAGGTGCCCACAATCAATTGTCGCGCGAGCACTGCAAGAGGTCAAGTGAGAAGAGCTTCGTATGCCACTCGCCAGCTTCGACTTACGCGTGTGATTATCCAGATTGCCTGCATCGCTGGGCTGGGGTGCGCTCTGCTCGGTTAGGGAGCCAAAGCTCCAGCCGTGCACACCAGTGTCACCGAGCAGCTGGAGGAGCAGCAGGCCGAGTGTTGATAGTAGTGCATTCATCGCCTATACAATGGCAACTAACCTGGTTAAGTGACATGCCACCTGGCTATATAGGGCGATCCGAGCGTACGTCCAGCACATAAATTACCAACCAAACGACCTCAGTTTTGAGTGAGCTCCAGCTCAGGGATTTTCCGAGCTGCATAAAGCAAAAAAAAGAAAATTAAACGCTCTCAACCGCAATCATAAAGAACAGCAACAATGTGAGAGATAATCAATGCGACATTTGAATGCTTTCAACTTTTAACTCTGATGGTTTAACGCAGCTGAAGCTAGTAGGAAATTTTTAGGTCTGCATATCCATATTATTAAAATATAGCTTAGAAACTTGCTAACTTTATTTTAAAATGTTGTTCTATGTGCTTCAATAAGGTAATTCCCCTTCAAAACATGCTATCTGTTTTTAGAAATCTGTTAATTGAACAAACGATGTCTCGATGATAAATGACGATAAATAATTTACTAAAAATATAGAAAACAGAGTAGATGTTTACTTAGCTAGCCAAATATAGCCAAAAGACTAAAGATATTTTTAAATGTCTCGAAGCCCTGATTTAAATTCTTTTTTAATTTAAATTATACTCCAAATACTGTATTACCTAAGCTTCTATAAATCTTGAGAATACTATGTAATTATATGGAAAAGCTATTTTTTTATCAGAATTGGGAATAGATTACATTAATTAATATAATATTTATTTAAATATGCAATTAATTATTGGAAAATAGCCGCAATATTATTAATACTGTTTTTACAATTAAATTATTAATATGATTTATACATATGTACGTATATTTTCACTATTGAAAATTGCTTAAGTTAAAGATAACAAGGTAGCTGATGAGCTCAAATTTATCTATAGTGTGTATAGAGTGTCAGCTACTCATATGTATATTAGTATGCGTGCATTTGTGTATATGTGAAAATTAAATAAACAAACGTCCATCCATAATAATAACAAATACATTTTGTACACTCACCCGTAAGCCGCGAGGCTAGTAAAATGAGTGAAAAAACTCTGTCTGTATTCGATATGCGGTCATTGGATAATAAATAAATTGCGCTGACAAATTTGATAGTGATTATGTTCATGTTGCTTTTCTTTTTTTTCCATTGTGTGTGTTGGCTGTGACAATTTTTGATTTGATTTTAACAATTTAATGGTTTAATTGTGCAAACATGCACTGGCATGAGCACTATTATAATAGTTGTTGTTATTAATATTATTGTTGTTGTCTTTGTTGTTAACAAACGCTTAACACTTCGATAAACATTTTAACTAAAAAAAAGAACCGTAAGACATTTAAATATTTTAAGCTTAGATAAAGAAAGTTTAGAATGCAAAGCTTTTGCCCTATCGACCAACTCGAGTTGGTTGCCTGGGTAAGAATTCAATTCATATTACGAATCGAAATGTTCAGCGGAGGTCACGTATTATTGGACTTCTCGGCCATACCAAAGTTGCATGGGCCAGAGAATTTTTGGCATTGGCGAATGCTCCTGCGCGCCTATTTGGAGTCAGCTGACCTCTGGAGGGACGACCATCCCAAGGATGTGAGTTTTATTTTCTAGCTGAAAGTTGTAAGAAACCTTACTAAGTTTTTTATTTCACTTTGCTTTCTGTTTTTTTTAGAACCCCCACGCCAAGTTCATAGTTTTGGCCTCTGTGCAGTCTGATAAGATAGAGCCAGGATACGATGATGAGACACCAAAGCAAATATTTAAAAGTCTAGAAGAACGTTTCCGCCCATATTAGTGGGGAATTTAATTCTCTAATAATAAAAGTTATATACATATAATAATTCTAAATAATTCAAATATTGCTTCATATATGATCCACACAAATCAAATGATATTGGCTTTTTAAATGAACAGATAAAAAAACTAAATAACAAAAATTATGTTTGTCTTTGATAATTTCAATATATTTTTAAATTAATAATAATTAAGCTTAAGTTGTATTGAAAAAGATAAAAATTAACTTAAAGCTCAATTTGCTTTTACAGAAACAAGAAATACATTTGATAATAATTATTCGATCAAAGCTCTGCTACCATGATTGTAATTTAAATTGAATTGTTGGCGCGCAAATTGACTACGCGTGAAGTTGGCTGCGCGCAAATTTCAGCTCAGGTGAAGTTGGCTGCAAAGCGATAGTTATAAATATATTTAGTTCACTTAACTTTGGCTGCGGAACTAAATATATTCATAGCTATCATAAAAAATAAACATTAATTATGAAACACAGCATTTATTCTTAAAGAACAAAATTTGAAAAATAGCTATTGAACAAGTTGGCAGCCACTGTGATAAGGTCACACTCGAATAGTCACAACACTAATCGATATATAAAGTCTATCGTGCTATCGACTTAAGCTGTTTTTTGTTTTCGATGACAGTTGCACTTCAGAAGTCAAATCGTAAAGACGTGCGGAGCGCGTGTGCTTAATATTTGCTTTCTAACTAAACGTTAGAGTTAAGATACATTTTAACTAATGACTCTAAACCAAAACATGAGAAAGTTTTTTCAATACTAACAACGAAATTAATAAACTACAAGAAACGACTGATACAATAACCAGCACGAACTGCAATAAGTGACAAAAAATCAAAGCAGGCCAAGAAGAAGAGGAAGAAGCCAAAACAACGCGACATCGACACCTGTTTGCCTGCATTCCTGAACCTGTGCAACACTGTGCGTTTCGGTGTTTGTGTGCGTGTATGTGCATGTGTATGTGTAATATTAAAGAATACGAACTTCCAAACGAATTTTATTTTTTAAACAGTGTTTAAATAATTATCAATTTGTTTGGCCATTGCTGCAATTGCAACATTTTGCAGCCGCCGCGCCTGCGCAGAAGAAACAACAGCAGAAACAACAGCAGAAACATAAACACAAACATAAACGAAAACCGGTTAGAGTGAGACAAGAAGACCGCACGCACACACAGTTGCAAACTGCTCACACACACACATAGTTTGTATTCGTTTTTTTTGTTTGCGTTTGCTTGGAAAATAGAAATAGAAGGAAACACAAAAGTCCCAACAGAAAAAGAAAAAAGAAAAAGAAGAAATAATCAATTGCAAGTGTTGAAAAGTGTGACGATACACAAAGAAAACAAAAAGCCAATTCACACGAAATAAGAAATTAGAAATAATAATTGTGCTGTGCGCGGAAATTGGGTAACAGAAAAAAAAAAATAATAATACCAAATTTTTAAAAATATGTTTGCATAAGGGTTAATGCCCAAACGCCTTATCGTTAAACAAATCAATGGCCGCGCGTATAACGAAAGTGAATTAAGGTCCCAAAATAATTGTAACAGCAATTTCCTAACCAGTTTCGAGAGGTTCGCCCTTATCTGGAACGCCAAGCCACTTGTTGTCCGAATTGGTGAGTAATAGCCTTAATATTCTTTATTGTTTGGCTCTAATCTCTTTACCTGGTCTTGTGGAATGTCCCTCGCGGAGTCTTTTATCTTTGTAAGGCATTAACTTCCCCCCCCAATGGATCATTGACCAACATTTGAACTGGCTCCGCGCGAACCAAAAAAAACATTTCAACTTTCACTGAATTGCGCGCCAAAATTGAATTGGATTTGCGCAAATTTGATAGCGAATTCCAAATTTGATATGCAATCGAGTTTTCTCTTGTAAATCAAATTTATTTCATGTATCTGCTTTTATTTTGTGGCTTTTCATATTGTCGCTGTCGTTGTTGTTGTTGTTGTTGTTGCTGGGGTTTGTTTATTATTATTGTTTTCGCTTGGAGCTGATGTAACCAAAAGCTGATTGCCGAACCGATTTGCAGCTTCATTAAGCTCAACTCGCCTCAAATTGAGTGTAAGGCGAGGCGAAGCTGATTATGAGATAATCAGCAAATTGCTCCACACAATTGCGGAACACGCTGCAAGTCATGAGAGAAAGAGCTTTAACTGTTAATCATTTCCTCGGCTCACAGGCGAACAAGTAAAGCGTAATTGTTCAACATTAAATAAGACTAATTAAAAACTCTGCCTAAATAGTTCAAGAAACCTATGCGGCTCGTTAAGGAATGTAAGTAGATCCACTTAGTAATTGCATCTAAAACTTGGTAGGCTTATAAAATTACAAGCAAATATATGATTTAAAGTGGTATTTATGCTCCTCATAGTGCTCTAAATATTTATTAAAAAGTTTCACTATTGCCATAAATCGATAAATATGAAAATCATATTTTATTTTACAAACATGACTTGAACAATTTTCGCACAGTCGCACAATCGCACACAGTTAATATTAGCCGCGCTTTCCTCTTAGTAACTCCGGCTAAGCCAAAACTAACCGCAAGTTGTTTGCAATTGAATTTGAAGCATGACTCATGACTGTTGCTCCATTCATTCAAATGCTTAGCTGCATAAATGAATACAAACTGGAAAACAAAATTCCAACTTCAATAGCCCAAATATTCCCACCAAAAAAATAAAAATAAAATGCTGCAGAAATAAACAAATAGCAGCAGCAGCAGCAGCAACAACAGCATTTTTAAGCCAAGCCGTCAACAACAACTTTATGAAAACCAACAGCAACAACAACAACTTGATACAAACTATGCAAAAAGTTATATAAAAAACACGTTGAGCATCGATGTGTATGTGTGTGTGTGTGTGGCAACAGTGCAGTGTGCAGTGGAGCTGGACGGGGCGGTGAGGTGGAGACACATGACGCTCACTTTGAGCCACGCTTCAATTGCAAATGCGCCAGCAAGCAAAAAGCATTGACGCAGCTACCAGATATTGTTGTTGCTGTTGTTGTAATTGTAAATTCTACAGGTTTCGCTTACACTGTCTGTGTAGCAGTTGTTGCCTTAATGGCGCACAACAACAGCAACGACAACAACAACAACAATGCAATTTTACGCCAGAGCTAAAAAGGCGATCGAATCGAAGCAATCGTCGATCAAAGCTCCTCCAATCGTAGGCAAACCGGGCCAAAAGCCAGACAGCATCCGATTTGCAGGCACTGTGGCCACAAACCAGATGTACAAGCGCAATGACATAAGCTGCTTTGAAATCCTTAAAGGATGTATTATAATAATAGATTTTTAATCGAATATAGTTGATGGAGTAGAGTGGATAGTATTCTCCGGAAATTCGTTTCACGGCGGATTAAAGCTATAGGAACTGTTGTTGTTGCTGCTTAAAGTTAATGACTATCAATTAAAAGTAGTCAATAATTATATAAATTTTATGCTTCAGTAAGCGAAATATATATAATCATATCATAGCAATAGATAATGCGAGGCTCGAATAAGGCTAATGCCTATAAAAGTCCTAGAAATATATACAAATATATAAGCAAATATATTAACTTATTTATAAATATATAAAATAATATATACATTTAAAATTAATATAAAAAAAATATATAAATTTATATATCAATTTAATAGTATTTCAAGTGTTTATCTGTTCACAATTTGCATTCCCAAAGAGAACTCACGAAAGCCCACTTAGAATGGATTGGGGTATTTGAGCAACGTTTTGTCTTGGATTGTGCCCACTGTGCAGCGGCTGCACATTGCATTGGCTTGCCCCACAACAACGTTGCAGTAATACTTTGTCTATGGGTCCCCCGAGCGGCTGCCTGCCTGCCTGCGTGCCGCTGGTTCGTGGCCAAGTTGCCCAAGTTGGCCAACTGCTTGTTGGCCACTTGGTGCTCGATACGAATTGGCAGCCGTCGGGGGCTTCAGTCGATGCGATTCAACTCGAATCGGTTTAGCTTTGGTTTGGTTTCGATTTGTTGCTGTCGTTGTGCGATTGGAACTCGTAATTGTTTCATAAAACGCAAAACTGGCCGGACAGGCCAACTGACAAGGGAGCACTGCAGCAGCGAGGGCGTAGCGGTGCGGGGCGTGGCAGGCTAGCTCTGAAAACAGGTGCGCAAAACGCAAGCGCGCGTTTTCTGGTTTTTTGTTTTGGCTTTTCGAATTGCGAGTTGAGAGTTGGCTGGCTTTTGGGGCAACACATTTCGGTTTTAATTATGGCTTTGCGAATCGCATGCGATATATATCGCATGCACAAACATGTATGTAATGGCACAAGGTTGTTATGCAAAGAAAAGACAAGGAGAGAGAGGGAAGAGTTATTCCCTTTGGCAATGGAAGTGGTTAAACATGCGTAAATACAGATGCATAAATATGGATACACATATACACATACATACATACATATATGTATATGCACAATCACAAGATCCACTCTGGGCGGTTGAGCAATTGACTGGGCAGCGCTTATTGGAGCGCAACGCACTGGACAGCACGTAGACTGAAATCGTCTAGAAATCATGTTCTACATTCACAGTCATTCATGTGGGGAAGATTATATACATATGGTTGTTCTGTTCTGATCTGATCTAGATTGTCATTGGCCTGCCTATGGGCACAGCATAAGAGCACTTGAAGCCAGGCGAATCTTATATTGATTATAGCCGTCGTCGTATCTCGATGCGTGACATTAACTCGTACAGTTAAACAGTTATTCTACAGTTTGTTTTCTAGATTGTTAAGTACAGTGCAAACTCGATTGTTGTAAGGTCTTTCAGAGAACATTTGTTTATTTTCAATTCAAGTCGAAAACAGATTGATTGTGGTTCAAGTCTTTTCACGCTGTCACCTCTAATTTGTTGTAAACTATTTATTAGGCCCAAGGTCATCTGTTAATGAATCATTGTTGTTAGTATACCCTAAACAGCTCTAATGGAATTGATTAAATAATTGAGTCACACTAAGAATTACGCAGTTGTAAGTGTCAGGAGACGTAAATGGCTTTACAAGTGTCTTATCTGGGCGATGGGGCTACTGTTTAGATAATGATGAGGGCTTGGGCTGTTCATATGGCACTTAATCATGTGGCATTACAACTGAAAGTATCTAGCAGATACAAAACGTTCTAATGCCAAGGAAATTCGAGAACGCTCTGCCATCTGCTCATTTGCAATCTCTAAGATACTTTGTAGCTGGCTTCGCTGCCTTACTTCAAACTTAAATACCATAAGCTGCGCGGCACACAACCATAAATAAATGCACACACACATACACTCATCTGGAGTGTGTATACAACTAGATTGTATCTCAAGTTACGCGCACACGCGTCGCCTTTTGTCGGCGCATTTGTGTTTACACCTGATTGCAATTTGTATCTAGCAGATACAAGTGTGCTTTGCATACAACGAATGCCGTTAAAATGATATAAACAGCGAGCTTTTTAGCCGTTACTGTAACCGACTCGGATGTATCTCTGTGTATCTCTCGGTATCCATGTATCCGAGTATCTGCGTATCTGCATGCAGCGAAGCGCGCCGACAAAAATACAAGTTTTGTTTTCTTAACGTTTAGTTTTACCTCATGGTATTTTCTTGCGGCCTTATTAATATTTATCAATTTGTTATTTAACTTGTTTTTGATTTCTTTGTCTTCTTTTTATATGCATTTTTTATATTTTAAAAACAACCTTTTTTTTAAACAAATTCAAAGAGTCGCAAAGTAAAAAGAAAAAGCCACAAATTTTTGCATAATTTGGACACATCTAAAGGGGTTTTATTTGCTTAAGGTGTAGCCAACAGAGAAGAGGTAGACGAAGGAGAAAGGCAAGAAGAAGCAGCTGCAACAGTGAATAATGTTCGTTTTGTTTTAATTGATTTTCGAACATTTATTGCTGCGTATTCAAGGCATTTTGCTAAAATAGCCAATTTGACCTTATTATCGAGTATCTGTCTTGCTCGGAATGATAATTAAGTACTTGAACGTCGCTTGGACAGGTGGCTTTGCGTGCTGCTTTAATTAATTGTATGGAATAATGAATGTTGACTGAAATGAAATGCCTCATGGCTTAGATATCAGAGCTGGTCATTAATATTTCATTTCTTGGCCATTTATTATGGCCATAGAACCGTGTCAAAGCATTTAAAATCAATTTGGAAACGCAATTAAAACATGTGCTAAACTCTAACTGGAAAATAAAAAAAAATGCTATCAATATTCAGGTGAAACCTCAAGCGACGAAAGCTGAGCACCAAAAGGCGATAAAAAACTGTTTGGTTTAGTTTTTTTTTTACAGCTCGCAGCTCGCAGCTCGCAGCTGACAGCTGACTATTACAACGGACTGTTGGCCCGTAAGCTGCGAACCGTAAGCCGCGCCCACGATAAGCGTATTTACATTGCGGGCTGTGCAATCCGAGTGCTTGGCAGCTGGCTTAGAACACTTAACCATGCCCAGAGTTTCTATCTTATAAAACAGCACGCATTCTTGACTGTTTGCCCAGTATCTGCCACTGCGACTGCGACTGCGACTGCGGCTTTGTTGTATTTCACATTTGGTTAGTTTAGTTTTTTATGGCTCACAGTTCTGTTGAAATTCTTATGAAATGCTTTTCGCACTAAGTTAGTGTGTAAATTTTTAGTACAAGCTGCGCATAGGCGCAGATAAATACGAATACGAATGTGTGTGGAATAGTTTTTATAGCCGAAGATTCTGCTCATGCACAGCCTCGCCGTTAACGTCGTGTATAATCAGCTGGTATGCTCTATCTCTTTGGTTACCTAAGCCAAGCTATCTAAATGAATTGCTGGCCATAATAAATCAAGAGCTATATTATCGGTGCTTTAGCAAATTGCAGGGCAATTGTTATGTGAGCAAATGTTATTAAAGACCATTTGTGTCTAAATGCTATTGACATTGATTTGAAAGGTTATATTGTGATTGTGCAAGTGTATGTGACAGAGGGTAGAAGGAAGCGTTACGGACTACGCAAAGTCTATACATTCATTAGTTTATCTCTCTGAACTCGTTAGCAACTAGAGCTAGATATTTGCAGCTTTAAATATTCGTTCTTATGTGGCGTCTGTGGAATAAGTTTATGAGATTTGCTTTGATATCGCTTCTCATTTCACTAATATCAATCAATATTGATGTCATATTATAAAAGATGAAGGATTCGACGTATTTGTGCATGTGTTTCGTCTTATGTGTGGTGCTTTTTGTGGAACATCGGCAACTGCTACTGCAGCCGTTCCGAGTAGTTTTTAATATGATATCCTGTGAGTCATTGGAACAGCTTTTTGCTAGGTATCAGTATCTCTCAGACAGACATTTTCCAGAGAATTGGAGAATTGGTATTGGATGTAGAAACGAAAGCGTTAGAACTCATGTCTTGGAATCCAAGGCTTAAACTCGATTGAGATTTATACGAATTTTCATATATGTAAACTGAAATTTGTTGAGTTTTAAATATTCAGAATTCAAAATATATATTAATACTTTAAATAAAGTTAGATTTATTTGACTATAGTTAAAGGCACAGTAATTTAACAAAAATTTGTTGCACTTTGCTTGCCATTTTTTTTTTTTTTTTTGAATAAATCGTCATGTGAGCTTTAATAAACAAAGCCAATGACGCACTTTTCACATGGAACGTAACTCTGTAATTTCACTTAACTAGCCGCTGCCGTCTCGGCTCGCCCATCAAGTTGAACTCTGTGAGCTCTGTGAATGATGAACAACAAAATGTCGCATGCTGTTATTGTTTTTGATTCACTCAGTCTCAGTGAAACTGTTGCATTTGATTGTTTGATATCAGTTGGGATCTTGTGACTTGTGTTGTTTCCTGTCTAATTATAGGCAATCAAAGTGCAACAAATTCGAGCCGGGAAGGCGGGCAATTTAAATAGCTAACGCTGCAGCGCATGTTGTTGTTGTTGCTATTGTTGTAGTTGCTGTTGCTGTTGTTGTTGTGTGATGATTACATTTAATCGCCGATGGCAAACATAATAATTTCGATTAAATAATCAGCTCCTTACTGGCAGCAACGGAGCAAGAGCCAATCTTCGCACATTTGCACAGTGTCTGCAAAAAGTTGAATGCCTGCTTGAAGAGTGCTTGCTTCTATAATTATGAAAGTTTTTCATCTTGTTTTGGCTTTATATTTTCCCAACAACAACAACAGCAGCAACGACGAACCGTTGGCCAATGTTGGGTTAAATGAACGGTATGAACTCATTTCAAGGAGTCAAGTTTACTTGCTACACTGAGTCACTCCATTTCATTCATATGGCAGCAGCAGCAGCAGCAGCAACAACTCTCGGAAGTGAAAAGCTGCCACCACAAATGTGGCTTTGGCTTGGTCTGAATCGGAACCTGAAACCAGCGGCAACAGCAACAGCAACAACAACTGCCACAGCAACTGCCACAGCAACGCCTTGCAATGTGATACAAAATGCTATTGGCTTTTTATGCAACAACAGCAAGAGCAACAACAACAACGACAACGATGCAAACAACAACAATAATGGGAGCAACTGTAGGCAGACTCCACTCCGATCTGAACCGATCCCATGCCGGACCAAGAGCGAGTGCCGTTGGCGTTGGCAGCGCGCGTCGCCTTCAAAGACAAGTTTTACACCAATTTCCGCTGAGTTTTTCTTGTTGTTTTTCTTTGCTTTTTATACCCTGAACCCATTGAAAATGGGAAATCAGGGTATAATGTTTTTGTGTAAAAGTATGTAACAGGCAGAAGGAATCATCGCAGACCCCATAAAGTATATATATTCTTGATCAGCACGACGAGCTGAGTCGATATAGCCCTGTCCGTCTGTCCGTCCGTCCGTCCGTCCGTCCGTCCGTCCGTCCGTCCGTATGAACGCCGAGATCTCAGAAGATATAAGAGCTAGAGAGCTGAAATTTTTTGTGTATACTCGTGTATACCATACGCAGTACGAGTTTGCTTTATTTTTTCGATAACTCATCTGATAACTTTTTTATCGAGAATAATCGAAAAATTGATTTTGTTTTTTGAGCCTCATCGGAGTACTATTAGACATAGAGACTTCAGATTTACTGTGTATATATATATGATGAATACAAACATTTTGTAATCAATAGATTTTGGATACCACGCCCCCTTCGCCCCCAATTTGCAAAAAACGTATTTCAAGTACTAGAGACTTGTGCTTTGGAATGCACACACATTTTGACCATATAACTACGCCCTGAAAATTTCATTAAGATCGTATTTTTACAAGAGAAGTTATTCACCAAATAAATTCTCATACTATTGCCCACATTGCAGCGCAGCCCAAGCGCAGTCGCTGCTTACTGCGCAGTTAGCAGAGCACAGGCGCGTGAGGGTGGATGCATGTGTATGTATGTGTGCGTGCATAAAAGAAGTGCAGAATGATAAGAATATCAGCTTGGAGGGTTCAGGGTATCTCCTAGTCGAGCAGCATCGACTAGAGTCTTCTTACTTGTTTATTATATACTATATTGTTTTTCTTTGCTTTTTCATCTTCTTCTACCCCTTTTTTCTTCTTATCTGGCTTTCCATGTTATTATCTAAAGGTTAAAGACTTATGATGCGCCTGTGGAATTTTCTTCAATGTTTTTTCAATGCTCTCTTAATGGGGCTTTAATGTGGCAATTGGCGTCTGTTAAGTGCTCGCTACGTGTGTTTGGGCCTAATTGAAAAAGGAAAATCAAGTGGCAAATTGTGCAATTGATATTTAGCCAGACATTTTAAATGCTTCCACAAATAGTTAGCCGTCTGGGTGCAGCAGGAACTGACTGAGCGACTTATGCAGTTCGATAGACGCTGTACAATGAATAATGTATTGGTTAATCGATAACTTTTTTGTTGCTTAATATTTATTAGTGCGACTCGTGAGGAGAAACCCAGTTGTTGCTGGGTAAAATCATAGATCTATTGCATGCTAAGAGAAATAGAAACACTTGATTACTAATTGATTGGGTATGCGGGAATGCCACACTCTTAATTGCAATAAAATTGAAGAATTTATTTAATAGAAATTTCTTGCATTCGAGAACTAGAATCGATAAAAATATATTCTTAAATAAATGGAGAAATATATAGTATACAGCTTGCAGAAAATATGCATATTTTGAAGTTTTAGTGAATATAAATGTATATATATTCAAGAGCAATGCTCAAGTCCTTATCAAGATTAGAATTTTAGTCGAAATTCCTATTGAGCTCGATTTAACGATAGCTTCTTTAATTTCCAGTGAAATCAATATAATAAATAATAATTTAATACGTAGTTTTTGGTTAGCATTAATGCCATATAATATATAGAGCAGCTGTTAGCTGTTTTATTTAATTTCTAAACTGAGTTAAATAAATAATTCTATGATGCTTAATAATTAAAAAAGTTATTTCAGTTGAATTTTTCATATATAATATATTTTAGTTTCTCTATTTACAAAAACCCACTTCAATCAACAATCAATTGGAAATTCCGCTCGCCATAAACAGCAATTCGCTCAGCTGTCAGACAAAAGTGTTTATTCAAACACCTTTCGAGCTGCAGGCGCGTATCAGATCCAATTGTTTATTGGGTATCGCATTTATGGTGCTCGAAGTAGCTATAAGAACAGTTCTTAGCTCTATACAAAATCTCGATTGCTTGAAATTCCTCTATTTAGGTGTCTCCATTTCGAGCACCCGCCTGGTTTTCAATTAGCGTCGCTCTTCACTTGAGCATGGCTTTTGGGTTTGTATTATTATTTATTATTTATTATTCGCATTTTTTTGTTTTTGTTTAAACAAGTAGTTCAAATGGACAACGGCATAAACAAAAGCAAGCTCAGAACAAAAACAACAATGCACTGCAAAAGCCAAACAAAACCAAATATTTTTTTTTGTTATTTTTCTCTCTTTTTTTTTTGTTTTGTTTTGAAGTATTTCCGTTTGCGGATTTCTGTTTGGCTTCATACATTTTTTTGCTTTTCAATTTATTTAGTCTTTTTTTCTGATTTTTATGCTGTTCTGTTTATTTTTACGTTGAGCTTTTGTAGGTTAGCAATGTGAAGCCTTGAAATTGTTTGTCAGCTTTTAACTCTAGCTTCCATTATTATACCTAAATCTGTCTTTGGCTGAGCTAGAAATGTGGAATATGTACTTCTCTGATAATGTATAAGAGTGTCAAGATATGGGGCTAATTGAAATAAACCAGTTTTTTTAGTTAGTTTATATTCTGTATATTTAAAGTTTCATAAATTTTCACTTGGTGCTTTTTGTAAATTTCTCGTATTTTCCGCATTTACCCCAAACGAATTTGTGTCAATTTGTGTGCAAAGTTTTTGTTATGGTTCGTTTTTGTAAATTTTCACATATTGTTCTATTCGCTTTGTTCAGTTTGTTTAGTTATTTATTTTATTTTTTTAGCTACTGAATACAAAGAAAGTTCAATCTAATTTTTCTTTCATTTGAGTCAAATATGGAAGCTATTGCCAATTAATTGTCATTGAGTGATATTTCAATCAGGTTTTCAAAGTCATCAGAAACTTTAAATTTATTATACGTGAGTGATTAATCGATGCTCACTAAATTCCATTTAAATTTAGCTGCTGTAGGCGGCAAACGAATTTCCTGCCATGAAATAGCCGACATAGCTAAAATATTCACGATGCTCTTTTGGCAAACCAGTTGATTGTTTCAAAATCCCGTTGCTCATATTTAAATAATTAACTAATTTGTTGGCTAACTAACGAGCTGATCGATTTCTGAGTTATGCAGTTTACCAAAGTGAAGTGAGAGTTGTGCAACTCGAAAATGTAAAGCGTAACACCGAAGATCTAATGCGCTTTGAGGGACAACGTCAATTAAATGAAGATGTGTAGATCGATTATCGATTAATCGATCACGTGTGTGCTGCTCACAGCAAAAAACACATTCCACAACTACTAATGCGCATCGCGAGAGGAAAACTAGTTGGAAGAGAATAAAAAGAAAAAGTGACTATAACTTAACTGCAAAAAATAAACAAATACTAATTAGCTAGGTATGTGGAAAAGTTACTTTGTTCATGGAAGTTTGAAAATATGTGAGATGTATCAGAGAAACATATAGAAAATAAGCTAAATGTCTATAAAAGTAGAAGAATTTTCTGATATTTAGCTAGAAATTGTTTTACATGTATATATTTATAAGAGTTTACAAAATACTAATATTTAGCTAGAATTGTTTTCACAGCTAGAATTTATACATTCCATAAATGCATAATTATTAATCTCTATGCAGACTTATAAGTTTTGACTTACATTTAAGTATTTTTAAAAATCCTGATCAAGTATTCAGCAGTTGTTGTGCTTCCCCGCAAATGTTTTTTCTCCTTTTGAAACAGATTTCCCTTTAAAACTTCCCTTATGGATCGTACAGCATTTCATCTGAAAGATATGCCTTATAGCGTATCTTGTACCTTATTTACATGCAACTCTCTTTAGTTAATTTCGAGCAATTCGTGAGGACAACTTGTTCGCTCGTTCGTTCGAACTGCAAGATTTGGTAGGGGATTTTTATTTTATTTTGGGTGCGACGCTTGATTTATTTGATTTGCTGCTGTCAGGTTGAGACGTTGTTCGGTTTGAAGACGCGACGTTTTTGCCAAAGCTGTTGTTGTTGTTACTTTTTTTTTTTTTTACGGGCCGTAATGATTGCGCTGATTACGTGACGCTTTCAATTGATTTGCGCACAAAACCAAAAACCAAAAATCAAGCTGCCGCGCTTGGCTAGCGGGCAAACCAATTGTTGTTAACGTTAACGCATTTGCTGGCCATATGAATGGAAATGTTGCCCAAAAGCAGTAATGGCAGCAACAACAGCAGCAATAGCAATAGCAACAACAATAAGACAATTTCGTGTAAGTTCGTGCTTAAACAACTTTTTATTTATTTTGTTTTTTGTTTTTGTTTTGTTTTTTTCTCTCTGTACGTCGTGGATAATTTTTCACGAAGGTTTTTCAAGTTGTTTTTGCTGTTTCTTAGCTGGACAAAGGCCTCATTTTGAGTATTTTTGTTGGCGATTGTCTGTGCAGTGTTGTTGTTGTTGTTGTTGTTATAAATGTGCATTGAATATTAATTTGTTCATTCCAGAGGCCATTTTGAAACGTAGTATATGTAAATGGAATTAGTTACATTTAAGCAAATGAGTTATCTAAAGGCTAATTAAATTGGGCTAGAAATTTGAGAGTTGAGCCTAGTCTCTCGCTGTTAAGTATTAGCCAACCTTACAACAACTAACTATATAAATTTGTCATAAATCTATTCAACTTGATTGGATGCTCGTCTGTTCTTTTGAAACGTTAACTATTTGGAATATTCAGCTAAGCCCGTTTGGCGCATAAATTTCAGTCTATCTAGTCTCGAGAGCTGGCAGTTATGCTATCTGCGTTTGTTTTTTCCCGTCTTATCATGCGACTCATGGCATTTGGAGACAAACCTGAAAGCCGCAGCGACTTAAACAAATGATGCATACTAAATAATAGCAAACGAGCAAAAATGAAACGGAAAAAAGTCAGCTCGCATATATTAGAATTTATTACATCAGAGATACTCTAGACTCGATCTGTTGCGCAATATAAACTCGATAAATAAAGAATTAACTCAAGTGCACTGCGTTTGCCCACTTTTATAAACGTCTAAAATATATAATATATACATAGTATACATAGTATACATAGATATATGTATATACTATATCGTCAGATTATCGCTAATCACATGCACGCGACACGCAAGGCCCGAATGTTAACGACTCGAATAAATTACCGCAAATTAGTGTTATTATTATTGTCGTAGGACTTGTTTATGCATACTTGGCAGTATTTGCCGCTTGTTAAGGGCGCTCAAAGGTAAATAATTTACGAAAGAACCAAAAATAAAAAATCTATAAGTAGTAAGAGTGTAAAAAGGAGAGTTGTTTTCCTACTCGTCCATTCTGTCTGCATTGAAAAACAAGTTGCGAACTTGACTAATTACCTTAATGCTATAATCATTCATTTTCCTATATATAACTTCCTACTTCCTTTTTTAAATTAATTATATTTTTTATCGTTTATGATTGAGTTGCTATTTTATTTATTTGAATTAAATTTAATTCTAATTTTTGTATATTTTTAATTTAATTTTTAAAAGTTTTTTTTTTTTATTATTATAATATTTTAGTAACTTTACTGCACTCTCAAGTGCCACTGCTTATTAAACCACCCCCACATTAGTTGGTCTATTTGTCATATTTGTATGTCTGTCTCTCTTTGTCGTGGCAGCCAATTAGAGCTTCAGTTATTTTTAGCTGCACAAATGCAATCAGAAATAGACTTGATGTAAATCACGGCTCATCAGTTTAGCCGGAAAGTGGCTATTTTTAGAGTATTTTTTTTCCTTTATTTGGAATGATGAGGCTCGTGAGGAGCTCTAAGTGGAGCGTCTACGACGAGCACAGTGGGTCGAATCAATTGATTTTAATTAACACCCGCTCATATATGTCTGCTCTAATGGGCATATGTGTGTGTTATCTGGCGGTGGTGGTGGTGGTGGGCGTGGCATACGCAGGCGGGCATCAAGTTTTAATTGCCACTTGCTCTTGGTCAAGGTTCGCTGAGTCAAAGAGTCGCCGAGTCTTACCAAGCTCTGGGGGTCTCAACCCCCGGGAGACAACTTTTTTGTTGTGCAGTCAGCGTCACAATTTAATGAATGAATCAATCTACGACTCGTTGTATACACACACACACACGCACAGTTGTGTCGTTCACTGATTACAGTTATGAAATTGTTTTCATTGTGTTTTTCTTTTTTGTTTGGGTTTGATATTATTCTGCCTGTCCTGGCATTAAAAGGGCTGACAGCATACACTTATGGGCTTTACGCCTAATTGCATTTGCCAGCAATTAAAAGCGGATAAATAGCTCAAGCGATAACAGCTCAAACATATGTTCAGGTGTATATATGTATATGTATGTAAAGTGTGACTGATATTTATGCATGTATATTGTGATAATACCTCGAATTGCCTACATGTGGATCTATTTGGCCCACTTTGTAGTTTGTTTGGCTTTTCTAATATTTTTCTTGTCTATTTCGGTTCGATTCATTGCGCAGTTTACATCTTAGAGTATTTGCGTGTGGATTTAACTTGTTTTCTCTGCTCGAATGTAGCCCACATTCGATTCACAGTTGCCGTCTGTGTTTGAGTATCTGTCGACTTACAACACCCACACAATGTTTGCGTATACGTAATATTCATTTATCTGTTGCGAGTCGCTCTCTCTCTCACTCTCGCACTCTTTCCAATTTGTCTACATCTATCTCTATCTATTGTCGGCACTTAAACTTGACCTTTATATACATTTATTGCTTATTAGTGCACTGCATTGTTGTTGCTATTGTCATTATTATTGCCATCATTCTTCTTGCTCTCATTGTTGTATTTGTGTATGAAGGCGAACTTGGAGTCAACATTCTGCCCACTTGCACTCAACCGACAACAACAAACATTTCCATGTTTATTTCCATTTCCATTGCCATGCCCATGCCCATGCCCATGCCCATTTCCATTTTCATTTCTTTGGACAGCTCGCAGATCGTGTGGGCGATTGCATTTGCCTTGTATATGCACAGTAGTATAGATAGCATGTATTCGAGTATATCTATCTACATGTGTTTCAGCTCAGCTAATTTTCTTGTAATTGTTGAGCAAATACTATTACTAAATGCCAGGCGAGCTATCTCTGTATGTGTGTGTGTGTGTGTGTGTGTGTGTGTGTGCAGTTATTACTCATTAAATATGCAGTGGAAAAAAATAGCGAATAAATCACACAGGGAGAACATCTGAAAAAGGCGTTGCTTTTGGACTGGGCGTGCCAGCATCTCGGCTTGCGTTGTCTTTCTCTATGCACTGCGCTTGATATATGATCATGGCCTGATATATGAGCCAGCCATTAGCTGCGGCTTTAACGATGCGCCCTGACATTTGCATTTGCGCCTATTGCTGCCATTAGACTAACGCCCAGTGGTGCCTGTGTGGTGGACTCTTAACACTCTGGCTGTCTGGCAATCTATTTGGCTTAGAACGAGGCAGGGTCTCAGCCGAATTCCATCAAAGATTCCATGAATGCCACAACACAAAAACAAGAAACACGACAACAAAACATCATTGAACAAATAAAAGAAACAGAAAATAAATTAAAATTTTCCAACAAAGCGTTAGAGCATTATCTTAAATATCAAAATGGCCGTTAATTCCGGAGGTCTAGACAGCCAAACAATTCTAAGCCGAGCCCAGACCTGTTTCAGCTGACGTATTAACACATAACACACATAGCCCAACCACTCCGCACAAATCCAGAAAAGGCCCTATCCAGGAATTAGAAGAACCTGCAGGCTGAATGAAAACTGAAATCGAAATTGGAGTGCATTCGGATTAAAGTTGGAGTTGAACTGGTTTCACATGGTCTCTCTTGTGTGCGGTGTTTTTGACCTTTGATGTTGAGTTTTGTGTGAGTGAGTGTGTGTGTGTGTGTGGAGTAGACATCGTAGACCTTTATGAAAAGCTGATTTTATAATAAAATTCATGGAATTTTGTGACTTTAGGCGCGGCTTACAGTCAATGATCAATCAACTGCAGCAGTAGCTGGGGACTCAAAAACGAAAACAAAAACGAATACGAATACGACTATGAATACGATTATGAATATGGCTTGACTCGCACACACAGACACACACACACAGACACACACACACACCACACCCATGCATACACAGCATCAGGTTTAATTGATTCAAATGAAGAAGCAGCTAACTCGATGATGATGATGATGATGCTGCTGCTCATGATGATGATCACTGACTGAATGACTTTTGTCTATCCATCTATCAGTCTGAGCTGCGGCTTTCTGTATATGTAAATCGATGCATAACAATCAAGTCCCAGTAGCTGATCTCTTCATACAGCTGGCGAGCTCTCCAAAGCGCGCTCTCGGCCATATCGTGAGTCAAACGTCAGCGGAATTATAAAAAAAATCTCAAGAAATAAAACTGCAAACATGCAACTGTCAATTGTTGTTGCTGCTGCTGCTGCTGCTGCTGTTGTTGTTGTCTTGTCATGCAACGTTTTGTAGCTGTGTTGTTTTGTTTGTGTTTATAATTGCGAGTGGCTTGGCAGCCCAGCCCAGCCCAGCCCGACTCAGCGCAGTGCAGTGCAGTGCAGTGCAGCATATGGATGGCCCCGCCCAACCCCACCGAGCACCACAATTGGGCACTTGGCAGTCAGGGACGTTCATGCGCATCGCGTTGAACTCAACAATTGTTATCCGGCTTGTGCATTTGCTGCGGTCAAAGTTGACTGACAGCCGGACTGAATGTCAATGTGCGATGCCGCAAATATGCATCAAAATATAATTCATATAGACGCTGACGTATGCACATACGTACGTAGCTAGAGCGCAGTTCCGTAGACCCCAGCGTCAACTTGTAGACTTTTCCATTGCATTCAATTATTAAAATTAGCTCAAGTCTCGCAAGTCGCTGCTAATTGCCAATATGCAGTTGCAGTGGGTACACCGCTTTTAATTATAGAAAACTCAATTTGCGGCTTGGCTTAAGGGCTCTCAATTGATCCGAGCCGAGGGCATGGCTGGGTCAACAAAGAGCGAGATAGAGCGAGACTTGACTGCAGATAAACCTAAATTCTAACTACCTGCTATCATGAGCAATTGTTGGATCAATGAAGTCATATGTCTACAAATAGTTAATCTGTTTACAGTCATCGACTGCTTTGTTTACGTCCAAATCGTGTCGGAGTGCCCATTCTTATCTGGGAAATACTTTGCATAAATGGCCAACAGTCATCGATGGCTGGATGACTCGCACTCACTAATTGCCCCCGGGGCTGAGAGTTCCCTAGGAATAACACCCATGCGATTTCCTGTCCACTAAAAATAACAGAAAACCCAAAACGAAAAACCCACCACATGCCGAGCTGAGCATCTGGATAGACCGCTTGCGTGCCAAGATTGTCCTGTCCTGGGAAAACTATTCAAATGCGGCGGGCAAAGGAACCTTGGGACATGGTGTAGCAGCAGGTAGTGGCAGGTAGTTAGTCGAGGCTCGTTGGACTCACTCGACGGTGGCTCCGACTCCTTAAATAAAATCATTAAAAATAATGAACGCACTTCCGTTGCGCTCACGTCGGGGTCTTAGAACTTTACACAACATTAAAATAAGGCACTGCAGAGGGGAGCGCTGCGGAATGCCGCACAAATTAAAAGGTGCGCGACTCGAAGTCGCGTCGTGAGTCGCTCAGCAATTGCAATTACATATGTAAGATTGTGAGGTGGCCTGTAAAGCCAGCCAGATACACACAAACACAGACACAAACACACACAGACCGAACCTGGTTCTAAACCAAAAATCAAAAGATGTGGGCAACTCGAACGGAAATAAAGCGTACTGAATTGGCTGCTCTTTGCTGGTGGTGTTCCCAGTTCCCCAGTTCTTAGTGCTTCGTGCTCCGTGCTCAGTTTATCTATAAAAATGCGTGTAGAAACAAAGGCGAGCTGGTAACTTGATTGTGGGGGCCGGACGACACATATAAATTATCAACGAGCCATTTGCTGGAGCAGTCAGACAGCCAACTAGCCAGCTGAAAGTTATGCGTAGATACATAAACAGATACAGATACAAAGACAGAGACAGATACAAACGAGTGTAAGTAGCTACAGGTACAGCCTACGCTAAACACTCGAGAGTGAATGAAATTCTTTGTAAGCTTCACTTTTAAATATACTCTGCAGAGAGGGAGAGAGAGAGAGAGGGAGAGAGAGAGAGAGAGAGAGGATATGAAGAATGAACTAACATTTGGATTTCAATTAGTTATGAATATTTGTTTATTAGCTACAGTTACGCTGATTGGCATGCTAAAATCTATCCATCCCGTATGCCGTGTTAGGGTATTTAGTCTTCGTCACGCGACTTTCTCAACAATTTGTCGCATTTGAATAGAATTCTTGCCAGATATGCTAATAAACTTGATTGAGCTCTTGGGTTTATAACATGTTTTCTGAGTGAGTTTCGTGAATCAATGCACTCACGAGTATTCGAAAATTATGCATAAATACTGATGATTCGCCTTCTGGCTCGAGCGACGCACCCATCGGCCTGAACAAAAGCTCCACTCGAATTGAATAATATTTATTTTAAAATCATCTTTACCACGTTTTGTCTGTCTGGCACAGTTCAAAGGAATCACATTGTTTATTTATTATTGAAAATGAAACCAAAAGCCAATTGAAAATCTGTTGACTGGAATTTATATAGAAAATTTCTATATTTCTGTTGTGAGAATTCCTATGCAAAGTATGCTGGAATTACTTTTTATATGGGAAAATGGGAAATCTGGGTATAATGTTTTAATCAGATTTTACGCATTTCACTTTGATTCTTTATTAATACACAACAAATGATGATTAAGTTTTTCTGGTAAATAATGAATAATTGATTCGAAATTAATTTGAATAAATACTAGAAATATTTTTAAAAATTTATTTTGATTTTATTTAATTTGTTTTATTATTTATTTGAATATTTTAATTCATTTTAATACTCGCTCACTAAGCGAAAAGCTAATATTTGCTTTGCTATCCTCCTATTTTTTATTTATTCGATATTGTCTCTGGCGAATGATATTTTATATATGATATATTATACTATATAAGATAGCACCGACTAATATCGAGACTTGGCCTGCCTTACAGATAGATAAATTAATTATATGGCGAATCGTAAAAATATCAATTATTTATTAACTTTATGATCGTGAGCGAGTATTATGGCGTCGCATGCGCCGCAGACTTTAACGTGCTTAATGGGTTTTTTTCTCGTTTTTTTTTTCACTTACACTTGAATCAGTCTCTGTGGAGTGTGTAAAACATATGCATATTAACCTGAATGTTATGGCGCTTTACGAACTGACTACTGTGAGTATATAGACTGGCTGACTAACTGTGTGCGCAAAGTGCCTTTGCCTAGTTTGTATTTTATTTTTTAGTTGCTGTTTACACAATTGCCGCAAGAGAGTGGCAAAGTGCGGTATCATAGTGTTGTTGTTGTTGTTGTTGTTGTTGTAGTTGCTGATGTTTTTGTTTTGTTTTGTTCTGTTGCGGTAGCTTATTAGCCACACTTTGCTTTATTTACCAAGCATCGTCATCGTCGCCTGCTCCGAATGGAGCTTATGGAGTGCGCTGGGTGCTGTGCTTAAGGGAAATAAGGTCAGGCCCAGAACTTTCCAAAATGACTTTTAGTGCTGACTGTCTGGCTGTCTGACTGTCTCTCTGACTTTCTGTTGCGTGTAGATATATTGGCCAAAACGCCGCAGCAGCCGACACGGCCATGGCGCAAACAATTAGTCAAGTTTACTGGGGGCCCATTTATACATGTATGTATTTATCTGACAGATATGCGCTTTGCATGAGAGGCCGGAGCTTAAGCGCAGCCATTGACACTCACCTGGGCCGGCTACTAACCCGTTTCTCTCGGCTGTTGGCCCAGCCAATTACCAAGCCCACAACATAAAAATACTTGCCAGAATGTATCTCGAGTGCGTTACGAATTTGTATCTCTTCTGCGAGCCGCAATAAAAGCTCAGACAATTGCTTGATTCATGTCTCGACGCGACGCCTCGATGGTCAGGCAGCAGCAAGAAATAAAAATACAACAACAGCAAAAAAGAGGCTGAAGAATCAACCTACATATGTACATCTTGTGTTTATGTGGGGCTGCTGTGACGCATCTGGCGAGTCGTCCAATTGAATTGCTCACAGCTGATTTTGATCAAGTCTTGGTTTTATTTGTTATCCGATTTCGAAAACATCAAGCTGTGCCATGGCCGTTGTTTATTTATTTTTTTTTTTCATTTTCCATAAATCTTCACCCAATTGCAGATATTGTAGAAATATTTCAGCTCAACGTGTTTTCATTTTCTATTTCGTGAAAGCGGCCCGCAGCATCAATGCGAACATTTAGTATATTTAAGACGCGTATGAAACACTTTTATTGCTATTATTAATAATAATACAAAAAAATGCATGTTTTAATGCCAATGTCTATCGATGTAAAAGAGCGAACAGAGCACAAAAAAAAAAAAATATAAATAAATAGAAAATATATAAATATTTTAATATGATTTTTCTTTCTTTTGTTTACTTTGCAGACACGCAACAATAGCCGCAACAACAATTTACCTGGTAATTATTTAATTATATTTTATAATACTTTTTGTAATACATTTCTATAGGCATTTTATTTATACTCAGTTAGTTGTTGTTACTAAATTTGAAGACATAAAAGGGGATTTACTTTTTTATGATGTAGATGGACAGATAAAAGTTTTTGGCTACCATCGTCATGGGATTTATTATAAACCGAAAACGTCAATATTTCGCAAACAATACGAGATGAATTTATGATATTTCTATGACCATTTTTATCATATAACACAAGAAGCTGAGTTCATTTACGCTTAACTAGAACTGTTTATATAAAGTCTAGAAACTCGTATTATATCTATATCATATAACTATCATATGGCGTTGATTTGATTCGGTTGTTTATCTAAAGTCTGCCAAGTCTATGTTTTGCTACATTCGCAAACAATACGACAATTTATATACATATATATCATATAACTAACATAAGAAGCTGAGTTCATTTACGAATAACTAGAATTGTTTATCTAACGTCTGCCAGTTCTAGCTATTCTATCTGAGTTCTTGTACACAAAATACGTCAATATGAAACTAGAATTTACGATACAGCTATGTTAGTTTATATCTATATCATATAACTAACATAAGCAGCCGAGTTCATTTACTCTTTGCTTTTATTGTTTATCTAAACTCAGCCAAGTCTGGCAATTCTATCTTTCTTCTGATTAAACAAAATCTTATCAATTTGTTTTCTCTGTAGTTCCATATCGTTTTATTGGTTTATAGTTTTCATTGTATGGTTCACTTGCCTTTGCAAGGGCATTTAGGCGTCGGCTTCTTCGCCTTTGTGTGCTCGTATGAGTAATATATGAACCGCTCAAGGTGCTCAGCAAAAACAATGTTTAATCTCTTAGCTGCTTGGACGAACTCAGCGTAACGGTCTTAACACACTCGATTCGCAACTCTGGGGCCATTAGCGTTAGAGGCACGTTCAGAATATGAAATGTGGGTCAGCAGCCGGCCCAATGGGATGGGATGGGATGGGGGCATGTTTCTTATATAACGAGCGGCGATCAATGTGCAATATTCCCATAGGGCGTCATTAGGTGTTGGCACCTGTTCCAACGCACAACTGTTGTTCGTGTTGGCCAGGTCAACAGTTTTAACAGCTAAGCGGCATTTAAGTCTTGACGTTCGCTTGCCGTTTGAGCTGGTGCGTTTTAATTGCAGCCAGAGATTCCGTTGGCTCCATGCAGCTAATTGCTGCACACACCTGCTGGCTACAAGTGTTGGCCTACTAAGCGCTGGCCCTAACCTTTAACTGGTTTCCGATGCCTTTTCGCGATGATCATTTGGCCAAATACCCCAGCCAGCATCGGCCGCGATTCCATGGCAAATGAGGTCGAAAGCCAGCTACACACAGGTTTTTTTTTTTCAAACTGGCGCTTCTCCGTTCGAGCTTATGCAAATCGTTAGCATTAGTCGAGCCAGTTACAAAAAAAAATATATATATAATTTGTGGTAATTTGTGAGCTCGACTTTAATATGAATGCATATTTTGTTTTTAGCATTTGAGGTCAGGTAAACGATTTGCCTGCCTGAGTCCCATCGATGAATCTTCAGCTGTAAGCAAACACTGAAATTATTGCACAACTCACGAGGGTAGCTCGCATCATCGGGAGCGATTAGCTTATGTCAACCAAAAACTAAAAATAGGCGGAAATTGAACAATAGCTCAAATTTGCACATGCATTGCAAATAATTGCCTTTGTTTTTCTCCATCTGCGAACACGTATTGAATTCAAATCAAAGTTGTTGTTATTCTGATTATTACTCACTTTCCTCGCCTAATGAGCAACGGTGTGTATTCATTTGGCTCTCATCACGTGTTCTAAAGAACTCAATCTTTCATTACTAAAAGTGATAATCAAATTAACTTGGCAGACTCTCGACGAGATGTGGGGATTATTATGAAAAATGAATCTGTAGTTGTCGTTTGGCCAAAAAATGATATGGAACTGGTTCTGTAGCTCACTCAGTATTGATTACAATTCATTCTAGATTAGAATCTGCAAAAGTTTGCACCTACTCAACTAGTCGTTAGATATCAATTATCACAGTTTCATTCAAATTAGTTAATCAACACTCGCATATGTTAGAATATATTATCTATATGGATATTGCTGTTGAACTCTGAACTTGACTGGAATAATATAATAATGGAATAGCATGGATAAATGGGTCTACGAACTTTAGTTGACAAATGCGTTCCATAACTCTAGCGATCTCTGCATAAATTATAAAATGTCGTCAGCTGTCGGAGATGAAATATAAAATACTATAACTGGTTGACTAGCCTCAGCTTAGCTCCGTTTTAAAATTATGACGTAAGGTTTTTCATTTGGCATAAATGCCAAAATGTTGCGAGGACTTTTATGCAGATTTTTTCGATAGATATACATATACTTATATATAATTAATATACTCTAATTTTGGGTCAATGAAAACGAATCGCAATTAGTTTCAAGCTCTTATAATGATGTCTGAGAAAGAGTTCTAAAATTTCTCTTCTCTTGCCCAGCTGGAGCACGGCATATCATTTGAAATTGTGTTGGACATGGTTACGGTTTCACCTGGCCGTGGCACGTAGCCAGCGCGTAGTTGAATCCACATGACATGTCATTTTGAGCACAGTGAGAGTTGATGTCCAAATTCTTGTAGTAAAAGTGAATACGGCCAGTGCGTTGACCACACCGCAGCGGGCTCAAGTTCAGGCTCGAACGCGGGCATGAGCGCAGCTAAAGATCTGTAAATTGTTTTGGCACAACGCCAAACTTTGGACCTGTCTAGCAATAACTCCAAATAGCGCCGGGGAGTAGCAATTATGAATTCGCTAAGCTGTTCGGCAGCTGCGGTAGCTGGCAATCTTTGTTAATTATCAAGAGGTCGCCGACGATGGAAGCGGTGGGAGGGACGGCAGGGACGGCAGGGGGCCGCAGCTTAAAATTCTAATGAAAGGCCACGACATTTGCGTCCAATGTGCGTCAGCACAAAATGTAGACATTGCCTGTATCTTTATCACTATTCGTATCTGTATTTGTATCTGTATCTGTATCTGTTGCTGTTGCTGTTGTTGCGTCTATGTCTGTATTTGTATCTGCGCTTGGCACGTTTCGTTTGATTGGCCAACAAACAGCAAAAGCCGCGAAACAGCTTCAGGTGATAAGTTTGTGGATTTTGTTGTTGCGGCGATTGTTTATTTTATGTTTATTCACTGGACGCGTGCGCTAAGTTTTTTTGTTTTTCTATTTTTTTGTGTTAATTTGTAATAATTAATTTGAATTTATATTTCTATTTTTTCACTCACTCAGCCAATGAATTATTAGCGCGTATAATGAGCGGAATTTACGCTATTATTGTTTTTATATTTTGCAAATATTTTGTGGGTTAGGCAAATCTTGGAAAAGTACTAAGAAAAAAGTGGATTTTATTTAGTTAATATATTTGGTATTTTAATTAAATATAGTTATGGCGAGTGCACTGCATGCACAGGTGATTGGCTTAACGAGCTACTGGCATACCAGAGACTCACATAATCCATAAGAAAAAGAGACCGCCCCCTCTCCCTCTCTCTCTCTCTCTCTCTCTCTCTCACTCTTTATGTGTGTGACAAATTTCTTGAGTTGCGTGTGGCGCATTCATTGCCCAAAAATAAACCAGAGGTAGGGAGGAGAAGAGTAAACTCAGCTTGTGGCTTGGCTATTGGGTCTGTGGGTCTGTGCATTGTACCCATTGCACTCACAATTTGTGGGCAACAAATTGCCAACAAGCGACATCTCGTGCGGCGATATTTAAACTGTTTAATGTGCGGAACGGAGTAAGAAATCTAAAAACAAAATCTAACGACAATTTGAGCAATTGTTTTTTGTTATCTATTTTTAGCTACTATTGTTTGGCATAATCATGTGAGTGGGCCTTAAGTTCGTCAATCTCCTATATCGATTAGAAGTTGTGTGTGTTTCGCTCTTGAGTGCAGCTTGATGTAATTTTTATTGGCTGCGAGATCGAAGCGTGCCGCTAATTTGCCCATGTAAGAGGCCTGTACTTTGGCACATTCTACAAGCTGCATGCGGAATTGCGCATTTCATCCAGGCCTAATCGTTGGCATGCTTTATTACGTTTGACATGCATGACACCAATTTGCGTGCTGTGCAGCTGGGTGCGTGCTTGGATCGGCGTATATAGAAAACTACTCGGTTGTATCATTCTAATAGGTTGAATAGGGCTTTGAGTGAATTCGCATTACAAGAACATTTCAGCTAGTTAAGATCAATTTATTAATTTATTATATATATATAATTTATAATTTATATAATTTATTTTTTTTATATAATTTTTATATAATTTATTATATATATTATTATATATTAATTTATATTTAATATTTTTTTATGAAAAATATATAAAGCTTATATTTTCAATTTTATTATACAATATGATGTTGAGTTAAGTAAATCAGTTGATGAGGGATTTGTAATATTAAAGAATTCGAATGCTATCTTAGCATAAATTCTAGTCTCTCATTTAGAGTTTTATCATCTTTTATTTTTGTTTTTCCGCAACTAAAAACAATCTACAGGGTATCATATAGTCTTGCCATACAGCAAGCCATTCAGCTGTTATTCAATTTAGGCATGGGTCAAAACATCCACTGGGCTCATAGAGCGTGAATCAACAAGCGAATCCAAAGCAAAGAATTCCGATGAATTTATTGCAAACAATTTGAGCAACTTGAAGATATATTAAATAAAAAAAAAAAAAAAAAAAAAAAAAAAAAAAAAAAAAAAAAAACAAACAATAAAAGTAACTCAGCACGAATACATGTTAATCTAAACAAGTTCCCACAAAAAAATGAAAATAAATTAATAAAATAAAAACGTGAAAAAGTGAACAACAAACAGCCCAAAGAGCACACAAACACCTTTTCTCAAGCTGCGTGGCAGGGCATTTGGCTTTATTTGCGTAATTTGTTAGAATGGGCTAATAAATAAATTTTATGAATTAACTTAATGCGACTCACACGTTTTGCAAAAGTTAAATCTGAGAGCTGAAAGAAAACAAAAAACCAAAAACTCACATCACACGTTTGGCATTTGAACAAATTTTATTGTTGCAAAATATTTATTGAAGCGAATTGTGATTTGTGCCTTCGTTTGGCAATATTTCCTTCAAATTAATTTCATGTGCTGCTCAACTCAAAAGTCGCCGATATGCATTTACTCGGTATTGAAATCGGAATTGCAATTGAAATTTGTAAGCAATTTGTACGCTAATTGAAATTCAATGGACTGCGCCTAACTCAATGGATTCGCCGCTCTCCAAGAGAATTGAATACTTTTCCTCTCCCCCCCCCCCCCCCCCCCCCCCTCCCCCTTCGCGCGGCACTTACAGCAATTACAATGCAAAATTTTATGCACATTTCAGAGCAAAACACAAATGGAACAAAAAAATAAATAAAATTCAATTGATTTTCGATTTGTTAAAAATAATTTGTAAAGGAAGAGAAAATTAAAATATTATTGTAATTCAAGCCGTAAATTCACACTTTTATTTAAATAAATGCTGAACATTTTAATGATAATTCAAAAGTCTGTAATAATCATAAATATGAATGAATAATTGCCATTTAGAATTACAGGTTTTCTAGATTTGTAGAAGCTATAAAATCGAGTTGATGTGGTTAAATATTGTAATAAAAACTATTCTTGTTTTTAATGGAAAGAACTTGTAAGCATTCTAAAACGTTCTGTATTGTGAAAACCCTAACAAAAAAAAAATATATATATTTATTTTTTTTTTTTTTTTTTTTTAATTTTTTTTTTTTTTTTGATTTGAAAGGCAAATTTGCCAATTTGCAGAGTTAATTGGGAAGCTTCACATTACATTTAAAGTGGAAAAACAAAATCATTTGTATATTTTGAAAGGCTATTTTTCCACTTTGTAATGTCGACTTGGCAGTTTCAATTTTAATCATAATAAATATTAATATTAGAAAATGACTAAATTTCATTCGTCATGGTCACATTACATTCGCCATGGATAATTTCCATAATGATCCATAATCAAATGAGTTCTTTTAGGCTGGACACTCTATGCGGAAGTGTTATACTTCTAAGGCCCATAGGCAATGCTCTCTCGATTATCAAGCGCACCCTTCGCTGGAGCCGCGCCAAGGTTTTCACCTGGACCGGCCACATGGCCGCAGTGTGGTTGGGCTCTGCTCGGCAGGCGAATGCAATGGCCAGAGAGCTGAGACCATATTGCGGCCGCACTCGTCGTGTGCTGGCCAACAAAGCCATAAAGTTGCAAAAAAAAAAAAAGAAACAAAACGAAAAAAAACGGTTAGTAGTTTCACATTTTTTGGCAGCTGGCCCGCACAACGGCAGCAACAGCAACAGCAGCAACAGATAGCTAAACAAAATCCAAACTTTTCAAAAATTTTCTCACGTAACAAGTACACACAGAAAACAGAAACAAAAACGGCTGAGGAAAAACACAAACAAACACGGGCTGGGCTCAAGCAATTTACTTGGCGTCTATAGTTGGTGTTGTTGTTGTTGTTGGTGTCTGGGCGCATGTTTAGAGCACATTCATAGTTAGTACACACGTACATTGGCACACACTTGGATGTATGGGTATGTGATTTTGTTTTTTTTTTTGGTTGGCAACATGTTTGCCAATTTTTTGGCGTCTGCGCAATCCATATGAGGGCATTAATGCTGGCTCGCCGATCGCGGCAGAGTCGACGATTCTAAATATCAGGCGATTGCAAGTAGCCCCGGCTACCAGCAGCTCAACAACCTTGGCTAATGGCCAGTGGACTGACATGGCGATATCAACACAGCTGGAGCTGCTGCATTGGATTTGCTTTGGCTCTCTTGGCATGTTGCAAGCGCACTTTGCAACTTAATGGCTCGCTGCCTGGCTGCCTGGCTTGCTACCAGTTGTGCTTAGCTGTGGGCCTCAGTCGATTCAATTCGATTCGGCTCATGTGTGTTGGCCAATTTGCTGGCTATGACTAAGCAGGCGGGCCAGAGACTGTCGGCTGCCTGTTTATCTAGCCCAAAGAATTTGACTCTTGATCTTTGCAAAGGCAGCTCCCCACCCCTTTCAATTGTCCCTATAGCTGCATGCATGCTTGCCTGGCAGATAGTGGAAAATTTTCACACGAAATTCAACGAATGCGCGTTAATTGCTTGACAAAATACAAATATCGCTAAATTTTGAGCGGCCAAGCGAAATAGAGCCCAAATGTGGCCCGATATCATAAAGAGCTTTCTATCGATGCGACAGTTGATCGATCAAATTAAATACCTTATACAAACACTATTGACTTGCCAAACGAAATTGACGTAAGCTGAACAACTTCTGGAAGGAATAGCTAATAAATAAAGCAGTAAAATAATAGAGCAGTTGACATTTTTCAATAATTAAACAAACAAAATTATTACGCATTATCAGAGCTTATCTAATTGGCATAATTAATTTACAAAAAAAAACAAAGATTTTTTTAAAAGCTTAACCAACAAATTAAAATTAATTCAATTAAGTATTTAAATGTTAATAAAATTAAATATGACAAGCGAAACTTTTTTTCCAGTTCATTAAATTTTGTTTTATTAATATTGCTTTTGCAATAATTGATGAAGCTTCTCTACGTGTTTTTCCCATAACTGAAAAATATGTGGTTAGTACAATATAATATTCTATTAACTCCGATGACGCGGATTGTTTTGTTTCGCCACCAAAAATTTACATCTTTAGTGAATGCCTCAGCAGAATGTCTAAAAATAATAATGATGGCTAGCGGGCTGTGCAAATACCCTCTAATGATATCATCAATTGATGATAATTGTTGTAAAACAAATGCCGCACCTTAAGAAGCATTAGCATGCCTATTACCATATTGGATTCATTTATAGTAAAAGTAATAATAATAAAAAAAAAAATAGCTAATTAATTATGGCGAATCATCTGCTAAAAGTTTTATTCAAATTCAATAATTCTTAAGCAGCTAAAAGAAGAATATCATATAAATATATTTATAAATTTATATAGTGAACAATTTCGTGACGAACGTGATCTGCTATTCAATCAGTTATTGGAGCCATAAAGAATATTAATTCATATATCATATGGCAATCGGATTACATAAGCCGCAATCCACATTTATCCAGTTAGCCAGCGAAGCGAGTATATGGCGCCCTAATCCGGCTCATCCTCTGATGTTTATTGCATCTGATTTGAGCGTTTAATTAACATTTGTGTGCTTCATAAAACGAAGCGAAACATTTATTTATTTAGCCTGTGTGATATTTATAACTCTTTCCTGTTTCAGTCTTGCCCATTCGTTGCGCTGTGTGTGCCAATTTTAATCATTTGCCCGATTTGCCTGCCATTTAGCAGTTGTGCACTAAATAATCAAACACTTGCCACGAAACAAACGCAAAAGCCCCAAGAAATATATGTATGTATAGACGGCCTTAGGTATCAGGTCGGTATCGGTATCGTTGGCGTGTTGTGTCCGTCTAACTCCGGCTCTCTCGGTCTTGGTCGGTTTTTATTTATGGCATTTATCATTAGACAATCACATGATTTGAATGCCAAAGCAGCCAATGGACGTGTCCATGTGCAGGCCAACTGACTTGGCCAACGGACTTGGCCAATGCGTAATTGTCTGAATACTTAACACGCATACGCACTGTAGGCTCAAGTGTGTTGCGACCTAATCTTTTGTTAAACTAATCACGACTCTTGCCAAAGATCGCATGGAGTGTGTTGCCAATGCTGAGAATATGTCAAGTAGTGCCAATTATATTTAGAGTTTTATTTAATATAGTAAAATTTAATTTCAGCTTAAGCTTACTTATGATACAAAATAAAATTCAGTTCTAGGCTCGAGCCGGATTGAATGAAAACCAGTTTTTACCATGATATTGGCAAACAATTCAGAGATCACGCAGATTGAAAGCGAGATTAGCCAAGAGGCAGGCTGAAATCGAAAACACTTTCTCAGCGCGTAATATAAGCCGATAATTGTATTTTCAGCTGGGAGGATTAACTTTTACTGCCGCCAGGCGGGCACTGTTGAGGTTAATTAAAAAACCAACGGCAAATTGCATTTAATATAAGGCAAATGCAATTGCAAAATGTCAATGGTCATGCTGCAACAATTGTTGCAGCCAGCCGCCAGGTGCTTGCAGCAGCAACACAAACAATTTCCCATTACAGTTTGGATTTTACTTGTTGCAACTGCAAGTCTTGTTGTTGTTGCTATTGCCAGTGTTGTTGTTGTTGTTGTTGCTGCTGCATTACACACACTAAATGCCGACATATGCTTTGCATTTTGTTATTGCTCAATTAACCCCCTTAGTAGCGTTTTTCGCTAATAAATTGTTGGCCGTGTCATTCGCGGCAAACCCTTTCAGACCGATGACAAACAATATGCCAGGTTATTTGTATACCCTATAGCCATTTGGGCACTTCAAGTGGGCATAACAAAGGCCGAAGAAACCAATCTTCCCATATCCAGTGAAGGGCCTCTCGAAATCGTAAAAACTTATGTAAGTCTTTGACTCCACTTTGGATGTGTGAGCAGGGCATTTGGCAGTCGAGCACTCTCTGCCCAGAGTTACTTTTTTTGCGAGCTGGTGAAACTCGTCATTTGACACGCCTGCAAGTGTTCCATTGTTGTAGTTGAGAAATGATTTGTACAATACGACACTCGAAATTTATATGCGAATCTTTTGGCTATGATAAAAGCAAAAAGCCTTCAGATAACAGACAGATAACTGAAAATGTCAAATAATTAGCCAAAAATAATAAAAACGTCAAGCATTCAAGCTCAACTTTCCCTCTAGATATTTTATATATTTTTTATATAAATTTACGTATATAAATTTTAATTGTTGTTTACTTTTTGTTCGATTGTTTGCCTGAGGGCAATTTAATTAAATAATTTTTATGCATAAATATTTACATTTATTTTGGGGTTTTTGAGCCATTTTTGGCCGGCTCGTTTGCCTTTTTGAAATGCCATGCGAATGCCTTTTCAGACAGTCGTGTGTACTTATGGCTCAGCCGAAGAGAAGAGCCAGATAAGCTCAGCCATGATAATTGCGAAAGAATTTCGAAGCAAAACACTCTCAGATAGCAGCAATAAATAATTAAATAAAATATTTGTAAATATGTATTCATAGATATATAATATGTATGCAATTCATTGTCCAGTACAGGATATGCCAAAGTCCATCACAATTGCTGCTAGACCTTTGTGATAAATCAAAAATTCTACTCAGCTGTCGCTTGGCCACATATAAGGCGGCCCAGCCATTTAGAAATATATTCGTATAATAATACAATGCGAAAAATTAGCTATATAAATGCCAATTATAAAATATACGGAGAGACTAAATGATGTCAAGGCATTTACTTTCAAAAACGAAAACAAAATTACAAAAAAAAATTATAATTAAAGAGCAAGAAATTTTATAAGCAACAAAATTACGCAGACTAAAAATTACAAATTAAAAAAAAATATATATATAAAAAAATTAATTCCAAAACCTGCTGCTGCCTCAATTAACTGACAAACATAAAGACAAAATGAACTTCATGTCAGTTCAACTCGAGTCCCATTAAACCGACGCCGACGCCGACGCCTCCTCTGACCCCGTCCGCTGCCCATCAAAATGCTAAACATTAAACATTTACTTATGTCGGCTCCGACACTAAAGCAACTCTGCGCCTTTTATACGATTCCGTCTTGATCTCCTCCGTCGTTGTTTAGTTCTGGGCGTCAGATTCATTTTAGCCAACCCGTACGAAATTACGCCGCATAATTGCTGTGAATTTGCTGTAGTTAAGAAAAAAAAAATCTCATTTTTATTATATCTTCAATCCTGTCAATAAAAACGCTCGTTTGTTCGCTTTTTACTTTTTTTTATGGTTGCCTGGAATTTGTGGAATTAATTGCCAGTTAAGTCACATGAGCTTTGGCAGTTCGTGCCAATTGTTCAGGTGAGATAAGTGCGGAGGCCAATGATTTTATCAGCGAGATATTAAAAGCAAAGCATACAATTCGTACTCTCGCAGTAGCCGGGAGAGGAAATGCAATTATCATGTGAATGTGGTTGGGCCTTGCTACCTCTGGCATATAATGAGGTAACATCATCATGGCTGTGTGTGGAGAGAGCATTCAACTAATTTGAGGCCTGATCTTTTCTCATTACATAATTATATGGTTAATCTATGATCAAATATCTAAAATTGTTTTTGGGGATGAGGCCAAAGAAATTATTTAGCATTATTCAACATGTTTTCAGCCTTTGTTGAGTGGTTCTCGTTGTCTAACGACCCTACTTAGCTAAGAATACATTCATACATATATATAGAAGTTTTTTTAATCTATCTACTTTGAATGCCCAGTGCAAGTCTCTTACTTTGGTATAATCTAAATTTAGTGTACTTGAGTGTTATATGATGAGCTGTTGACATTTATATTTTAGACTGTCTATCTAATATGAATACCCTTTGGTATATTAGTGTATTTTAAATTATTTAAATTATGAGAGTTTTAGATGACTACTATAATAATAATATTATTATTTTAAACGTTTTATCTTATGTGAATACTCTATACAAATCTCTTTTCTTTTGTATATAAATGTTCTATGATGATTTGACTCTACTTAACCAAAACTTTCTCACAGTTCTTAGTAGTAGGATGACACTCTTTTTATATAGTGCACAGTCATCTATGTCGCAGGGTATGTCTTAGCCTGATTCTATTGTGCAGCGGTTTTCCAAGCCTTGTCTATGCATACGATAAGATCTAGCTCAATATTTATATGGTGTTTGCTTCTCATTCCACGTCCCGCGAATCGTATTCAATAACTTAATTAAATGCATTCCGATGCATTATCACGTACTTCCTTTCCATTTCACTACTCGCTCGCATAATAAAGAGCGGGTATATTTGTTTTATATAGTACAATCATAGATGTGTATTCTATAACGATATATGAGTAAGATTTCAAAATTATTCAATTCTTCCATCAACCCACATTCCAAACGAGTATCGTGCAGTCGGTTGCACCCCACTTTATTGGCTTGTTTATTTTGTGTTTATTCACAGTCGCCTTAAGTTTATATTCGTATTGGGATTTGTTTTCGTATTGGGATTTTGATTCGCAGTCTTTTTTCTTTACTTTAGTCCTCCTCGCGTCGCACCCCGTGACACACATGTCCAAAAACCAAAATTGAGTTGCGAAACTGTTTAATTTAGCAGCGAGTCCAATTTTGTGTTCGCTTTTTATTTTTATTTATTTTTTCCATTCTGCTTTTCATCGTAGTTATTTATTTTGAGACATTCTTTGAGACTGAGGTCTCTCGACGTGTCTCGGTCAGCGAGTCAGTGTTTACGATTTATTTAGCCCGACAGCTGACACACACACAGACAGTGAGAAGGAGAGAGAGAGAGAGAGAGGCACACGCACAGCTCTGCTTGGAGCCAAACGCGGAGCCGTGGCTAAATTCAATTTGGCCTATACCAAGTAAACATTATTTGAGTTGTTTTTTTTTTTTTTCTTTATTGTAAATCAACTTTTCAATTTGCTGCTGACACAGTTTCCAAGTCGGGCCCCAGCCCCAGCCACAGTCTCAGTCTCAGTCTCAGCTTAGGCATTGCTGCACCTGAGCAAGATCTTTGGAGTACATATAATAATAAATTGCATTTTTGTAGTATCCACAAAGGCTTGTTGCCCATTGAGAATGCCGTGGCTCAAGTGCTTGCCTCTATGGAACTTGACTTTAGACAAATATGTATCTAAAAGTAGCCAGCTGATGCTGTTGTTGCTGTTGTTGTTGTTGTTCTTGGTGTATTGCGGTTTTGCATTTTAAGCTGCCTGGGAAACACTTGACAGCCAGCGGCTAACGCAAATTTAGCTGTTAAATTTTGTTCACAAAATACATTTTGATAAATGACTCGACGTTTTTACATTATAGAAAAGAAGAAGAGAAAAGCGAGACAGAAATTTAGAGTTTTTGTTTCTGTAATTTGGTTGTTTTTTTTTTTTTTTTTTTGGAGGTAGTTGATGAACTGCCTGGGCAATCCCATTGTCTGATGCGCTGTGATTTAGACTGAAAGTCAAATAAATAAAATCAAAACGCTCACAAATTATACGATCTGATGATCAATCATTTTTTTTTATCTAGTTCATTCGGCTAGTGGCCAAAAGTTCTCATATGCGGGAAGGTGGCAAAAATAGCTAAAGCATTTAAAATTTATAAGCGTCAGCCATTCTATAAATATTGTTTTCAATGCCCATTGTTAGACGCAATGTGCTAAAGATTTATTGGCATTCCATACAAATGGATGACGTTGAATTCTAATTAGGCTGGGCACCGCTTGCTTTTGAATATATTTCAACTGAAGGTCAACTAGAGTATAAGCTAAATAGTTAAAAATCTGTTTTAGTACTCAAAATGTTTGCTCTGATTGCCACGCTTGAACTGAAAGAGACTATATGACCAATTCAGTTTATGCATTTCCAGTTGGAAAATATTACAATATATCATATATTACATTCAGGTTCTATGATCTCTTGGTAGATCTATTTTCATGTAATATTTATTATACGATAAATATTATCATGTATTACATACATGTTCAATGATATCTTGAGAGATTTCACCATCTATTTTCATGTGATATAGATTTTATATTACATCCAAGCTCTCCATCTCGAAAGTTTTTAAGATCTATTACCATGTGAAAGACATTTTGAGACATGTTCAATTTATGCATTACCAATTACCCTTACAATTTTAAATATTATCATACATTCAGATTCTATGATATAGATAGATTTCAGGATCTAATTGAACATATCCATATACAATTGGGAACCAAGTTTCTAAATTCGTGATCTTCCGTGTAGACAAAAAACTTCCTAATGCAAAATTGTGACAAATTTATGTAAAGTCTATCACTTAACTAGCTAGAGCTTATATAATCACGACTTTTGGGCGCCATTTACCTCTCCTACAAAGTACGCTCCTGTTATTGTCTGTCATCAAATTGAAATTACGCGCACAAGCAAAACTGTCCAAGTGGCGAACGCTTCCTGATTACGTTTTTTGCATTTTGTATACACCTTAAAGGCGAAACAAATTGTCGCTTATTCACATTTTATTTGTGTTTTACTTTTTTGTCATTTAGTTGGCGTCTTTAGCTCGATGCGCGCTCACGCACAAAATAAATAAATAGCTAAATAAAAGGTTTGCACTTATGTGTCTCGGGTCGAAAAGAAAAAACGAGTAGGAAACAAAGCAAACAGCAGCCATAAGCGATAATGGATAATGGATAGTGGTCTAGGGGCGTCCCCAGTCGCAGCCAAATAATTACTTACTTTTGTTGGGCTTTTCTTGCAAATTCAGCGCGCTTTCTTTGCCTTTTTCCAGCGTGTTTTTACGTGTACATAAATTACGTAGATATTGTAATTTTTTTTTCCTGCAGAGTGAAAACTACGATGTCATTGGCCTGAGGGGGGCCCAAGTCTGGGTTCAGTAGCTCGACTACTGGGCTTTCTCAAATATGTCTGTCTTTCTCTGTACGTGCGTGTGTGTGTGTGTGTGTGCAGATGTTCATGAATGAGTGGGTCGCCCGCATATTTGACAATGGTCTGTCCGAGCTTATGGCAAAAGTGAAAGCACCAGACCTTTGGGCAAATGTCATAAAATAAGAAGAGAAAAAAGGCAAAACAAAACAAAAATTTTTATCGACTTGGCCAGCAGCTGAAACACCTGCACAACTTCAAGGTCGTTGCATTACCATAGACAACTTGGCCGCACGACTAACGTTGCCGTTGGCCATTTCCTGTTGTTAAGTCAGACTTCGCTAAACTCAGTTCTGCTGAGTTCTATCAGAGCCATTTATCTTTGGTCTGGCTAAAGGTTATAATTGACTTGTTGAACTTTTATAATTCAATAAGCAATACATACTCAAAGTTCAGAATAGATGGCGATTTTATCCATAAGTAAAGTCGATTTGCACGGGGATTCAAATGAAATCTAACTGTGATTATCTATGGCTAAAGTTGTTTAGAGAAGAGCTGGATTCTAGCCACAAGTAAATTGGATTTGCACGGGGAATTCAAATGAAATCTAACTGAGATTATCTACGGGTATATTTGCGGCTAAAATTAGACTGTCAAGTGCTGGCATTTCAGCTGTTGCCAACTACTACATCTATGAAGTGTTTTCAATAACAAATTAAGATTACTTACCGAATCGCCTTTAATCACGAGACATCTTCAAGTGAGTATCTGCAATTGGCGAAACCTGTTTATAGCTTATAAAATCACTGCAAAGGCACAATTACATTTCCCAGATAAGATAGAGCTCGTAATACAATAGATTTTGTCGGCCATCGTAGATTGCAGCTGACCACACGAGCCAGAGCAGTAAACAGGCTTGAAGTGCGTAGACTAACAATACAAGAGCCGATTGCAGTCACATGATGAGCTCACGGTCTATAAATAACTGCACGAGCTGTTTTTGTTTATTCTAATAATATTTGGTTCTTTTTTTTCGGCTGCCTTATCTGGGCTAGTCAATAGGCCCGAATTTAATCTAGAATCGTGCAAAATATCCGTGCAGGTGACTTGCGGCCCATTCGAGCAATTAGGCGAAATGCGGATTCATTGTGCCAAAACGCGATTATCTCCGATTGCATTATTAATCAAGTTTAATTAAGACAATGGGAATGGGCAGGCATCTGTCTGTCTCCTGCAGCCCTTTAGCCGCACTGCCGGCAGAGCTAATTGCCAGGCAATTAAAGGCTAATTGTAGTACACATCAGCCGGCTACTATGTCGACTACAGACTACGTCATCTGTTTTAGCTCTATAATTAGCCATTTAATACTCGCAGCTAATGGCTTTGATAGTTTCGCCTTTCAGTGTTGCTCAGCTGCAATGTTAGCCAAATAATGTGAAGAAAAACAACACACAAAAGAAACAGAAAACACACCAAAACAAACAAACAAACACACGCACACACACATACACACATGTACACTTGAATAGCACTTTGAGAAAAACAAGTTAGTTCAGCAATACCATAAATATTTGCATATTGAGCTCTTATAAGTTACAACAGTCTATTACATTCCAACTGGCTCAGTTTGGCACTAATAACAAAGTATTACAGTTGGGTGAACCCGACTAGAAGATTCTCTACAAGTATAGAGTAGTGGAAGTAAGAGCTTAAGTCAGATCTGAACAGAAGTTTGTATAATTATAATAATAATAATTATTAATAAATAGAAATTGGTAAAGAGAATATATCTCTGTAATATATAACCATGTAGTTCCCAGCTTTTAGTTCAGTTAAAAGTCAGATATAAGAGGTATATAGGGATACTTCAGATTTATACATGTAAGACTATTATTTACTACAACTTCCCATTCGCATAGGGCATATGGAAACAATGGTTGTAAAACACAACAACAACACCAATAATTTTGCTGCTAGTTTAGATGTTAATTATGCGGCAATTAAGGCGCTAAAATAAAATTGACACTTTTCTGTTGCAGTTACAGGTAAAGCAATTTTAATTAATGTGAGTTACTTTGGGGTGTATTAACAGGGCTGCTTAAGTGTGTTAATAGCCTGAACTTAAAGCGTATATGAATATAAACTGTAAGTGGATTTATATGAAAGGTGACACCTAGAGAAAATACTAGAAGAGCTTTGCTTACCTAACTATCTCCCTCTCCCTCTCTCTCCCTCTTCATGTAAAGAAGTTAGCTCTGCTAAATCTATAATCCACTTAGGAATTGCATAAATCGTTGGCGTAGTCAAGTGGATGCGCTCGGACAAATCCTGTTTGCTCAATGCTAATGCTTATCGTCTTCTTCTTCTTCTCCATTGCAGCTCTGTAACATGTCACAATCTAACGGATATTGAGCAGCAGCAGCAGCAGCTTTAACAACAATAACAACAACAACAACTAGTACGAAACACACATCATGGCAACCAATAGCAGCAACAACAACAACAGCAAAGCGATGATGACACCCACCGTCGAGTCGCTGGAGAGTCGCGATGAAGTCGACTTCATAGTCGCCACACACAACAACAACAACAACAACGAATACGAGGATTTACGCAGCGCCAGTGGCGTAGCGATCAGCGCCAAAGGAACAAACACAACAGCAACAGTCACACCAAACAATGAACCAAATGTCACCAACAGCAACAACAACAACAACAGCAACAGCAATTGCAACAGCAACACCTTGAAAAAGTCCAAGGAACGCCGCACACTCTTCAGCTTTGGCAGCAGCAAAAAGCAGAGCTCGGCCAACAAGTCATCGAGCAGCAGCAGCAGCAGCAGCAGCAGCAGCAGCAGTCCAGTTGCCGCCCAAGACTCTGCCGCCACGCCCCCGAAGCCAACGAGCAGCGGCAGTCTGCTGCTGCCGCCCACGCCGGCAGTGCCGATCGGCACACCGCCGCGCCAGCACAAGTTCGTGAAGAGCAGCAGCATTGCCCGGCTGCTGGGCAACACGTACAACGCGCGCAAGTTCGAGCGCGAGGAGCAGAAGCGTCTGGCGAATGAGGCGAGCGGCAAGTTCCATACGTTCGGCGGGCGGCGTCGCAGCGGACCGGAGCGTCCGTATCTGGAGCGATTCAAGCGCATGTCCAAGGAGGATGGCGACATTGCCGGCGACGATGAGTCGGTGCAGGTGACCAATGTGGTTACTCTCACCACAGATTCGCGCGACTTGCAGTACGGCAGCCGGCAGGAGCATGTCGGACGCGCCGAGGATCAGCTGAGCGCGAAGGCCATGCGCACATTGACCCGTGGACTCGGCAAGCTCTGGTGGAAGCGCACGCACAGCGTGGACATCAGCACACCGGATCCCGAGTACAAGGTGTCCTATCTGGGCAACGTGCTCACCGGCTGGGCCAAGGGTGAGTACCAAGAGATCTAATACGATATCCGTGAAGCATTTAACTTATTCTCCCCCGTCTTCAGCAGGCGAGGGCTGCGTGGAGAAGCAGCTGAACACACTGTGGCGCAACTACACCCAGCACACCAAGCCGGACGTGATTATGCGGGTGAAGGTGTGCGCCTCCGGGCTGAAGGCCACCACACGGCAGCACGGCCTCACCGAGTACTGGTCGAATCGCATCACCTACTGCTGTGCGCCCAAGAACTATCCGCGCGTCTTCTGCTGGATCTACAGGCACGAGGGCAGGAAGCTGAAGCACGAGCTGCGCTGCCATGCGGTGCTCTGCAGCAAGGAGAAGATTGCCCAGGACATATGCGACACACTGCGGGTGAGTGCACATCTCAGATATATATATCTGATTGCAGCTGCTGAAACATCTGCTTTGCTTACCTTGCAGGAAAATCTGGAGAGCGCATTGCGTGAATTTAAGCGCGAGAAAATTCTGAAACAAAATGCGCGTCTCAGCCTGGCAAATGCCGTGTACGACAATCCCAGCTTGCCCAAGCGGAAGATCATGCTGAGCGTGGGCGGCAACAACTACAGGCCGCCCCTGGAGCGCTCCAAGTCGGCGCCCAAGCTGATGGCCATCGAGGAGGCCATCGGCGAGGAGGAGGGCGACGAGATCGAGGACACCAACGAACCCGAAATGATGCCCTGCTGTCAGCGAGACTCACTGTACCCGGCCATGACGCTGGGCCGGCGGCGCTGCCGTCGCGGTCATTCCATACGGCGCACAGGCAAAATCCAGGCGGCGGCCAGCTGCTGCTCCCATCAAATAGAGCCCATGCTGGAGAGCCCGGAGCCGGCAAGCAGCACGCCCAACAGCAGTCTAACGGCCCCGGCTGCCGCAGCTGGCAACGATGGCTCCGACTCGGACGAGTTCGAGAAGCTGCTCAAGTTCGACACGACGTTAAGCAACGAGCTGCTGCCCTACTTCGACATGCAGCTGCACAAGAACAGCAGCCAGAGCATGGGCAGCCTCAGCGAGCTGCAGGTGGAGCCCGTGGAGCTGGATGATGGCGAAGAGGAGGAGGCGGAACCGCACAGCTTGCTGCCCACCATCAACAGCGATCCCAGTGCCGATCCGCAGGCGGACTTTGACCACGACGACGTGGTTCATCTGCGCCGCAGCGGCGTCTGCAGCGACGGCGAGGAGGACTTCCTGGACGATGCGGACGATCATTACTTTCGGCAGGCGGCCATGCTCACAATGCTGCACCGCAGCTCGATGCGCAAGCGGAACAGTGACCAGACCAGCCTTCAGTATCGCCACCAGCCGCAGTCCTCCATCTCGTCCAATGCCTCCAGCTCGACGACAGCCAGTGGCATAGCGCCGAACGGGGCAGCTGGCGGCCAGCAGTGCCTGGCGAGTCCGGACAGCGACGAGGGCTCCATTTCCAGCGGCTGCGAGACGGCCAGCACGGTGACCAATGCCAACCAGGAGGAGTACAACAAGCCTCAGGGCAGCCACGTGCAGCAGCAGGTGCTTGAGCAGATGCTGATCTACCAAAGACTGGAGGAGTCGAAGCGCCGTCAGCAGCTGCGCCACAATAGCGACGCCACCAACTACAGCAGCTCCAGCAGCATCACCCTGAAGCCCGCAGAGTCAGTCAGCTGCCTGGAGGAGTCGGACCCGAAGCAGCCAGAGGACGCCGGCAGCGTTTCGGATGACGACTCCGAGTGCAGCGACGAGAGCGGCTACGTCGAGTTCCAGGAGAAGGAGCGCATTCAGGCAATTGCTGGCGCCGTGGCCATGGCGGCATCCGTCAAGCCCCAGCTGCCGCCCAAGCCGGCGCCTCGACGCTCGCTCAGCATCGGCCAGGCCGCCGGAACGGGGACAGCGGTCTGAGTGACCGGCGTGCCTTTAGACAGGGTTCTCCACAGTTGTTATTTCTGCGCAAGAAATTGAATTATCTATTGTAGTCGTAGTCCTAGGTTAACTGTTAAGCTGTTTACCGCATAAGTCATTTGTTGTTGGTCCATCATACAAAGAAATAACCTAACGATATTATTGTGTAAATGTTGCTTTTTTGCACAAATCATTATATTGATTATTGATTATTTAATTTCTTCTTCTTCTTTTCTTTTTTGTTGTTGTTTGGTCCCCCAACTTCACATTTATTTGTTTGTTTTCATCGGGCTTCCCGGCATGTTGGCGAACATATTCTATTTGCTTTGTAAATAAGTAGACGCTCTACGCACTGCATGTAATATATATATATATATACATATGTAATCCATGAATTGTATCTTACCTAACTATATAAATTATTCTTATGAAATATATGCAACTAAAGTAACGAATGCATTCTCGAATCCTCTTCTTCTTACACCTATATGATTGCGAAAGAGCTGACGTCTTGATGTCTTGCGTCGTTTTGTAAAAACCAGGCTAATTGCCATCGAAGTTAATGTTAACATGTAAACCAGTTCAATTCTGTTCGAGTGCAGCTCAATAAATTCAGGTATTTCACTAACTGGTCTGCTTTTGAGCATCGAGATCCAGTTTTGCGAAGCTTTGTATTTGTTGGGGTGTTGAGTTGCCTAGATTTATGGTTTAGCCTTAAGGCAATCGAAGTAGATGTTGGGCCAAATGCTCATTTCATTACTCCGATTGAATGATTTGTTTATTAGAGATTAGAATTAAACGAAAATTAAGAAAACTCAAGGAATTAAGCACTCGCAACTGAGGCCATCGGCTTGATAGTCAATTATTAGAAATTTACAGAGCTTCTACTAATCGAACATTGATTAGTTTCTACTAGCCTCGATTGACGACCGACCCCTTGTAAGATCCAAATCGCATTTACTGAATGCAGAGAAATATATGTAAACCAACTACAAGATAACTTTACTACAATCAGCCGAAGCGCTTTAAAATCTCTTTACAATATCCCTTTCCATATCTCATATCTCATGATATCTAAGTGCATCAATTAAAATTGATTATATGGTAGGTTCTATTGATATATGTATGTATGTATATGCATACATATATATATTTGTTCCCTTACTCTAAGCTTCAGCTAAGGCCTTAGACAGTATAGCTGCTCCTAGTTGATCCGGAATAGTCAATTCTAAATCTTTATCTCCCCATAACTCTAATGCAGATACACTTTTTAGAATATTACGTTATTGAGAAACGACAGCCAAATGTGTTCTTTCCCTAAGCTTTGCCATAAAAGTAGCGAATTTTAAGTCTCACTTAATTTAATTAGCTGGTATTAATGACACATTTCACAGTCAAAACAATTATTTTTATACACACTCTAAATACTCTGAACTATCAACAACTTTATCTCCCGTTCAAGACACACATATAGCACTTGACTCGGTTAAAAAAAGTGTATATATATTACATATATATATGTACAAATATCGCCTTTATCCAGCAGCAGTGTCAGCAGTTCTATCAGGCCTTATGCCTGTACACACAGCAACAACAACACACGTATGAAGAGCTCAACTTTAATATCTTGATTTGTATTTATATACCCAGCAGAAGGTAAATTTATTTTACTTTTATTTATTTGCCTGCTACTCTACTCCAGGTGAATGCACAATGAATTTAGCGTACCTAAGATCTGGAGTCTGTATCTAAGCAGGCTTAAAATAGTGTATATATCATGTGTATAGAGTCTGTGTATAAAACTACAATTATAGCATCTAGGTGTGATTTTAATTGTTGTTTCTCTAACATTACATTAGTAAGAGAAACTTTTTGTTCGTACTCAAAATAGAAATGAAAGGTATAGGGTTTTACGTCATTAGCTACATATAGAAATAATTATTCTTGAAGATGTGCAGCAACAGAATCTTTCCGTTAATCAGTAAGGAACTCAGTATTATTGAATGGTCTACACGACTTGTCCTGCATCTCTAGACAATGTTAATCTTATACGGGGGTCTAACATGAACATGTATAAATATTTTTATAGATATTACTATTATAAAAGAGTGTTGTTACCCTGCTTCAGTCAATCTCGATAAGAAAACTCTCTCAGTAGTTATCAGTTCGGTTAACTATCAAAGCTAAGTTGAAAGTGTACTTATATGATTTCCGACGGGCATACTCCAATTGAGCATAGTTCCTTGAGTGCAGTTATATCACAAAACGTAATACTCAACCGAGTCAAATGAGTTCCTTAACAACTTAGCACCAATCAGACAATCAGTTACATATCTCTGACTTCTACAGACAGTTTGTTGGTTTATTACAACATTTATTGGTGAGGCCTTGCTGGCCATTACAGATAAATACACAAGAAGTTGGAGATTTATTGGCAGACAGTGGCTGGCAGCGGGTGCTGCTGGCGGAGCAGATAGCAGACGGTGGCCCGGAAGTTGCGCAGCGACTGGTCCTGCAGCTGCTGATTGAATACCTGTTGTGGGGGCCAGTGCGTAATCCAAAGTGAAAACCAGTTCAGAGAGTAGAAGACATTGCTGGCGCTCACTTACCCGATTGTAGACAATGGTGGGCACAAAGCTGGGCCGATATTGATTCGTGATCAGCTCCGCATCGAGCTGGAGCTTGGTGCCCGTCGGAGTCTTCATGCAGTACTCCACGTCCGTGCGGATGCCGGCCTGGCTGGCGCACTGAAAGTTGCGAATAGTGAAGGTCGCTAACTGGTTAGGTAAACTCCGTTGTTTGGTAAACTATCCGCGCATACGCACCTTATCTGCATTTGCATAATTCGAGGCAAACATTTGGCAAACGACGAATTTCACCTGCGCCGCCTGGTCGTTGCTGCTGCTGATGACGCAGCTCTGCAGACGATTCCCCTCGCACTCCGCCGGTCCGTGCTGGCAGTGGAAGATCGCACCGTTTTGCTCAGACTGTCGGAAAGAGGTTCGCATTAACAGCTATAGCCTATCTCTTCATCCTCATCCCACCATACTCACCGAAGACTTGCCGAATGGCACCAGCTCAATGTCAATGTACTCTTTCAGCTCCTCGTGCACGGGTCCCAGCTGATGCATGAAGCTCCTGCTGTCCGGACACAGCGACTCATACAGCAGAGTGATGTGCAGCTAAGGAATGCAAAAGTGGAGTGAATATCTGTGAAACCCTAAATTTTCCACAACTACTCACCTTTTCAGCTTGTCGCTTTTCACGCGGAGTTTCTTCGGCCAGGCTGCAGCTGAGCACAGCAAAAATGCAGAAGGCAGTGATTAGCTTATTCATATTCACTATATATACGCTGGTTTTTCTTTTCCGAAATTCAATATACAAATATAATATATGTGAATATGCAATGCGTTTCGCCCAATCGATGAGAATCGACCTTCGATGCACTTTCAGAATCGAAAAGTCGTTGCGCCGCCTTCACCTTCGTATGCCTCGAGCCGTGTTTTTACGTCCGTTCAATTCGATTTCAGTTCTGCGACTGAACGTTTTGTCGATTTTTGGATTTAATTTGGACAACGAATGTGAACAGTTAAATGGGACTCAATGAGCGTGCTCATTCTCTCTATTTCTCTCTGTCTCTTGAAAGCCGGTTTTTACATTTCTGTTTCAGTTTCGGAACTCCAATATCGAATCATGCCGCACAGTTACAGCTTTAGGTGTTAACTGGGTAATGGACATGGGATCAGGTTCTTAATTTAATTCACAATTCGTATACTATTGCCCCCTCGAACTGTTAATTTCCGAAAGACGTTAAGTTCAAAGCCCAGAGAGAGACCGTTGATATGAACAAGTTCTTTTTGACCATTAACCCATAAAAAGTTTAGTTTAAAAGCTCAAAAACTAATGAGGAAATTATACAAAATACAGGGTATACATGTTATAATAAACCACCAAAAACTCCGAATGACGTTATATTATTTAGTAAAATATACTAGTTCTATTGTCCCAAGTTCGTTTGGTACAACACTATTCAGAAATGAAAAGGCTTCATATAAAACCTATATAGTACCAGATGCTAAGTGAAGAACTTTCTCTACTTATTTGTGATTGTTTCTCATAATTTTAACTAATTCGAAAATTTTCAAATCATCTAAAAACTCTTTAATATAGCCGTAAAACCCCAATAAATTTTAACAATCATCGGGTAGTAAGAGATTCTTTTTAACCAATATTTTGCATAGAGTTTTCTTGACTTTCCTTTTAGAAGACCGCTGCAGATTTTCAGAAAATAGCTATATAAATAGAAACATATATAGATATGTACTCATAGAATTAATTACTAATGAATACTCACTCCATCGTATACAATTGCAGGTATTTCGCTAAAGCTGTATCGGTTGGTTATAATCGAGGATTGGGTCTGCAGTTGAACGCCGTTGCCGCTTGGCTGCATGCAGCGCTCTACGTGATTCACGATATTTGAGGCCCGAGCGCACTTGAGATTCTTTTTCTCTGTCAGTCCAAGGTCTTTCATTTGACACTTTACAAATTTCATCTGATCGAATTGGTTCAAGTTGGAATGAATCGCACAGTCTTGCATTCGATTGCCCCAGCACTCAGGATGGCCATGCTGACATACATGACCAAACGGTGCTGAGCTGGATGGCTAGACGTAAAAATTAATTAATTAATTGGCATTTAGCATGATTTTTGCAACGTTAACTTACTGAGGCCTTGCCATAGGGCACCAACGTTAGATTGATGCACTGATGGTATTTTCGGTAAACGGGCCAAAACTTCTGAATAAACTCTTGGCTATCAGGACAGAGGGACTCATACAAAACCATCATATCCAAAGGCTGATTTAAAAAATTCCCATGAAAATTCTAAAACAGAATTTGTATCTAACTGACCTCTATCGACCGCCGGCATAATTTGCCTTTGCAGTGCAAAATCTGAAGCAAAGTCAGAGCCAGGTATAACTTATTCATGTCCCAGCTAAGAACTATCATGAAATGTTAATATTTAACTGGATTTCATCAATAATTTAATTGATGTGCAGTGCATATCAAATGAAACTAATTTTTAAAATTGGCGTAACCGTCCTATAGCAAGCAGCTTTTGATTGAGTGTAAGCAGTGCTGTACAACAGCCAAAGAAAACTGAAATTTGCTGTTTCACCGTTGCAAAACAAAAAACCGACCGACCGCCACAATGTGTTGATAGCCAACCAACGATAAACGATAAGCACAATTTACATTAACATTTTATTCTGATTGGACCCAGCCTTTTTAACAAAACAAACTACGAAAACAGCAAAAACATGAAGAAAAAGGTGAGTAAATATCAAAAGTTGCAAAAGTGGCATTCGAATAGAAATTTAAAATTTGTTTTGTATGCAAAACAGGTACTGCTTATGGGCAAGAGCGGCTCAGGGAAGACCAGTATGCGGTCCATCATTTTTGCCAACTACGTTGCCCGTGATACGACCCGTCTGGGAGCAACAAGTAAATACATTCTTATACCGTATCACCCAAGCTAGAAGCTTATCAATTAATCATTTGCAGTCGATGTGGAGCACTCTCATGTCCGATTCCTGGGCAACTTGGTTCTCAATCTGTGGGACTGTGGTGGCCAGGAAAGTTTCATGCAGCAATATTGTACGCAGCAGCCCGACAACATCTTCCGCAATGTTGAGGTTCTCATTTATGTATTTGATGTTGAGAGCCAGGAGCTGGAGCGGGACGTGCACTACTATCAAAGTTGCCTCGAAGCATTGCTTCACAACTCACCAGATGCCAAGATATTTTGTCTAGTGCATAAAATGGATTTGCTTGCCGAAGAACAGCGTGATATTGTGTTTAAGGTGCGCGAGGGAGATCTCATAGGATTATCGAAGCCCGGAAATGTGACGTGCTTTCGCACTAGCATTTGGGATGAGACATTGTACAAGTAAGTAAATATATAGATTCATGAAATATTAATGCCTGATCGACCTTTAATTCCACAGAGCATGGTCGTCGATTGTCACCATGCTAATTCCCAATGTGGCAGCCCTGGAGAACTCTTTGACCCACTTTGCCAATGTGATTGAGGCGGATGAGGTGCTGCTGTTCGAGAAGGCAACCTTTTTGGTCATCTCACACTGTCAGAGCAAAAAGAATCGGGATTCGCATCGGTTCGAAAAGGTTTCGAACATCATTAAACAGTTTAAACTGAGCTGCTCCAAGCTGGGGGCCAAGTTCCAATCGATGGAGGTGCGCAACAATGCGTTTGCCGCTTTCATCGATACCTTCACCAGCAACACGTACATCATGGTGGTCATGTCGGACCCCAATCTCCCCTCGGAGGCGACGCTTGTCAATATACGCAATGCCCGCAAGTACTTTGAAGAGTTGGAGAACCCGAATAACGTTGCCACGAACCATCACAACCACAAGTACCACTGATGAACTGTCGGATTGTTTGATTGTCGTTAAGTTTAATGTTTATCAATTTCTGTTACTGTTTGTTTTCCGTTACGAAAGCACACGGTTTATTGTTGCACAGCGAAAGTCAAAATGCTTCCCAATATGCATATACACATATATATATATATAGCCAGCGCCTTCTTGTTCAGCGAACGAGTATGAGCCTTAATATTTCCTACATTTATAAGAGCGCTTTATACACTAAACCATTAGGCCTTAAGTTGTATACAAAGAACAAACACCAAACTATGTAAAAAACAAACATTTATAAATACAAATGGCTAACCGTAAGACATATTCATATATACATATAAATGCCACATCTAATAACACGTATACATATGTATGTATATCGAGTAACAAATAGGGAACAACTATGTATATAAGACCCAACATCGCGTTGCACATATCACAGACACATAAATCCAAGGCACTGCTGGCTGAGAATCGCATTGGCCGTCCTAGGAGTAGAACCGTCTCACCTCCGCAGAGAGCTGATCTACGCTGGACTCGTCCACGGCAACGAATCGCTTGGCTCCGCGACTAAAGTAGTAAATATCACCGGTATAAATATCGAACCACAGCGCGTGTATATGCAGATTGTGGGATTCGAGGCGTGTTTTGAGAAATCCGTATGACGCAATATTCGACATCTGTTGCAGTGTGTTAATCTGCGATAGCTTGTCCTCGACGGCAAACTTTTGCTCCTCGTCGATGTAGGCGACGAAGCGGCGCAGCGGCGTCTCCGAGGAGAATATGAGAGGATCCTTCATGCCTGCATCGCGCCACTCCTGAAACTTTTCCAGGCTGGTGTTGGCATGCGTGCACATCCAGGATCGCAGCGGAGACAGTCGACGATTTAGCTGGAATATTGAGAAGCAGATCAGATATTCATTCCAATTCACTGCAACGAGCTCCACACCAGCTTACCTTGGATGCAAAGTCGGGATCACGCAGTTGATACAATAGATTCATGGCCTTGCAATCGCTGTGTCCACACACAATGATGTGTCTGATGTCATTGACGACGCAGCCCAACTCCAATGCCGCTGGCTCGCAACTGAAGTACTCGTCCTGGAAGTGCTGGGCATGCGGTATCAGATTTCCCGCGTTTCGCACTAAACATGGGAAAGAGGGCAGGTGTCAGAAATGATATTGGTTTAATTGTGATTCGCTATGTGTGTCGTACCCACCCACAAACATGTCGCCAACGTGTGTGTCCGTGTATCTCGTGGGTATCATGCGACTGTCCATGCAGGTGAAGAACACGGCCTTCGGCTGATAAGGGCAACGTTTAATATTAGAACAGATATCGAGCGCTCAGATTGGATAAAATGAGTATATTTAGTAACGCAGTTTGTGGTCAACTTGTCAATGCGTCAATTCTCTGGACATATGCCAAAGTGCTTGATGGGATATGATGAACTAGTCAAAGTCAGTCCATCTCTCTTTCTCATGGAAAAACAATGTTAACATGCAGGGTATCATGAATCTGATATGCTTAAACAATTTGCAAGACAACTTAAATTGAACCTGAACGCTTTTTCTTTGTTAATTTCTATATTAATTAATTAATTAACAAAATATTGTGGAAAAGTAAAAGCACTCATGTTAAACGTTTAAAAATAAATATTTTGCACTTGAGTAAACTCAACCGGTTAGCCTTTGTTGTTTGTTTACCAAAATCAGACGATCTGAAAGAGCGAGAGAGGCAGAAAGAGAGCGAATGCGAGCAGGTGATGCCTGTTCGCAGAGTCTAAGCTCTAGAAGACCCTCAGGCATACGCTGAGGCATTCTTCAAATGCCTTCTATGACACATGCACAGAGAGTGTGTGTGAGAGGGAGAGAGAAAGAGAGGCAGACAGCACGCGAGATAAGCGTGCTACGAGCTCCTCTCGAAGTGTCTGGACTTCAGTTTGGTTCGTCAAGTCATAAACACTGTGATAATTGCCACACAACACTAAATCGCATGCCGCACTAGTCGAAGTTATGCTTCAGTAAATGAGTATTTGGCTTAGCTAATTAGAAATCAGCTCACTCAATAACACATTAACAAATTCAGCTACTCACCTCTGGATGGTCGCGAACTTTTTGAAATTCCTTGACCATTTGCTCACGGGTCGTGTTGCGATAGCGCATAATTCCTCTCAAAATGCGCTCCATGATGTGCGATTTATGCTAATTACGCCAACTAGTTGATAAGTTGATAAGTCCTAATTTTGGCACTATTAATGAATCCACTTGGAACTGATTTCACATGTGTTGCGCTCAACTGTTCGAGTCCAATTGGAATCGCCTCGCAGCACCAACCAAAACTGTCGGCGGAGCATTTGAAATTGAATTGTTGCTTCCAAAACACGCGACGACTGCGGCGAGAGAGCAGCGACTGTTGGCAATGTTGACAGTCTAGTTGGACTCTCTGAGAGCGTTTGCACGGCGAGTGGAAACTACGCTCACGACTAGAATGAGTGGTTAAGCAACAAATATACCCAGGGAAGGTCATTTTTAATATTTTTTATATGTATATTGGTAACATGAAAAATAATTAACAAATATAGGTAATTATAATTTACGTTTTGGCATACTTTTCTTTTACACATGAATGTGTCTCACCCTTCTCTTCGAAACTTTGGGTCGTGAGCACGTGAGCACATTTTCTACTCTATCATAGCTGTGCCACTCGCTCAGAGAGCGACCTTTGCACGTTTTTCTATCAGAAAATTGAGGGGCTCGCATATGGCTGATGACGTCGCGACGTCAGCGATAAATTGCGTCTGCAGCAATTTGAACGAGAACGAGAACGAGAAGGAGAAGGAGAATGAAAACGAGAACTAGAACACACCTTAACTGGGCCACTGTCGAAGCGCCTCGCGGCCCTCTTTTGTGTCAACATGCTGCAATATTTGCTCTGTAATTTTGTAGTCTGAGGCAAAAATGAGCGAATCAATTGCATAATTGAATCGGGAAGAGGCAGCTAACGAATTCCAGACAGACAACACCCAGATACACTACATATGCGACATATGGGACACTTATCAGCTTGGCTGATACGATTGCTGTTGTTTATTTTATGGCTTCCTTGTGCGCTGGACACGGTTTCTGATGTGCGTTTCATTATCATTAATAGAAATTTCGATGATTTGATTTTGTTCCTCATTTATATATATATATGTGTGTGTGTATGCACGCTTAATCAAAAGTGACTATGCAAGGTCTTTGGGTAATCATTTAGTTATATATTTATTAATACAGGGTGTAGTTTAGCTAGAGTTGCATAAATATAAATATAAATATAAATATATGGTATATAAATAGATATTTCTCTAACAACTGGAATAAGATATGGTTTTTGTTTTAGTATCTACATATTCATGTGGAGTTAGAAATTTTATTGTCCATACAGGGATCTTTTACTGAGCCGATTAGCAGTTCATAGTTTCGGTACATGATATTATCTATCTAAAAATAAAATATAACAGATAAGATAAAGTGTGACATTAATGATATAATATCATGGTAGTGATACGATTTACTAAGTAATCAATAATACAAATGTTTGTTTTTTTTCTGATATGTAACTCAATCCCAATCATGCATTTCATCATTCCATTGCCTACTTTTAGGCAGGCAGAAAAAATGGTGAAAGCTTTAGTTTGTATAACGTTAATAATAGGACGTCGACCGTTGTTGCTCGTAATTGATCGCCCTTTGTAAAGAGTGAGCATTTCATTATACTGAGGCTGATGTGAGTAAGTACGTACATGAGGCGATGTCGTTTCCTGGAAACGTGCGTCGCATCTTTCATTAACCATTTAAGAATTTTCTCAGGCCTTTTTGGAGTCCGAAAGTGGGTTACACACCTGTAAGAGTCAGAGAGGCATTCGCGCATCCAGTGCAAATATTATGAAATCCCCCGTAACAGAATGAAAGCCAACAAAATTTCAAGCTGCTGCCACAGCCCGAGGGGGTTACCGACAAAATGCTGTAGTGGAGTTGCGGAGCTGGAGAACAGCAACAACTACAACAACAATAACAACGGCAACAACAATAATAGTAAGCATTTCACCAGCTCGAAGGCGAGTCGAGGCCCAAGCAGATTCACTCTTGATGATTATAAAGTATTGTTGTTTTGGGGGCACTCGGCTCGGGTTGGCTCGGCTCGTCTCTTGTTTTGCTTTCCTTTCATTATCGAGCGGCAAAATATTGGTTAAACAAGCAAAAACAATGAAAACGAAAGAAGGCAGAGAAGAAAGAAGACAAAAAGTAAATTTGTCCAGGGGGGGAGGTGGGGTAAGGAAAAAAAACCGCAGCGTGACCAACAAATGATGACGATGGTGCCAGCATCTGCATCTTTTGAGAAAATCACGATTATGATGATGATCAGGCGGGCAGAACGCTAACGTCCATGCTAAAGCTCATTACAATTACTATCAAGTGGAATCATCGTCATCATCATTATCATCATCAGAGAATGAAGATATAGCAGATAGGGGAAGAGGCAGCAGCAACCAAGGCAAAAGCGTGGGTACGAAATAATGAAACAGAATCGCCAGCATGACAATGATTATCCGAACAACAACAACAACAACAGCAACAACAACGACGACTGAAACTGAAACGAGAAAAGAACCGCAGCATTTTACATAGCCAGCGCACAGCGGGAGTGTACGAATGGGAATGGAACTGGAATTGCCACTCGGCCCTCAGCAGCCCCTCGCTCTCCTCCTTTCACTCTTGTGCATGTGCATGTGTGTGTGTGTGTGTGAGTGTGTGCGAGTGTTGGTGTCTTGGTTGCTGTCAGCTTTCAAGAATTTGGGCCAAAGCAGCGAACATAAACAAAACTTGGATGATGATGGTTACTTAACAGTGTTGAACAATAAATGAGGTAGATAACATATGCACAAGTCTGCGTGATGGGTGCGTGCGTATTGGTATTGTGTAGGTGCTGTGAAGTTCTGTGAGGTAGAGGAGGGACACAGAGAGGGAGAGGCTGAGGGAAACTGAATGAGCAAGATGATCATTTTATTGCAGGTGCGTTGGGATTTACCGATTGATTCATCAAGTGCAGCTCTTAAAATTGAATTAACTAAAAAGTTAAAAAAATGATCCCTTTTTCATGTAATATGAAATATTGTATTCATAATTTATAAAATACTATAAAATTGTATGTTATAGAGGTAAATCTCTCATCCTTAAATATGTTTATATATGCATGCATAATGACGATATCAAAAACCCAAAAGCATTAAGATAATATATAAATTATACAAGAGTTCTCTTCGGTGGAAAAACGTTTCATTGCTATGCATGTAATCAGATCCCTTAAGATTCTTGTTAGTCTCTCGCTCCCAGCTAACTAACCCACTAACTGAATTGATGAAATGATGTCATTGTATTTTTTGGCCAACTTCTTTTTGGGGTTTCCTAAGCATAATTTATATGGGTGTTACCTGTACGCTGCTCTCGCATGCCCTTTCACCAAAGACCTACTCGCTCGCTCCTTCTCTCTCTCTCTCTTACTCCGGCTGCCATTCGGCTGATGTGGCTCTCACTCGCACAGACACAATTTGCAAATGAGTTGGTTGATTCTTTTGGCTGACTTTTGGTTGAGTTAATTAGTGAGTATCTTGTGTGTGTGTAGATACGTGTGTGTATGAGGGTATTTGTATTCGTAATGGCGGCATTGCTGTTCTTATTAGCGTTGTATGGCTCTCTGCCGCCAGCTTTTAAGCTGCCTCTGCTTCAAAAGTGGGTCAGCAGCGTCGTTAAAGCGGTGTGTGTACGCCTATGTGTGTGTGCCTGTTTGTGTGTGTGTGTGTGTGCAAATTAAATATTCACAGCGTTGGTTAAGCAAATAAAATCTCATTCTCAGCTTTGTTGTAATTGTTGTTGCATTTCGTTCTGTGCGTGTGGCTTTGTGTTTGCGTGTGTGTGAGTGCTTACGTGTATGTTTTGGTGCTTGGAGTAACTTTTATTTGTTTATGCGTCTTTCGGCTTAGCTCACAATCACAATCGGAATCGACGATCGCGCTGCGCATGAAAGTGAATCAGAATGCTAACAGTTTATGTTGCTGCTGCTGCTGTTGTTGCTGTTGTTGCTATTGTTGTTGTTGTTGGTATTTCTCTTTGCAACGCAAATGAGATCAAAAGTGGGCTTAAGTCGCATCTCTTTAACCTAAATATGTCAATTCAGTTGGCCAAAACGCGCTTTATTCGCCTAAAAGCAATCGCCGACTGCGATTGAATGCTTAACACTTAAAGAAATTTTTAAATTCTTAATTGAGCTGCAAACAGTTAATGCTACGCTAAGCTAAGCTGAAATTATACAGTATCCAATCTACATAAGTTTAAATGATAAAGACTTGAGCAGATATATATTTTTGAATCATTAGAAATAAGCTAGGGAAATAATGAAAGTCGATGCATATAGTTCATATTAATAGGTTTTTCTTTTGTTTTGCGTCTTAATAGGATAACGGTTATAGTATATTGTCGAATCAGCAGACGCTACAGATTAGTAGGTACAGTTATGACTATATTTAGATATATTCATATACAAATATAGTTTTGTTTTTGGATTTCTGCACATCTTATAAAATCGTTCAATTTAATTGGATAGTGAATATTTAATATAATGTAATCAAACTTTTATATTTATATGAATAATAAATAAATAAATGTAAACATATTTTTGTATATAGAAAATCCTAAGTATTTTTATATACACTTTAAAATATGTAACAGTAACTGAAGTCATCTTTATATATAGATATTTAAAAGAAGATTTATTTTCTTCTTTTTCAACTTCTTGTTCCACTTGACAAGCGTCAAGAGTTGAAACAGCATTTCTATTGTTTTTAAATATTTGCAATTTCTGAATCGCCAACGATGTGAATTTTACCTCATTCTATATTTATGTTTCTTGTCTGTCATGTTTGCATAGCATTTCTTGTTTTATAACTTTTGGTGTGGACTCGTGAAAATGTTGTGAAGCGCGTCAATACGGGCCAGATTTTGTGTTTATCTGGCTTGTGGGCGTTGCTTATTATGAGTTATGTGAGATGTAGATGTGAATGTGCTGCTGGGCCGGCTGGCTGGGCAGTCAGCGCGCTCTGTCAATGAGCCGGGAGCTATAAAGAGGTGTGCCCTGACCCAATTTGAAGCGGCTCTGTTATTTACTTACGCATGATCTCAGCGGCTGCTGTCGGCCTGATTGCCTGCCTTTCTGCCTGCTGGATGCTGGATGCTCAAGAACTGATAGGCATTGAGTATATTAACGCCCAAACAGATTCGGCTCACTGATGATGATGCAAAAGTGTTTTAGGCCATAAACTTGGTATAACAAAACGCCCACAAAAATTGGGAAAAAGAAGCGCTGGAACCCCTTTCGGGCCGGGCACAGGGTCGAAGATGTGGAAAGGTCATTAAGTAAAATGCGCTTTTGCATAATTTGCCATAGAAGGCAAGACAAAGGTTGATCCGCTTGCTGCTAGGTGGCCCAGGCCCACGGTTAGGCCATGCCAGGTAGGTATGCAGATCGACAGACATGTCAAAGGACGGCAAACAGTGAAATGCGCGATTTTACGACAACAACGACTATGCGACGGCAGCGACGAGCGCACTTAAGTGGAAACAGTCGGCCAGCACGCCTTAGAGCGAGACACGCTTAAAATGACATTTTATGGCCATGACAAAAGATGACAGCGTCGTCTCTTCCTCTCTGCCTCACTGCCACAATGCCTCACTGTCTCGGTGTCTTTCTCTTTCTCCTTGTCTTGGACTTTGTTGTATTTGCATCCGCAATCTCAATGTGTTGCAGTGGCATTTGTTATTCTTGTTGTTGCTGTTGCTGTTTCTGTTGCAGTTGCAGTGGCTGTCCATTTCTTGGCAGTCGTAAATCAAGCGGCAATGTTTTGCATGTGACACAAAATTGACCCAGTTTCAGTTTCAGTTGTCAGAGAGCAACCCGCAGCGCGACCAACTCTCCAGACACAAACTTATGCAAAACCCAGACCGCTCTCAACCCGTTAGAATGTCTGTCGTATACTTAAATTGACGATAGACGAGTGATGCTGGATGACCTCTGACCTTGAGCCTAATTTTGCCTGTTAGTATTCTGTAATGTATTGCATAATATCAATATGACACGCACAGCTCCTTATATCCCTTTTTCCAGGACACACGCCTCGCACATGTGTGGCACAACAGCCTTGACAGCAAATGCAACAGAGTTACGTCAACATCTGCTGAATCTGAACTAATGTCTGTGATTGTGTAACTAAATACGCATAATACAATACATATTCGTCATGTTCATAAAACAAATGTTCGATTTATTCACATGAGGTGAAACAAATCAGCTATAGAAGGAAACGTTTGCTTGGACCTGGAACCTACTAGGATCTTTCATTTATATAATACATTATTATCCTCTTATTTTTTGATTTTCTATCAATTCCCTTTTCTAGTCTAGTTTCTAGTCCAAAAGTTGCTTGGTTTGGAAACCCCCAAAAGGAATAATAACTTTACGTTCGTTTCCTAAGTCTTTTGATATTCACCATGAAATATAAGAGCAATTTGATTAAATTGCCCGATTTCTACACAAATCAAACTTAATTGAATTAGTTAATGACGACAATTTGGCATTCTACTTACGTTTTATTTAAACATTTCTCAGACTAAATATATTCACCGTCCTATTGGGCTTCCCAGTGCTCATAATGAGCGGACCCCAAATTGCTAGCTCTGGGGCAAAAATTGACAAAAACTGTTACTTTCACATTGGGGCAAAGTCAAGATTAGTGCGAAAGCAACAACATGAGCAGCAGTCAGAATCACAAAAGAAATGTAATAGATGCTCATTTGCTGGCACAACGACAACAATCATAATGGCTAAAGTAAACAACAACAGCAACAACAACGACAAATAGGGCTAATTATGCGCACACTTTCAGGCAGGGCTTTTTTTCTAGTCTTTAATTTTTTTGCTTTTTTTTTTGCAATTCTTCGCGTGGCACCAAAAAAAAACATTCGAATAAATTGAGAGGCCAGACCAGACAATGCAAAAGAATCACGTCGTTATAATATATATGTATGTATACATATTGTTTGACTCGCTGCCGTTGAGCATTGTAATGGGATTTGCTGCTGGTGCTGCTGGTACTGCTACGGTTGTTGTTGTTGTTGTTGCAGCAGCAGCAGAGGGCGCACTTAAATGAAAGTTGTTTCAGCACATTGAAGTTGCTCCTAAAGCTCATATCATGTGCTGATCAGAGTGTAACTTATTTTGACATTGAGAACTAAATGAATGTAAACGAAGTCCGGATCAGCAATTAATCAGTTTACAAAAATCAAAGCTGTTTTATATGAAATCAAATTACAGTACTTCTTTAAAAATAATATAATTATAAATTTAAAATTTATATATATTTTTATTTTAAATATACACTAAACAAAATATAATATAATTATAAATTTAAAATTTATGTTTATTTTCATTTTAAATATACACTAAACAAGAGCTTAGTGCCTACAATTTGCTTCGATCTAAAAAATATATATACATGTGTATTAAAATAACATATTATTCGTTGGGTAAACGATCCATTAGAGTTAGCTTAAAATCCTTTCTTCTTTAAACCATATTTATCCGATTTATTTTTAAATTTATATAAACTTTATTTCAGATTTAAACTGAACTAATTTAATTTCAAATCATATCTCAAATATTTCATTTCATTTGTCGAACCATGGTGGTTTGGTTGGCCAAAAACTTTTATTACATTGACTTTTTGGATCTGAAAAACTAAAAAAACTAAATGTCAATAGGTTATATACCAGGCATATATTTCATCAGAATCAACCCAAATTATAAAAGAAATGGCAGTCAAAATAAGTTTCCAGATATGAATGTCTTACAAATTATAGTTATTTAGGGCTCTCGGCTCTTTTTGTTTGTATCGGTGGCGCGTGACTCGGCTGGTAGTGCGAGCTACTTTACGTGGAGCTACTTGGGTCATGCTTGTTAAACTTTTGGTTCTGTTCCAAAAAGTATTTTGGGCGGGTGTACCGACTTTATGATTGATAATTAAAATTTGGCTCTGTTTTTGGCTGGCTAAGTACGCGTAGTTACGCTTGGCTCGCTTTGCTTATGTGTGGCACACACACACACACACACACACGAAGCAAAGGAAAAAATATAACATATGAAAACATGACACCAAATGTTGCACTACATTTGTAGCTGTTGCTGTGGCTGGGGCTTTGGTTGGCGCTCCTGCAGCCGGATTTGAAGTAAAGACAAACTGGAGTCGCCTTAAATGTTGGAGTTGTTAAACGTGTTGCACATGTTGCCGAGCAACTATAATACGTACATAATAACATTTGCAGTCGCTACCAAAGCAGTTGCTAGCTTTTTTCTCTTCTTTCTTAATCAAAACACTTAACAACTTGTAAAATTCTCTCGCTGCAGTTGACACACATCTGTCAGGTGAGCTAAGTGGGTCAATCAGAAGCCAGCAGTTAGCAGGCAGCTGGAGCTGGAGCTGAAGCTGGACTTGCAGCCGCAGTCGCGATCTTGTTAATTGTTTTTGATTGCCGCGTTGATGTGCGCACACCAGCTAAATAAAGAAAAAAAATATGTATAAGAAAAAATGACGATGATAACGATGATTGCCGTTTAGCAGCAGTTCGCTTCAAGCCTCAGCCTTGCCTCCTCTTCTTCCAGCCGCCGTTGCTTAACAATTATTCTAGTTGATGGTTAGGCCCGGGCCGCATTTAGCACGCTGCTGTTATTATATGCATTATTAGACGGACTTAATTATATTGGCTCGGAGCACTTTGCAGATGGCGACAATGCTGTGATTTTTTCCTTCAGATAGAGCTGTTGTAAAAGTGATTTAGGACACGAGACTAGCTCAGCAATCAATGCAAATATTTAAAACAAAACAAAGCAGAGTTTTTAATGCCTTTAATAAATACCTTGTTTGCTATGTTATTTGTCATATATGCGATATATCGTAGATATGTATCCATCAGAGTATTATGAGCTACTTTCGTATACTCAATCATGTTTAAGCTTAACATGAATATGCATCTTATCTACATATTCTTATTAATGCGACTTAACTTTACAGCGAACAACTTAATGCATATGTGACATATATATATAAATACATATGGATGTATATACCTCACACATTGCAATGATTTGGAAAGTTAACAAGTTTTACAGATTTTCAGCATTATTATATGTATGTAGCTGGATAAAGAAATTTCGTATATGTTGTCAGGTGCGCTGCGTATTTCATTCTGTAGCAATTTGATGTAATTAAAATTTGTTCTTCTTACTTGCCCTCAAAAGCAAACATGTTTTCAGCGCATCTCATCTGATGGCACACGCATATTATTGCAGCACATCTCTCGTGTTTGTGTGTGTGTGTGTGTAGTGCGGTACGTGTTGAAGCAATTAGCAACGGAGTGCGCTTATCGCATATAAAAGCAAGAGATAAAATTCAGTCAGAACCAAACCATAACCAGAAGCTGCGGCTCTGAACGTTCCGAAGAGAGTCATGCCCACTTTTTACATTCAATAAAGATTTAACGAGACTTGTTAACAGAGCCGCCGAATGCATAAATAATTATAGAATTAAGCAACAATTTCAGCAAGTCGTAAAAGAGCAACACAAAAAGCCAGTTGGAGCTCGCAGCAAGACAATTAAATTGAATTTGTGGCCGCTGCTGAGAAATGGCCATAAAGCTGGGTTGGCCCGGCCGGCGACGGGGGCGGGGAGAACAGTTATGAAAAGTACTCAAAGAAATGCATACAGATAATTTGCCCTTTGTTATTTAATTGCCGGTCTTTGTGAGTTATATATCAATTGAGCGTACGGTAAATCACGAGGAGCTGCTGTCCAGAATAATATAATGACAGAGCGTGGAGCATGGCGAGGGGAGCCAAGCGCATAATTGGCATCTTGATTGTATGTATTTGATCTGCGCCACTGAAGCGTTAACGAAAGCAAAATATAAATGTGTGTGCGTGTGTGTGTGTGTGTCCACAAAGAAAGAGCCAACAAGAACCTTCGCCTCGGCCCTAGTCACATGTGGCTCGCATGTATTTGGCCACGCCATTAGCAAGATCACAAAATCCAAATGTAACTGTCACTTTCAAAACGGAACATAGACGATATGTCAATAGGAACTCTGTTGCAAATTCGCGCTGGCATTTGCATGTCAATGGCGACGCCCAATTAATAGCATTTATAGTTTGAATATTTGCAGCATATAACCATATATGGAATGTGGCTGTGTGTATAGAAAGCATTTCGTTGGCATTGAATGGGCTTCGCCTGTGCCAGCAGCTAAACAATCATAAATAACTGCGCACAATGAGCGAAGCACTGAAGAAGAGACAGACGGAGCGTCAATGTGTATGTGTGTGTGCATGAAAAAGCTAAAAGTCGGTCATGAAATCGCAAGTGACCCACTTGGAGGCAACAGCGAAGACGACAGCAACGGCAACAGCGCGCAACAGCAACAGCAACAGCAAGAGCGGCCAAACGAAAGACTCAGGCAACGAACGCGACGACGCAGCAGACAAATATGACAAGCTAAAGATAGAGCCACTGCCACGGCAACAAATACAAAGACAACAGCCAACAGCCAACAGCCAACAGCCAACTAGCCAGTTAGATAGACAACAACGCAAAATAAGGAGGACACCATAATTGGCAAAACTAACACACACATAAAGAGAGTGACAGAGTGAGAGAGTGTGAGTGAGAGAGAGAGAGAGAGAATGAAAGAGGGGAGTTTTGTGGCGATAGCGCTTGGCATGAATGGAAGCCAGATACCATAGGCCTGGGCCTGACTAACTAGTTGCTGTTACTGTTGTTGTTGCTGTTTGGCATACTTGGCCAAGCCGGACTTGCGACTGGGCTGTTGTATGCGTCACTAAACTTGACCAAATTACACAAGGAAGTTGCCAGCCCCACAACGAGGCTCCCCTCAACGCCCGCATTTGCAGCATGGCAATTTGTTGCGACTGTCGACAGCGACGTGTTGGCTGCACCTCCCTGAGTCGTGTTCCCAATCCTGATCCCGATGCCGTGGCCGTTGCCGTGGCCGTTGCCGTTGCAAGTGTCCATTAGACATTGTGCATTGTGCAATGATGACATTTGTGGGTCTCTGTGTCGGCGTCTGGCTCCGCTCTCGGGACAGCGGACAGCAGGTTAAGCGCCAGCCGTCACTCAGCCACACAGAGCCGTTGGCTGAGGCGGAACTCAAGCCGAGCTCATCATGCAGTAGGCGTGCGGGCGTCGCTCCCCGTCTTCTTCTTAATTGTGGGAAACCGGCTGAGGCAGATGAGGGTCAGCTAATGAATCCTACCGTTGGCTGTAAAGTGCTGCAAAGGATATCGTTGGCAACTGGACAGAGGCTGAAGAACTCTTTGATACCCTATATACTATATATAATAAATGAATATCTTGTCAAGCACATAGAGTATATATATTTTCTTATAAAGATGGATGAGCTCTGATAAAACACAAGCGAAGAGGCACTTGAATCATATACTATCTTGTACCGTGTATTCCTTTTCAGTATAATGCCTATCCAAGCATGCAAACTCGAGCGTGCAAGTATGTATGGAGGTGCTTGGATGCCGCTCACAGCTCGCTTCAAGCCTGCAGCTGTAGACATTGGCTCAGACTTGGCTTGGGCATAGCAGCATAATAGACTTGGCCTACATTCACCAGCGCTCACTATTCTAATCAGACGCACACACACACACACACACGCACACCCATCCACTTACAATGCGAACACTTTTACTCTCTGCACATTCGTCTAGCTCCATAAACATAAACATATAAGCATAATCATGCTTACTCATGATAATCATGCTGCCTGATGGCTGTTTTCTGCTGTCTGTTTTCTGTTGGTTGGCTGTTGGCTGATGGCTGATGCCTGCTGCTCATTACCATGCCAACTAGTGCTACCAGCAACAATAACAATTATAATACCAACTGAGTTTAACTAGTTTCCACACTTGGCCTGGTCTAGTCTCTGTCTGGCTGCCCCTCCCGGGGCTTTCAAGTCTCCGTTCTCCATTTCTGTGTTGCAGGCTTTCAACTTGCCCGCACAATTTTCCATTTCCATTTTCTTTGCGAATGCGGTCGCCAGCTGCTCGTAATTAAACAAACTAAGAAGCTGGAAAACAAACCGTCGACTTAAGCTTTTTAGCCGTCCACTCGTAATGCGCCCCAGCACCGAGCACTGAGCACCGAGCTTCAAGTCGAGTGCTAAGCCCGGTCTTAAGTTCGCCGAAAAGTGTAGCTAATGGATATTATTGCCCAGCTCGTATACAATATAAAAGATAAAGTATCTGAGAGCTAAAATATAGTATATACAAATATATAATATATAATATAAATGGCCGATCGCATATCAATGCACAGCTTAAGGCAATAATAACAAGTAAGAAAGCTCTAGTCGAGACTGCTCGACTACGAGATCCCCTGAACCCTACAAGCAACTGATATTTCAAAAATTATTAGCAAACACACACGCATACATACAAATACACGCACACACACACGCATACAAACAAACACACGCATACACACACTCACATATACAGGCGATTGCGCTTGGGTTGCGCTGCAGTGTTGGCAATATAATGAAAACTTATTTGTTGAATAATTTAATTTCTAGACGTACGATCGTAATGAAACTTTCAGAACGTAATCATAATGTTAAAATGTATGTGTATACCGAAGCTCAAGTCTCTAGTATTTGATATACGACTTTTACAAAGATGAGGGTGAGGGGGTGAATTTAGGTGTGGGGGGTAAATTTTAACAAAAACCGAAATTGTATAAAATTCATCTTAATATACATTTTAAATTTGGAGACTCTAGCTTGAAAGATGTAGGAGATATAATTATTTAAGTGATCTTCGATAAGGTTTTTTATCGATAAAAAAATATCGGAATGAGTTATCGTTTTTTAGTGATAAACTCGATCTGCGCGTGATATATACGGACATTTTAAAAAAAAGTTGAAGTCTCTAGCTCTTATATCTTCTGAAATCGACGCGTTCATACATACGGACGGTCGGACGGACGGACGGACGGACAGACAGACGGACAGGGCCAAATCGACTCAGCTTGTCGTCCTGATCAAGAATATATATACTTTGTGGGGTCTGCCACGCCTCCTTCTGCCTGTTACATACTTTTAACAAAACCATTATACCCTGATTTCCCATTTTCAATGGGTTCAGGGTATAAAAACAAGCCAGCTGAATTTATAATATTTTTCTGCATGCTGAGAAATGGTGGGAATTTAATATAGAAAGCTGTGTTTTCAGATATATATGCCAGAAATTAATTTAAGAGATGCTTTGCAAATTCTTTTCTCATGCTATGAAAAATGACCGTCAAAGGTCGAAAGGGAAAAGTTTTCTATTTCAAGCTAATTTTGAAATATTTCTTTAAAAGTTGAGTGCAAACGTGTTTCACATTTAAAAAACTCAGTTTTGCATACATTAATTATGGACACATGTTTATAGCGCCCACTAGTATTATAGTCGATGAGAATCTTAGTCCAGATCTATCTAAAGTGAGGCTTTAATAAATAGAATCGTAATTAGTTGTGAACACAGTGGGACAGCGGCGTCGGCTCCAAAACTTAAAAGCAGCATGCACGCACACACACACACCCATAAGCACACAGGGACAGAGACAGAGACAGAGACAGAGAGAAGGAGACACAGAAAGAGACTGAGAAAGAGACGGAGACCAGATAAAACGTTTTTCGAATATTTTGAATAACGGTGCATGGAATACCAAAATCAAATCAAGTGGAAGCGCTGGCCCGGCCAGGCCCCAGCGATCGGGGACCGAACCTAAAGCCAAACCCCAACCCGAAACCCACTTGAAGCCCACGGATCGACAACGCATATGAATTCTTTTTTTTTTTTTTTTTTTGTATTTTTGATTTTTGTAGTCTTGGCGATGGCAACAAGTGCGCCGGAAAACCTGTTGGCCCATATCACGTACTACGCGTACTCCTTCCCTTCGGACAGTTGGCTGGGACTGGCACTGAAACTGGGGCCCGGGCAGAGGTCGGGGCGGGGGCGGGGGCGACGGCGAGCTCAGCATAAAACGTTGGGCGGCCTGGCGGAATTAATTATGTAGCCCAAAGCTAAATTATATGCGAAAGCAGCAAATTCTCTGTGTCTGTCTCTATCTCTATCTCTGTTTCAGTCACTATCTCTGTCTCAGTCGCAGTCTCAGTTTCAGTCTCTGCTGCTGTCTTCAAATTCTTCGCCCAGCCACCCGCTGCCCCCTTTTTACTTAATCTTACAATGCGATGCGAAACTCGTTTGTGCATTTAATTTATGGGCGCGACGCCAGCAATAACAACAATATACAAACAGCAACAGCAACAACAACAACAACAAAGATGCATTGCACTTGTCGAGTGGTGCGAATCTTTTAGGCAAACGCGGCAAGACTTACCTTTTGACTACGCATATTGGCAGAGCCACAGTGTCTCAGTGTCTCCGAGTCTCCGCGTCTCAGTCTCTCCATCTCCATCTCCTGCTGCAACTCCATGCAAGCCATCTCGGCCGTATCGTAAAATTGTCAGTTGAAGTCGCCGCTGCGATGCGAGCCGAGCACGTGACCCAATTCGGTTCGGGTTTGTCTTCTGCCTGTGCAGCTTGGTGGGGTGGCTGTGGTGGTGTTGATGATGATGCTGCTGCGGCGGCTGCTGCTGGTGCAGTTGGCGGTTAACTTGGCAAGTCTTGTGCATCTCCTTTGCCGTGTCCACATGTCCACTTTAATTATGTTGCGCCTTTCATAATTGGGTTAACTTTGTGAGGCAAGCGCAACGCGTACGCTCCAGTCCCCTGCTACAGTTGCAATTCCGGATCCAGAGCGACGCCCAAAGGGGCACCAGCCAGACGACATACAAGACTTGGCTCATCTGCTGAGAACTTTTTGAAAGGCGCATTAAATAGCTATCAAGGAAAGGCCAAAAACCCGAAGCGATTCGGGACAAGCGTGACTATGCGAGACTGGCAGATAATAAGTGATAAATCTAAATTGAAATTTCATTAAAAATAATAACAAAAAATAAATTAAAATAATATTTAGTCGACTCAAGAGTATAAATTTAAAAAGTTTCCATTCCTAAGTAAATGACTGCGAGCGGGACATCCTCGTCTGACATTTGAATGATTATGATTATGCTGGTAATATGAGCCGAATACAAAGAATGAAACAAGCTTTTTTTGGAAAGCCAATTCGTAATATAATACACCACTTAGTATTTTGATTAGCAGCTCTAAAAAGTATCAAAATCAAAAGACTTAGGCAACGAACTTGGCCCATTGTATGCAGCCCACAATCAGGAGTCGAGCCGAAAGCTATCAAGTTAGCCCATTTGTTAGACTAATAGGAAAAAACAGTTGGCAGCACTCTCCATGCGTATCTGACAGATACGACAGAGACTTTGTTCGACATTTAATGACAAACTGATTGCGAAGTGACACAGAAATGGGAAATGGGAAACGAAGTTCGTTGCAACTGGGCGGATGCCTATGCAGATCGGTAGCTGAAGCCCAGGCGTAGTGCAGCAGCTGTACTTTGGATGCTGTGCAATGGACGTTGCTAAGGCTTTGCGGTTGCACCGCTGGTAATCGAGACCCGGCGAAGCCTCGACTGTGACTGTGACTGTGACTGTGATTGCGGCTGTAACTGCGACTGCCGCTGCAAATCGATTAATTTGCTTCAGTAGATTGTCACAACGGTAACCCAAAAGCCCCCCAACCGTGCAGTGCAACAATGCCTATGGCAATTAAACAATTAAGGCGCTTAAACGGTAACCCAGCCGAGCCAGAGCCAACGGTGTTGGTTGGTGTTGGTGTTGGTGACGTTGACGTTGTTGGTGACGCTGTACCCCAGCCCCAAACCTACCCAGACTTCAACGGCCCATTACGTTTTACTGATTATCAGCATCCAAAGCTGCCGACTATTCCACGTTTCCAAAGATCTGCCCCAACCAAAAATTTAATTAAAAAACAGTCAACAGATATAAAAAAAAATCAACAATTCGACAGCGTGGCATGGACGGGGGAAAAAGGGGCGATAGAGGCAGAGAACACACAAAGCGCTCAGTCATGAAGCTGCATCTTCCACAGTGTCAGCCGAGCTGAGCTGCAGGTGGCAGCGAGTTGTCTTTGTGCGCGTTTCTGTATCTCATAGATGCAGCAAAAGTGAAAAAAGTTCCGTTGTCTGTTGGCTCGCTTTAAGCTCGCCGGTAACCGTTATACAAAACGCTGCGTTGCGTTGCGTTGCGCTATAATATCCGAGCGTCGTCGTCGTCGTCGTCGTCGTCGTCGTCTCTTTTATTTTTGGGATTCTGTTTTCAGATGGTTTTTCGGCCGTTATGCTGGCTGTGCTCGTTGTGACTGTGATTGCTGCTGCGCTTGGCTGCCCAAAGAGCGTTCGCCTCGTCTCCAGCCCATAAAGTTCACAATGCGCAATTGTTGCTGGGCTTGTTACTGTGATGGCGGCAAGTTCGTTGCCTCAGTCTTTCGTATTTTGAATGTAATAAACTCGCCAGTTATCAATAAAAATCGCATAAATATCTTTGCCTTACGCGGAAGCTAAATACAAGCGATAGAAATGAGAAACGGAAACCAGAAATAGATTTAATTGAAATTGACTAACGATGCAAGAGTACCCAATATATTCTATATAATTTTAGCACATGTGATGTTTTTTAGCTTTCATACCTAGAAATTGTTGCTTTTGACCTGTCCCCTTCCTTTGCTTTCAAGCTATTGATGAATTATACTACAATATATTAGCATTTCCCTGTTTGAAATTTCTAATAAATGTTCAGGGTTTTTTTTCTTTCTTTTTTCGTACCTCTGCTCACACCTAGCTAAGAAAGGTAAATTGACTGACATATGCATGTACCCGCTTCCATTTGTTCGACGGCAACTTCATCTTCTTCGCCTTGACTGCAATGCAACTTCATTAGAGGCTGGCAATAGAAAAGCACAAAACGAGAAAAAACTTGTCGCCCATTGCCGTGGAAAGAGTTAGTGGGGCGTTCAGGCCAACTGTATGCCATGCATTGTCTGCTGTCTAGTTGCCAGCCGTGCTGCTGCCCCAGCCAGCTCGATGGCGTTGGCACTCCAGCTCCATGCCCATGACACCTCGGCGGCGGCTGCAGCTGCTCCCGTTGCACCTACTCCGCATGCGGCGCATTGCATTTTGGGGGCCATTGGCAATGTTAATGGTGTGCATTATTTTGATGTTTATTTATGTTGCTAGCAGCAGCACACACACACACACACACACACACATGGTTCGGCAACATGTGGCCAATGCAATTTGCATTTGCATCTCAATTGCTTTTTGCATTGTTTGCTTTGCAGTTGTCGTTGTTGTTGTCATTGTTGGTGTTTGTGTGCTGTTGCTGTTGCTGTTGATTATCTCTCTCCACACACAGCTGCGTTTGCGATGCGGATCCGGTTTTCGTTGACCCACTTCCGGTAGGCAGTTGCCAGTTGCCAGTTGCGTTCTGCTTGACCTTTGTCTCGCCCTCGCCTTGGCTTAGACACACTGCCAACCGCTTGTTGCCCACCCACAGCAGCCGCAAACGCAGCCGGGCTCCATCATGATCTGCACCTCCGCACGGCCACCGACTCAGCCAGATAAGACGCCTACGCTTTGCACTACATTCATATTTCGCTGTCGTTGTTGTCTGTCGGTTGCCATTTCTTCAGCTCTTGCCTGTAGATCGTTCTTTTTCTGTAGCACTTTGTTTATGATTGCTCTCTCTCTATCGCAGCTCTATCTAACCCTATTCCTATTCCTATTCCTCTGCCTATCCCTATTCCTCGCTCTCGCTCAGCTCCTACATGGCAATTTATTTAGCATTTTTATTGTGCTGCGTTTTGTTGTTCTGCTTTTTTTTTATGCCTGCCATCCATTTTTATCGTCTGTCGTTGTTTGCTGTTGTTGTTCGCGTGTTATTAGCTTTGATAACTCCCCCTCCCTCCCACCTGCGCACACTGGCCCACGACTTGCACTTCTTTTGTCTTCAGGCCTCACGCCCGCACCTTGGCACAGCATACAACAAATTATGCATGCAAAAATTACCTTCTTCTTCCTCTTGTTGTTGTTCTTGTCGCTCGACCACTCCTCTTGTTGTTGTTGCGCATGTTAGATTATGAGAAATTTATGCAATATTTGACATATATTTGGCGGCGTCAGCGCAAAGCCTTTTCAGTTATGTTCTAAATATGATTGTTTATATATCTTCAAATATTTTGCCTTTTACAAATTATTTATGGTCCATGCGAAACGAAAATTTCGGCAAATCTATCCATATGTTTGTATGTATGGGCTAGCTTTATTCAAGTATAGTAAATTCCATTTGCTTTTAGAGTACCTTAGGCCTTCGGTTACAATATAAATTCATTAAATTTCGGTCTAAAATTATAACGGAATATTTAATTTATTAAATGGGCAGAATGGTTCTACAGACTTCCAGTTTATATTCAATTCGGAAGTTCTCCCATAGAAATCTTTAAATTGTAACATATCCAGGTACTCAACGAATGGCCCATGACTATGATTTAGTCATTCTCTGTCGTTTCGAATGAGATACAGTGATGAAAACAGAAAAGTGAGTCTGTTCTGGCTAGAGATGCAGCCAACCCGCTGTGAATTCTGCCACCGTCGCTTGCTTTTGTTCCTATTTAAGCCAGTTGCGATTTGACTGTGAATTGTTTTGCCAATTTGGCAACGAAGATGAGCAAACAATTCAATTGATGTCAGAGCTCGGGCAGAACAGGTAGCATAGGTAGAGCCTGGACCCACCCAAGGTGAATTTGCAACAGGCCGAGCTCGGTCCCGGCAATTGTCACATTTGCAGTTGCTGGCGGCAAATAGAAAAGCAGCTTCAGTTGGGCAGAGAGTCTGGCAGAGTGTTGACTTCTGCGCACTGTTTGCACCTTAATTTACAATCTTTTGCGGTCAACAGTTGCCGCCTGCCGCTCACCGCTCGCCGCTCGCCGCCTGCCGCCTGCGGTGTCAAAAGATCTTCTCGAATTGCTATTGTCGATCTGCATTGGGCTTCAGTTTGAAGCTTTGCCTAACCCATATTCACTATGCACACACACTCACACACACATCAGGAGATCGGCGTGCGTGTGTCTTTAACCCATTTAGATTCGGAAGTTGGGCCTATCAAATGCACAATTCTTGTTCGCTTTTGACTTTGACCCCCGTGTCAATATTGGTTATGCTTAATGGCAATGCACTCGAACTTTACCGTTGGGCCCTGTTCCAGGTGCTACTCCCGTGGCGTTTGCCTTAATTTGATAGCTTGTTTTATTTGTGTGGAGCAAATAGCTTGAGTGATGGCCCTGACGCAGGGCTCGACCTGGTCCAAGCACTCTCCTACATTGTTCGCTTTTTGGCTGCCTCTCAGCTTGTTTTTTTCTCCTTTTCTCCCTTTATTTTTTGATGAAGTGTCACGCTGTCCAAGTTCAATTAGTTTTGTATGCCGCTCTTCAAAAGCTACGCCGATGTACGCTCTGTGCCCTGCCATGTTTAATGCCAAGATTGATTTTGTGTTGTTGTTGCTGTTGGTGTTGTAATTGCTGTTGTTGTTGCTGTGCTGTTTGTAGTGCTGCTTGCGAGATTGACATTTGACGTGCATAGAATTTGTCTAACTGTATTTCGCCTTTCGTGTGCCGTGTGACGTTCATTACAAGCCGTACCCAAGAGCTGGTCTCACCATTTTGCCGCTCAATTTCACGAGCCTTTCCTATGGCTGACCCATACTGGCCGTAAAAAATAATTTTTCTGCCTTTATAGATACGATATCTCACAATTTTCATATAAAAAAATATTTTTTAATTTTTAATACATTTTTTAATATTAAATTATTTAATTAGATTAAAATATGTTAATAATTCTTCGATTTATAGAAAAGTTACCCATAATTACAATATAATATCAGTAATTTTATCAAAATTGTAAGTCATAAACAAAAGACTTAGGCAACGAACTTGCACCTATTGGAAATAGTTTACGTGTGACAAATCTTACAGAGATGTTTCATCAAACTTTTTGCGAAAAGTGTTACAGCTGAGTCATGGCAGCCAAAAAAGATATATAAATGAACCAAAATAAAAACAAGAGTAAAATATCTTGATAAATTTATATATCATCGCATAAAATATTTATGCAAATAAAAAATTGCAAGTGGAATTCGTGGAAAAAAACTAAAAGCAAATAAACCTAAGTGTGTATGGGTGGGTCTCTGTTTGTGTTTGTGTATATGTGTGAAGAGCAAATCATGAGCCATGAACATGACCAACAATGCGGAGGCTGTGAGGCTGCTGTGCGAGTCGAGGGGAGACCAGCAGAAAGGCTAGTGACGCAGTTGCACTTGGTCAAAAGGCCAATGCGATGATGAGGCGGTTGCTGTTTGGTCTTATGCTAATGCCAACAATAACATCAGCAACATCAGCAACATCAGCAGCAACAACAACAACCACCATAGGAGTCGTGAGTAAAACAACAAAAATGTACACAACCTGTAAGTTTGGAGTTGTGGTCTGCGGTCTTCGTATTTCGTATCAGTATCTGTATCTGTATCTGTATCTGTATCTTCATCTGTATCTGTCCCTGTCTCTGTGTGAGCTTTCATTTTCGAAGCGATACCGTTAACTGCAAAGCGCTGGAAATAAACAGAAAGATCTAAAGAGGTAGCAAAGCAAAAACAAAATACAAAACGAAAAACGAAACAAAAAAAAAAAAAACTCTAAACGAATGAGCGAACGAACGAGCACAGCAACCAGCCAAGAGCAACGGCTAAAGCAACAACAAGTGCGAATCAAGCTGACAAAGAGGAAATGCAACAACAAAATGGCAAATGCAGCGACGTCGACAGCAGCAGCGACGCCAGCAGCGACGGCAATATCGACGCCGGCAACTGTAATTGTTGCTCGCATGTTTACAAGGCGAAATAACAGGAAAAAATGTTAAATTTTTGTTAAGTAGGTCAAGTTGTGCTGCGCCAGAGCGAGATAGAAACGCCGAGTGCAACAGAGATAGCGCTAGCGCACTATACAGAGAGCAAAAGAGTAATAGAGCGAGCATCAAACAAGTATGGCCGCAGAGTTAGAACTTGCCAAACTTTTCACTCGAGCAAATGCCGAAATAAATTCAAATCAAAGAGATTAATAAATTTTATTGTTATTAATATTAGGGAAATTCAATAAAGTTTGCAATTATTTAGCAATTGGCCGCTCAAAGTTGACCCGCCTTGGCTGCAGCGCGCAACATAAACAAACTTAGCCCTGACTTTGACCGCCAGAGCAGAAGGCAACAGCGACCTCGGCACAAGCAACACCTGCGGCCAAACATGTTGGCAGCACAACATGTTGCAGCTGCCTCGCTCTCTGGCTAGCTGGCTGGCTGGCTGGCTGTCTGTTGGCTTCCTCGCTAGCTCATGTTGCTCACGCGGTTGCTCTCAGCTTGGCGTGCGCTCAGCAGCCAGGTGAGTAACTTCTTGTGATCGCTGCTGCCGTTGCGGCCGACGGCGCTGCTGGCGTCGCTGCTGGCAGCGACTTCTTGGGCCGCTGCGGCTCGAAAATTTCTTTTCGTGTTGCGCCTGCGCACAGTTGGCTTTCTACCGTTGACGTCTTCGGATTTGTGCGATTCTTGACGCGCAGCAGTTTTTAGCGTTGGTTTCGCGTGTGGCTTCCGATTCGGTTGTGGACGTGGACTCTCTCAGATAGACACTCACACACACACACACACATACATATACGCATATGTACAGATACACGCGCGCAGCATAATAAAAAGAGCAAGCAATAGAAATTGGAACAACCAATAAAAAAAGTGACCAGTTCAATTAAAAAGAGTGTGCTACAGCAACAACAACAACAACAACAGCAACAGTAACAACAACAACAACAACAGCAGTGATAAACATGTTAAAAATGCGTTACAAAAATTGTGAAAATGGTTGAGAAAATGTTGAGAGCAAAGCCAGAACTTGCTCCAGAAAGTGTTTAAATATCGAATTTATCCTATATACATATATAGAGAAGATATACATACAACCACAAAGCATATATGAAGAAGTGCAAGTGCAATCGGCCCGTAGTGCAATACAAATATTGAAAACAAGCAAAGGAAATACGCAAAAAAGTTAAAATTCAAACCAACAAATATAACAAAGATATATTACTATATTCATAATCGATTCAATCCAATCAATTTATACTCCACCCGTTCAATCAAACAATCAAGACGAACTCTCTCAAGAACGCTGTTGTATATATTTCCAGAAAATACAATAATATATACATATATATATACATATAACCTATATATCGTCATCTCAAAATCTATCCCAAAATACAATCAGTCAAAAGTCGTCCATTGTACATACATATATACAAAAAGAAATAAATCAATATAGATATCTATATACAAATCCCACATCAAGGGCTCTGTGTGCTATCTAAGGAATATGAAATAAACACAAAATACAATATATAAATACTATATACCCACTCGTACTACTCCCCGTTCATTATCTTATGCATATATATATTTATGTCTTCCTCCCATTGTTTTTGTGAGTATACAAAAATGTTTAAGCTTTTCATTTCAATATTATTTTCGTTGTCCATAACATTATTTGACTCTTAACCCTTAATCCTTAACCCGTAACCCTTAATGAGCATGCGCTAAAATACTAATACTTACATATTTATTAATTCCTAATTTGATCGGTCAAAGGATCTTAATCTAACTGTCCTAGAGTAAATCAAGCTCGTATTCATAACATCTCCATATCAATCATATCTACTCTCATTCACATTAAATCGGATACAATTACACACATATACAATCATAGTAATGAAACTGTCTTAAAGGATTACAATATCGCGCGTTAAAGGATTACAAGTTAACTAAAGAACAAGGATTATACAAATATATACATATAACATATAAAACTAAAGGAACAACAAAAAAAACCAACCAATAACAACAAAACTACAATTTCAGAACTATAGTTCAAGATGTGCAACAGCTGAATTCGGCTATTTCGTAAATGTAAGTAAGATTCAAATATGGCAAAATGTTCTAGGAGCCGCCAGACCTAAGTCAACGGCCTTCCAATACGAGCATTCGCAAGCCTGGTTTATAAACAAATCAGCGAAAAGTCATTGACCGAATTCGTTTCCGATATTACTCACCTGTTATGAAATACAACGCAATACATAGGACTGTTTTGTTAGGGGGATGAGATAATGTCAATACAACTGAGAGCTGAGAGTTAAGAACTGAGAGCTGAGAACTGACAGCTGAGAACTGGCACCTGAGCTTTACTTATGAGACAATTGCGAATTTCACAAGTAAGCGCGTGTCTATAACGTATTCAAATAAAGCTGCTGTGAATTTACAGTTACAGTAGCAACACAATACATAAATAACTGATATATATATAGAATTATTCAAATCTGAACAATATCAATTTGAAATTCATTTCAGTTGATTTGATCATTTTAAGATCGGGTCTCAGGTCTCAAACGTAGATAATCGCACCGTTTGACCCCGACCCAAAAGCTAAGACCCAAATAAGAAAACTCTTAACTGCACTCGGAAGTAAAGGTTATTTTAATTTTTACAGCTAAGATTGTTGCTAAGCGCTTTTGCCGAGCTAAAAATAAATCATAAAAAACCGTTTGTTTGTCTACCAAAATGGTCTAAAATACAACAGCAACAACAACAAGAACAACTACGGCAATGGCAGCCAAAAAAAAAAAAAAAAACTAACACACATACACACATTTATATATATGAGCACACGTACACCTCAGCAACAACAGTAGCGGCTGTTTGTACCGTTATATGACGCAAAATTACGCTTACTCATTCAGCGAGGCGGCGGCTCCAGAAGCAGAGAGGAGAGCCCAAAAGCCGGAGTCACAGCCGTCAAAGTCAAGCTGGGAGCGCATCACCAAATAGGCACAGCTGCTACAGCAACAACAACAGCAACAGCACCACTAAGAACAGCATGCCGAAGCTTAAATACTCTTTATTGAGAAGCTACGGTTGATAAATGAGTTAGATGACAAAGGAGACGGTGTCAATTAGCAGAATTTCAGATGTAGGAAATATTCAGAGAGATTTTCAATAAGCCTGAAGAAAAATGGTTATTATTTATATCTTCTCTATAGGTCATCTGCTAAAATGTAATCCAGTTATAGGTGGCTCAGTTGAGAGTTAAGACTAAGGATAATTAAAGTACTCATTAGTAAAGTAAAATATATAAATAATAGATTTATTTGTCCACACGTGGCAAACGCAATGCCTAAATCGAAATACCCTCTAGAAGGGTATACCCTATAACTTTATAAGCGCTGCGGCGTCAATGAGCGTAGCGAATCCGACTGCGCATTAAGTTGCATTTCGGTTGAAGCAGGAGGGACTTAAGATTTTTCAGCTTTTCTTTCGGCTTTTCATCTCTTTAATTGAACTTTTTTGTGTATTTTCGAACAAATCAATTAAGCGCGCTTCGATGTGAACTGCGACGGCTTTGCGGCTTCAACATATCAATTACCAAAGCAGAGGAAACTAAGACCAAATTAAATAATTGCTCTCCTAGATTTATCCACGGCTGCTGCTCAATTTTATTAATTACTTTTTTTTCTCAATTTTTTTTATGTTTCAATTTCGATGTGAATCAAACGGAATTCTTCGGTTTATTCTGTTACACAGGTCGATAATCGCATAACTGTCGCATGGCTGTTGTCATTGCCAAATATTTATATTAATTTATTATGCAATGCGATTTAGTTGTTAATTATCTCTGGAATATTCTTACTAATAATCCCGTTGAGAGCTTGGAATATGCTTTTATGTTCAATTTGCACATTTTGCTAGTCCAAAATCAAAATACTACGCAAATATCTATATGTATATGTATATAAACCAACAACAACAGCAACTACAACAACAACAACAATATCAATAAACAAAAATTTTTAGACGCGCGCTTTTAAAAAGTTCGCTGACCCGAGCAATGTTTTGGGTTTTCGGGGATTCAGCTGGCCAGACACGCCGGACTGTTGTCTTCATTGTTGTTGCCGGTTCAGATGACCACATTAAGCTTTAAAATATTGTCTCTTACCATGCAGATGAGCCGCCAAATACCCTGTAGTCAATTCAGACAATTAAATATATGAGAAAAAGACGAAAAAAGAAAACAAAATTTGAAAAAAAAAAAACATTTCAAATTGAAATATATATTTTTTATTTAAATATTAAATTAAAATTTTTAAATTTAAATAAAATATATATGTAAAACAATCATAATATTCAAAACAAAACAATTTAATTAAATTTTATATATTCATTTTATCAATGTAATACATAAAACTTAATATATTAATAATTAAAATTCCAATATACCCTAAACAACAATCACACAAACTACAGGGCATTCCAAGTTTCGGCACGCAACCAGCGCATGAGGCACGAGGGCGTCATTTAAATAACAACAAAGTAAAAACCAACTAAAAATAGTTAAACATCATAAAAATTTGCATAGTTGTTGTTAGTTGTCGGTTGGCTGGGTTGTTGTTCGGTTGTTCGGTTGTTTGGCTGTTTCACTGTTGGTTTGCTCGGCTAGTTAGTGGGACCAGCTAAGACACAGGGTGTGGTGATGCCACAACAAGTCTTGAGCAGACCTCTTCCCCAGCCTCGACCATTAAAATAGCGCCAAGCCTCTTCAGCTCAGCAAGCTGACCGCGCTGCCATTTGAGTTTATCGCCGCGCTGTCATCTCCCTGCAAAGGGACACCTAACGGAGTTAGCACTGTACAGGCACTGTGCGAGCATTTAATACTGCCTCCATTCATAAAATAACTCAACTACGATTAATTGAAACACGTTTTCAAGTCCGTACAGTGGGTTACATTTTGCTCGTTACTTTGTAGCTCGCATAGATTATATAGTAAATCAATATATAATTGATATGTCAAAATATCATATTTCATATATAAACTGACCCTGCATAGAAATGTACAAATTGATATGGGTAGATCATTATTGATATTTAGATATAAATAAATAAAAGTGTGAATATATATATTGAAAAATAGTTATGGATAGATAATGATATATGAGAGAGAGATTGTCGAATACCCTGATATGGATCTCTGGATATGCTTTGATAGTGTGAAATTAAAATTAATTATTTTGTTGTAACTTGATCTTTCTAAAATCTTTCTCCACTTTTAAGTCGGCTCATAATTTATTGTCTTCGCCATTTCGAACTTTGCTCCACTTCCAGCGCGACAAATTTTAAACGTGTTTTTACTTCTGTTTAGCATATATGAAAAACATTTTAAGTTTTTTTTTTTTTTCATTTTTACATTTACATTTCTACTTTTTCCACTCGAATCAATGTCCAGTTCCTTTGGCCAGCAACTGATCCACTTAATATCAAACTCAATTTACACCTGGAGCATTATTCATATGCAGCCACGCCGCCTTTTCCCCGCCACACGCCCTCTTAATTTTTTTTATGAGCCTAATTCCATTGGCAACGCCCACCACTGAACGACAACGAACGACGTGGTCCAGTTTAAGTCAGAGCCCACACCTTCTAGCCAAGTCTGGGGCCAGCGGCAGTTACCAATGCAGTTGGAGTTAGTGGCAAAAACAGCAACAACAACTCCACACGTGCCACATGTGCTGTCAAGTGCGCAGCAGCATAAGCAGCGAACACGTCTTCGTCTCCCATTGTTGCCAGTTGCCAGTTGCCAGTTGCCAGTTCTTGGTATTTTGTTGGTGCTGCTGCTGCTGCTCGCTCGCAACAATTTGCTGCATCCACATTTACAGCTTAAGATAAAGTCGGCGATGGAGTGGAAGCTGGAGCCGGAGCCGACGACGGAGCTGAGGCTGAGGCTGAGGCTGAGCCAACCTTCAATGAGTGATGGCGACCTCAATGCCAGCCCCACGTTTTCTGAGGCTGTGGCTGCTTTTTTTTCGGCTTCTCGGTCTTGGTCAAAGTTGGTTTGCTTGGAAAACCGCTTGGCAGCCTTGCAGAGCTGTTGTTGTTGTTATTCTGTTGTTGTTGTTGTGTTGTTGTTGTTGGCATTGTACGTGCGGTTTTCCAAGTGGAAATCGTTGCGGTTGTAAATTTTGCAATCAAATAATTTTTCATTCGCTTTTTCCGACGCCAGCGCGCGACCTGATTTTTCTTTTCATTTTAGCCGCAGCAGCAGCCGCCGCCGTCGCTGCCACAGAGATGCTTAAAAAAAAAGTGTTTGCCTGTTTCGGGTCCCCTCCGTTGGCCATTTGGTGTTTTAGCTGGCTGGAAAAACGTTTTGACCTTTGCCGCTTTGTTCGTGTTCGAACATTTAAACGGAAGTTGATTGCCGCCAAAGGTTAAACTCAATTTCCGTTAAAGCCACAGCCTCAGCCTCAGCCGCACTGCCAGCTCCAGCTCCAGTCTCAGTTTGGACCGCGTCTTTGGACCATATTTTAGAGCCAAGTTAAGAACTCAATTTCTTAACAATTGGCAGCAGCTGTTCGAGGGGTTCTCGTTGACGGCTTGTTGCGGTTATTGTTGTTGCTCCAGCTTTAAGTAGTTGTTCGAGTTGAAAAGTTCAATTCACAGAGTTCACGAGAATCAAGGGAGAGAAATTTCAAAAGTTCTACAATGAGTAATATGCCTCTGTCTTCTTAGGCATAACACACATACCACTACATTGACATATATAATGTCAATTCAATCACAGCTCATTTATAATTACTTAACGGCTTTTCAAGTGCGCCCACCAGCTGACCGAGTTATTCGAAATAAAGAGCTTTCAGCTCAGGGTCATAAAATCACTCGCATGTCAAAAATTTGCACTAATTCATTCAAAATAACCGTTAATATCGCCCAACTCATGCACATACACACACACACATACACACGCACACACACACTAACAGTAACAGTAATTATAATGCCCACAGCAATCGTCCGAGCCCCAAATGTTTAACTCTCTGGCCATAATCTGAAAATCCCATTTACAAGCTCAAATTACAATAGAGGCGCATTGTTGGCTTTTGTTGTTGTTGTTGTTATTGTTGTTGTTGTCGTAGTGTGGCGCACCCACGCAATTTACGTCTGTGTGTCTGTGCGTATGCGTCTGTGTAGGTGTAGGTGCTGGGGCCATTCAAATGCAAAAAGAGCAGCGAACAACCGTTACAATGTGCCTCATTAAAACAAAAAATGAAAATAAAATAAACGAAAATGTTGAGTAGCCACAGTAACAACAATAAAACATTAGCAATAAAAGTACAAAAATGTGTAAAAAGTGACGCCCAGCTGAACAACAAAGAATATCAGAATATCTGTAAAATATTTCACGCCAATCTCCTAGGCGCATCGCAAACGTCACTCAAATACAATCAAAAACCTGACACATTATGAAAAATTCATTAAATCGAAATTGTTAGACATCGCATAGAAGAGTGAATAACCCATGGGCAGGAGTACACAATATACATATGAATACAGTAAAAACCGAAAAATGTGAGTTCTAGATATATAATATAAATAGATGTAGATACAGATATACATTTATGAATAAATAGACATAGATTTAGGTATATAAATATAGATGTAGATAGAATCAGAAATATTGATAAATAAAAAGATATGGAATAAAATCTTGGACAATCGTTGAGAACAGCTAGTTAATTAAATATAGAAGGAAATACATAAGATAGATACTTTATTAAAAGTCATAGGCCAGATTGCATTAATATAGTGTTAAATCAAAATTAAATAATTAAATCAAATTATTTATAGATAGATCGTTTGACGGTTGGCTATATTGTTAGAAGTATTTGGATAGATGATAGGAGGTGCAAAATATAAATATAAATAGATACTGTGTAGATGGTAGAAGTGTTTATCCTATGTATATGTATATATATTGATATATAAATGCATATATAAATTTATAAGAAAATGTATAAAGATAAATAAATAGAATTTTCTATTTTGGCAGTCTTTTATATATTTTATATATTCATTAAGGATGGATGAATCAGTAGAAAATACATATATATATATATATATATATATATATGTTGATATGTATAGATTTAATTACGTGTATATTCAAAATGTATTTAGTTGGATAACAATTACTCACACGTAAGAAATTTATATCTTTATAATATATAATAATGTTCATATGTGAAATATGGAATAGAATTACTAAAAATGCACCTATTTATTAATAGCATTATCTGTAGCTATTAATTTAATTAATTTGCTTTCGTCTATAGCAGTAGCTCGTATAATTGTGTTTTCCTTAATTTATTCCCTAATAAAATACGCATAGAATCAACTTGGTTCTAGCTCACATTATTATATGTAGCTCAACATCATTAAACTTCTGACATTATTTGGATTTTACCTACACTATTTGCATAACAATCGATTCGTTTATTTTCTGCCTGTCAGGTGGAATTAATCCAATTTCAATTCAAACCTAGATATTGGCAGCCATTTTTCTTCGTTTTTTTTTTTTTATTATTTTTCTTTCTTCTTCTATTTGGTGTAAGTGCACGCAAAGTTGCGCTTGAGCTTGAGCTTTGGTCGAAGCTTCGTGGCAGCTTCGTCTCGGCTCTGCCGAACACGGAAGTATGTCAGCAGGTCTCTCGTGTAACGGTAGTTTGGCTGCTGCTGTTGCTGTTGCTGTCGCTGCCTCAGTCGCTGGCACGCTTAGCTGCGCATGCTTAGCTGACGCTAACGTCGCTGCCGCTGCCACTACCACTGCCGCTGCCGCTGGCGCAGTCGCTGCTGTTGCCTCTTCTGCTGCTCTTTGTTGGCGCTTTGCAGTCGGAGCTAGCAACATGTTGCTACGACAACCTGTTGAAAGCGAAATTGTCTCTCGCTCTCTCTCTCTCCTTTTTTCTTTCTCTCCGTCAGTATATCTGGCGCTGACCAATACCAAACGAGTCTAGCCGTGAGCGAGTGAGTATATTGGCCAATTTGGCTCTGTATGCTTTCTTCTTTCACACACACACACACACACGCACACACAGAGCCATACATGAATGTGGCCAAGCCTCAAAAACTCAACTTAACTGTTTATGCACAAAATGAGAAAAAGTCTTTTATTTTTGTTGGCTCATTTGCTTTACCGTTCGTTCGGTTCTCCCAAAACTGAACTTCTTCACTCGCACCTCGCAATTGTTGTTGTTAGAGTCTCGCAGTATTTCGGATTTTGTTTTTTGATTTTTATTCGATTGGCTCTTTGTATTGGTCTTGAATATTTTGTTGTGGCTGCTTTTTACTTTTTTGGAAATGTAGAAGGGGGGAGGGGGGGGGAGTAAAGGGGGATTGTAGAGGAGGTAGACGCGTACTCTGCACCTGTGTCGCACGATAGTTGTTGCTGTTGTTGTTGTTGCTGTACTTTCATTGTCGGTTCCTCATATCTTTGTCTGACTGTAGAGTCTATCCAAATACGATATGCCCGTCCCCTCGCCCATTAGCAGAGCTCAATATTCTGCTGCGTTTATTTCTACCAATTTATATGCTAATTTAACTGATTATTAATGTTGTGACCCAAATTCCATTTGGAAATTATTATTGGCCATTCGGGGTATCGATTTGTTGTTGTTGTTGTTGCTGTATCCCCCACTCTTCTCTATTTTTGGCCTGTCCGTCCGCTTCGTTATCTTGTCCCGAATGTCTCAACTCTGACTGCATTGGCATTTGGCGGCGTCTTCCCGTGAGTAATCGCCGCGTTAAATATGAAAAGCCCCGTGGAAATGTTTTGATATGCAGCCCAGTCGGACCCAAATGGACATCGATTCATTTTCGTTACGTTTAGAATACCTATCGAGATTTGTATTAAGCTTAGATTAGGGCTTGTTTGTCTGCCTCGGCGCAGCAAGCTGTCAGCAAGTGGCGCAGCTGACGCTGCATGAGCCACCTGCAGATCCCAAAGATTCTGTAAGACGGCTTATAACATAACAGAAGTTGCTTGTAAGCCCAGCTTAGTTGAAGCCCACTTAATGTGCATTTGGCCGCCACATTGATGAATATGCAAGAGCTAACTGAAAAATGTTTGGGAAAACAGTTACTCAACATATATTTTATTTATGAAACTTAACGATCTAAACATGAATTTTGTGTTAAGATGAGCTGAGAGCAGCTGAATCTTAGTCAATCAATCATGCTTGACTCTTTGAGCTTAGCTTATAGCTAGTATTCTGCATTTGGGAATAATATTTCGTTATAGAAATTACAATTTTATAATGCTTGCTTAATGAATTCGTAGAATAGTGTAATCTAATGTTAGCATATATTAATCTATATACAGTAATATTACTACAGTAAAGAACAGGTTCAGTGCTGCACAAAGGAATTGATTACCTAGTATATTCATCCACATTCCCTCGAGATTTAATCGCAACTACTAATTTGGATCTTTGTCATCTTCTTGCATATATTTACAGCATCAACTGAACGAATATTCAATACTTTGCGCAAGAAGAAAGACCAAAAATTTCTGTCCATCGCCTGGGTCAACTGACAATGAAGTTGTGCAGCATGAACGGGCCAAGTGAATCAGAAGTCGAAAGCCTACTGATGAGCCCCTGCTGGGGACCCACACAGACAAGCAGCCAGGATCAGTATCTGCTGGACGGACACAAGCTGCTGCTGGAGCACGAGCTCGATTCGCTGCCGAGCGATGCGGATCAGAAGAACTCACTGGATGTGCTGGATAATCTGCTGTTGAATAGCTCCTCGCTGAATGCCCTGTCCGACCTGAAGCCGCTGCCTCCGTTCACTGGCTACACCGGGCATCTGTCCATCAATGGCATCTCGGGGCATCACTATCACGCGATTGCCCAGCGGCTGCCCGACGAGAGCAATAACAACTACATACAGAGCGCCTACCAGCAACACCATCAGCATCAGCATCAACAGCAGCAACAGCACCAGCACCAGCACCAGCACCAACAGTCGAACAACAACAACAACAACAATCCGAATGCGAATCCCACGTCCACAACGGCAGCGACGACAACGTGCAGTGGGACAGGTGGGGTGGGCGGTGGCGGCGGGGGCGGCAGCGGAAACTCCTCGCAGGAGCACAATATCGTATCCTCATCCACCTGCCTGCCCGAGAGCGTGCTCAGCGCGGATGCGGACGCCTGCCTCAACGACGTCAAGCTCTTTGCCGATAGTCAGTTAGATTCTAAGCTCTACTCCGTAGCGGACAGCTGTGTTATAAACGCCCCCAATCAGGGCGGCAATGGTGGCGGCGGAGGTGTCTCCTCGCTGGCCAGCAGCGGGTCGACGCTGACACCGATCGACCAGGTGGCCGACTCGCTGCACGGCAGCGGAGTGCGCATCTACAAGGATCTGACCGAGTACGTGGACATGAATAGCATCGATGACATCGCCGCGATCATTGGGTCGGCGATAGCGGACACCACGGTGCCCAATCAGCTGGACAAGGAGGAGGGCAACGACACGCGCGACAGCTGGATGGATCTGGATGCCTGGATCGATGGCAACTGCATTCAGCCCGAGGGCAAGGTGCTCGTCTCTCAGCAGGATACGCTCAGCGACTTCATGCTGCCCCACTCACCGCTGCCGGTGCATGCGAGCAGCTCCACGCTGCAGAGTCTACTCAGCCATGGCTACATGCCGCTGCTGCAGAATCGCCTGCAGCACGGACCACCTGGAGCGGGCAATGCGCCCGGCAGCGGCTCCTCCGCGACGCTGAAAAGCGAGACGCCCAGTTCTACCTCATACTGCAACGAGCTGTCGGCAGCCAGCAGCAGCTGCAGTCCGCCGGGCTCGGTGGTCAGCACCACGGACAACAATCTGATGATCAATCCGCGCTATCTGACCAACAATCCCAATCCCAGCCAGCAACAGCAGCAGCAGCAGCAGCAACAGCAGCAGCAGCAGGCAGCCTACCAGCTGACGGCCAATGGCCTCTCCGGCACTGGGCTGAAGGACGGCGGGCTGTGCAGTCCGGACATGCTGAGCAATTATCCGCATACGACGAGCACCACAAACGCGCCCACGGGCACGCCCAAGGCCAAGCGGTCCAGGGCACAGAAGAAGTCCAGCCAGCAGCAGCAACAGCAGCAGATGCAGGGCGACAACGGGGCGTCACAGCTGAACGCCATGTCGCCGTCGGGCGTGGCCAGCTTCAATGCCAGCGATCTGAGCGGTCTGCTGGGCAAGGAAAAGCCGGTGCATCGCTGCAGCATCTGCAATCGCGGCTTCCTGAACAAGTCAAACATCAAGGTGCACCTGCGCACGCATACGGGCGAGAAGCCCTTCCGCTGCGACGTGTGCGCCAAGGCCTTTCGCCAGAAGGCGCACTTGCTCAAACATCAACAGATACATAAGAGAATTGGGCGTGACTGACCGCGGCCACAATCACAACCCGCTCGCCACTAGCAACAGCCACTACGATAGGCAGCAACTGTTTCTGCCCGCACAATTGAGCACTCAGTCGCTTCCGTGTGCTCTGCTTGAGAGAAAGTGCCCGCCAAAGCCACCCGCCCACCACACTCCACGCACCACTCTACGCACACCGCCATCGCGAGCCGAACTGGCAACTGGATGTGTGCATGGATGGGTCTTTGGGTGCGGCAGCTTCTCGTGTATCGCATTGCTTGACCAAAGCCACTGTGGTTCGCCTCTCGGCGTTCCCAGACCGTTTGCCATCCTCCTGCTGCTGCCCCACTCACAGTTCGCAGCTCGCAGCAGCAGGGTGAAGCAATGCCATACACATAGCACTTGATATTCGTTGTTGTTGGTTGCTTTTGATCTCTTCGCCTCCTCTGGTAGTTAGTCCAATGAATCCGGTTATAGGTAGCATATGTAGTATACGGTCTAGCCAAAATATATCTAGATGAATCAACGTTGTTAAACATTTTCCATCATGATTGAAAAGATTTAATGTCCATAAGGTTTTTACAGAAATTTAATTATATATTTATTTGTCTTTTTTATGGGGTTTAATATCAACCTACTACCTCTATAATGTTGTTGGCACACTCTGAATTTTTTGTGGAAATTTTTGAAGCCTGATAAAAGCTGCAAAAATAAAGAAAAGGTTTTTGAAAACAATAATCAGACTTTATTTTTTTATCGAAAACTTAACGCATGCTTAGTATGAATCTAAAAGAGAAGATCTAGCTAGACGTGAATCCCGTGTGGTATATGAAAATATGATATGCAGTTAAAAGTAAAACATATGTGAGCAGTTCTTATAATGGATGCAAAACGCAGCAGCTGGAGACATTTTGTTAGAGCAAATGGAAAAAAATTTAACAGGCCCTATTTTCGGAAATCTATATTTTAGTTTATATAAAAAAAGAATAAGGAAAATGCCTCAGGCAAAGAGACCACAAGCAATGTAAGAACAACGAAGCGTCCAATTGTCTTTTTGCAACTGTTGTTCTGTTTTGATGCAATCCTGCGCGCTTCGAGCACCTAAGGTCCTGGCACAGGTATAAAATTATATAATAATAAGAATAATGGAATTAGTATTAAGAAAGTAGCTAGAATTTAGTTAAACTCTAGCCGAATGTATGTTAAGTAATTGCATAAATAAGATGATTTGTATGTACCTCAAGAAGAAGATAAAAAGAAAAATAATAGAAGCAATACAATTATAAATTACAATATTAATAATAATAATAATAATAATGATTATACTAAGTAAATGTACAAATCAAACAAAAATAATTATATATAATCATATATTTATAGATACATATATATATGTTTCATAAGTTGTAGCGGGCTTGGCAAAATAACAATATTTATTAATATAAAATAAAAAAATTAAAAATTTAAAAAAAAATGCAAAATTAAAAAAAAAACATGAAAAGCAAAAAGAAATGCATATTAAACATAATTATGAAATAGTAAAGTACTCAAGTAATAAATTTTATTACACCTACATTTAAATGTTGTTAATTTGTTTTTTAATCAATTTGTTGTTAAACGTTACAATTAAATGGAAAATCAAACATATGTCCAATAAATCATATTCTAAATATATTTATTCTCTTGTGCGCAAATCTTGAAAATATTTATGCCTGCAAATCCCTAGCACACATATGATAAATAAAATATTGTTGAAGCTATTTATGTAAGCAAACAAAACAAAAGAGCATAAGAAAAGTTATTAAAAAAAAAAAAGAAACAAAATAAAATATAATTAAATACAAATAATAATTTATAACTTAACCCATATTTAATGTTATTTTAGTTTTGTGCAATTTATTTATTCAAGTTGAAATTCCGTTTGTACTTCTAAACACAATTCGATTGTAAATATTTATTTTGTCTAATGTTTAATGTTGATCTAATTAGAAATACAACATTTTGTCATTTTAAATGTACAAAAATAATATATTTCAAAACAGAAAACGATTCGTTTATTCCACATCAAGTATACGCCGTATGGCGCTGCATATGGGTAAGATCACACACACACACACACACACATGCGATTGCAGCTCAAGTTAGTCTCGTTCGAGTGGTTCTTCTTGGTGTCCGCATTGCTTATGCCGCACGCATCACGGAGGAACCTGACATGCCAGCCAGCCAGAGTGTGCCAGCAGCAGAGTAGGTGCGAGCAGCTATGGTAAAATATGCAGTCGAAGACAACGACAAAAAGAGCAAAGAAAGAAACAAGAAAAAAATAAAAATAAAACGAAGCAAAGCAAACCAAGCCAAACCAAGTCAATCCCAGTCGAGTCAGAATCATTATATTGACCACAAATGCCGCCGCCACGAAAGCAATGCAAAGAGTAAAGAGCCAAAGGCAAAGCCCACACAGATACACACGCACACACACAGGCACACATACAGATAGATAGAGATGGAGCGACAGAGCACGGCACCAATACAGCAACAAAATGCCATGCATACTGTGCCACTGACCCAATTTCCAGACTCGTTTTTTTCCATCGAGAGAACCGCACGAAGCAAGAGCAGCGGCAGCGGCAGCGACTGTGGCAGCCACAACGGATTTGAAATGTTAACTGGGAGCGCGGCAATAAGATACAAAGATACTTTGCCCGGTCGCATGCTCTTTCACCGCAGAGACGCAGACCCAGACACAGACACAGGCACAGACACAGGCACAGAAAGAGCTCAAGCTTCAGCTCCAGCTCCAGCTATACGAGTCTGGAGTTTGTTTGCATCGCATCGCATCGCATCCGCATTTCTATGCTGTCTTTGTATATTTGTCTTGGCTTGGCTTGGCTTCGTTTGGGTTTGCTGCTGCGGCTGCTGCATGTATCTGTAACTCGTTTCTGTATCTTGCGCCTCGTATCTGTGGCACTTAAATTTATGCAACATCATGGCAATGTCGCTGACTCCTCAGAGCCCCCGCTCTTGCATAGTGTCCACGTTTTGTTCTTCTAATCAAAATGTGCTACGTGCTCAGCTCGGCGCTCGTGTCAAAGGTCAAACTTAAGTATTAGCAACTGGGCAACATCAAGTCCAAGTCCAAATCCGTATCGGAATTCAAATTCTGATTCAAAACAACAAATTAGCAATCGCATCTGCCGCAATTCGTTGAGCTGGGCAGCATCTTTCTCTCATCTGTTCATTTCTCTTTATTTTTTGGCGTTTTTAATTGAGTTTTTGTATTCCCATTAAATGTAATTTTCTGCCCATTCGCTTTGGCTTAGTGCCCATCTTAGTCGCTGGCCGAGCACGACCCACTTTCTGGCCAAGATTTCGACTGGCTATCCCACAAGCCAGCCAAGTCATTTGCGACATTTATGGCCAGCAATGAGCGTGGGTGCTATTACCGAGCTACGCTAACTCAGCTGCCACAGAATGATATGTTTATATATCTAAATAATTGGACAAACTCGGACTCAGATAATAATCGCCATAGGGAGTAGCTAAACAGCAGGGTAGATCGTGCATAATGTTCACAAGAGAACCGAACCTGCAAATGGGCAAGTAGGAAGTGCTCAGATTCCCTAAAAGCTGGAATATTCTTCATCTTATATATGATTTGATTTTTATGTATGTAGTAAGATATGTATATAGACTAATACAACTAAATATCTAGTTCTTCCGCTGCCTACATTCGAGTCAGTGCAAATAACATAAATCCCCATGATATATCTCTATCAGAAATATAGAAGTCATACAGAATTTTGTCAAACAAATATATATAATAGGTTTCCTCAAATAATCTTCATACAAAATTATCTGGCCTGGTCTGGAGACAAATGTGGACAATGCTGCTCTAGCTCATTTTAAGCTAATGCATTTTTACAGGGTATCTGAAACAAAGCCAAAGCCAGCCAACGCCTTTCGCCTGCTGCTGCTGCTGCTTTTTGTTGTTGCTGCTGTCTCCAGTTGAAAAAAAAATAGAGACAGTGCGACAGTGGAACGACTGGACAGAGAGACATTACAATAAAGTTAGCAAAATGGCAATGGCGACGCCTATGTCGCTGTCGCTGTCGCACTCGCTGTTGCCGTCGCAGTTAACTTTGTCGCATATTGTCCAGCAGTTGTAACTGTTGCTGCTGATGTTGCTGTTGTTATTGTTGAGCTGCTGCTGCTGCTGCTGTTGCCGCTGCCGTGGCGCAGTTAAAGACACAATGACCTTGGGTGAAAGTTGCTCTCCATTTCTATTTTGTGCTTTGCTGTTGTTGCTGCTGTTGCTGTTGTTGCTGCTGAAATTGTTGTTGTTATTGTTGGTATTTACTAGTTGCTGGCATGCCATTTTCATATACACGTCTCTCGGCGTGCGTGTGTTGATATTTATTGTTATATTTATTCTTGTCACCGTTGTTTGTGTCTCTATCTGCGTGTGTATTTGCTTTGAATGCTGTTGCTGCTCCCCTTTAGCTTTGTCTTTTTACACTCAACATGATTTGTTTTCGTTGTTGTATTTTGATTTATCTCTGCTGTTGTTGTAGTTGCTGCTGCTGTTGCTGTTGCTGTTATTTTGATTACTTTTGCTCTTGATTGAGGTGGCTTTGATGGATGCACATGAAAAGTTCGACAACGAGCTGGCGCTGAAACAGAAACACAAACACAGACACAGAAACAGAACGGAAGTGGCTCGCGTGCAGGAAATCGAAACGAGGCAGAAGACAGAAGGCAGAGGCGATTGCGATTGCGAAGGCGAAGGCGGCGGTGGAGTAGGTGAGAAAAGGCCAAAATAGAATTAAGCAATTGCTTACAGCGATCCAAGTTTTTGGCCAACCACACCACACACACACACACACACTTATATATAAACGAAATATTTATAATTTATGCGCTCGGCTTTTGCATTGAATTGTCGAAGCATAAGAAAACCAAAAGAATTATAAACTTTAAGATTGGCGTCGATTTCGCAATGCGCAGCGGCGTCTTCACGCCTCGTCGGCCAGCTGACCAAGATTCTAGGCAGAATAAATCATGGCTATAATTACGTTATATTATATTAATATTTAAGCACTGTGCCAGTTTTTGGCCTCTTGTTTTTGCTCTAACTCCAACGCCAACATCGCCAACTCTAAACTTTAATTAACTGCAAAAGCAAACAGTGCACAACGAGAATCTTACGAAATACCCAATTTCAATTCAGTTTTTTTTTTACTATACCATATTATATGAATTATGTTTGACTTAAATTAAGATTAAGTTAAATTCAATGTAAATTTCCGAAATAAGTATGAGCTTACAAAAAATTCTATTTGTTCAGTAACAACGTTTTGTCGATAAGTCAGATGATATTCATGTACCCATTGCAATCAAAGACTGAACTGCTTAAGCTTGAATGTATACTATTTCTGACCGTAAATGAATTCTGCTTCCAGTTTCTCTTCAGCCCAACTTAAATTCTCAACTTAAAAGTCTTGTTAATCCACTCCGATTCCAACTAACCTAAAAATACTTTGTAGATTCGAATTACTTTACAATATAAATAAATTTATCAATAGAATCAATTTTTATTCTTTTATTTAAAGACTATTTATATTATAATTAAATTTATATTTAATATTCTATACATTTGGTCTTCACATTTTAGGTTTTTAGTACAGGTTCGCTTAAAGCGTAAGTAAATAAATTATTTCTATATGCTTTGCTTTTTTAATTTATAATTTATTTCTTATTTGAGTTCGTGTTGCATTTTAATGGCACACACACGTTGGCCTCAAAGCCAACTGAGAACAGTTAAAGCCGAAAAGTGCGACGCGACTGCAATTAATTTACTTATAATGCAGCATTCTGAAGGCAGACGACTGCCAACAACAGCAAAAGCAACAGCAACAACAACAACAACAGCAACAACCGCCGACAACTGTCTGCCAAACTGTGGCACGGGATCTAGTCAACAAATTGGTTTGGTAAGGTGGGAGGGGTGTGTGTGTGTGTGTGTGGGGTTAGGAGAGACGCCTGCTGGCGCTGTTGGTCAGCGACAAGTGACCTCATTTTTATTGGAACCTCGCGGCAAGTTGCGTGGCCGCAGCCAGCAATACGTGCCTGTGGTTGTTGTTGCTTGTTCTACTTTGAAATTTCACTTTTCAAATGTGAGTGTGAATGTGAATGTATGTTTGTGTGTGTCTATAGAAGAAATAAATATAATTAATAAACTAAATAAAAGCGAGTCGAGCATTTTTGTGCGTGCGCCATTCAACAAACAAAAATTTATGCCACGCTTCGGTTCGACCAAAATGCACTGTTAATGCAAGTTTGTTGCCTAAGTCTTTAGTATTGAAATGCAGCCACGAAATATGTCGAAAATATTAAGGCAGAGGGCAAACGAACAGCAACCACAACAACAAACAGCAGACAACAAAAACAACACTGAAAATTTAACCTCAAACTTCAAAGTGTCACTGTCATGGCCCTTTTTACTACACACAGCGACTTTGGCTGCGGCTGCGGCTGCGGCTGCTGCTGCTGCGTTGCAGCAGCAACCTCGTCGACCATCGTCGCTATATAACCTGTTGGCAATTCAGTTTATGACTTTTTGCGCCGCACACTGTGTCCAAGCAAACAAACTGAACCGGCTAGCGGCAGTTTATGGCAAGCCGAAGCTTTCACCGTGACTGCGGCCCACTGTGCACTGCTGCTGCGACGTCGCGACGTCGACATCGCACGTATTGCCACGAAAAGTGGGTCAACATGAAACGAGCCAGAAATGTAGAAAAAAAACTAAAGAAAAAACAACAAAACACAGCAGTAACAAAAGCAACAACAACTAAAAAGCAAATCACGCTGACGAGCTGGCTCAAGACTGGCTCTGCTTGTTGTTGTTGCTGCTGCTGCTTCTGCTGCTGCGAAAGAAAGCATAAAAGCTGCTCGGCGTGAGAGAGATGGCAATAGATGCTGAGCAACTTGCGCTGTAAATTAATTTTGTTGTTTTATTTTTGTTTTTTGTGGGTTTGGCTTTTTGGAATTTATGTGACGTTTTCTTATCTAGCTGAAAATATATGGAATGTTGCCCCTACATTCAGTCACCAACCTATAATAAATACAATATTATAATGACACAAGTATTCTGTCTAAAAATTATATATGAAATGATTCGAATATAAATAAAAACAATTTAAATTCTTCATTGAAAGGGCGCCACGTGAGAAAGCGCCACCTAGAGCTCATAATTCACATAAACAATAGTGCTGGTTAACAGCGCAATGGTATGTTTCTCACAGTGGTGTCTTACGATATTTTATCGACAAACCGCCACAATCTGTCACCGATAGTCTTGCTGGTCTGAAATTCTTTTTTGTTTATACTTGAAAAGCATTAGTTGCTTTGTAAAATTAAAATATGTTGAATGGGCAAATTACACACAGCTATGTGGGCAACACGTGCAGCGTGGTGATACCACATCCACATGTCAAGGAAAAAGCAAAGTCCACGCCATCACCTGAAGAAGCAGAGGCCTGTTGTGAGAGAGGGGCTGAGGCATTGGTGGACTCGGGGGCGACGGCGTCAGCGGAGGCAACGGGTGCTACGGTACATGTGAATTTGGATCGCATAAGGAATGTCGATATCTTCATTGGCGACAACGATTTGTATTTTTATGCCGATGTCAAGCTATACAAGTGAGTCATGCAACATATAATTGAACCAATCACAATTATCACAATCTTCTACACAGATTCCACAGCCGTCGCACTTTCGACTTAAGGGGACTGAAAACGTTGGTCATCAAATATGACTCGAATGAGAATTGCTACCAGCTGTGTCTCCGCTGCCTTCCGCCCGTTGCCGTTCCGGGTAGCGGCCGCGCAGCTGGCAGCGCCGTGACGCCAAAACCAAAGACAGCGCGCAAGGAGTATATAGCCGCATTTCTTAATCTACCCACACTGGCAGACACCTTGCAGGACAAGGAACCGCTGGTGCACGAGTGGAAACTGAAGCGCATCACCGATCAGTGCCAATTACAGCTCGATGCCCACGAGCGTACCTATAAACTGACTAACAATTTTCGCTATGGGTATGCTAGTGGCTACAGCGGTCCCCTGCAGACAAGCGAGGTAAGTGCTCTTTGATGTATGCTGTAGTATTATATATGATCAAGTCATCAATTATGGTATTCCAGCTCGATAAGTCGACATGTCGTGTTCCGGAGCCAGAACGTCTCAGTCCCTTGCAACGACGTCTAGAACGCATTAACGATGAGATGAAACGCTTTTCGCGCGACCAGTACAAAATGAACTTTGTGGAACTGCAGGTTCCAGCCGGACATCAGAATCCGCTGCGCTTTAAGCCCAAAATCCATGAAACGTCCATGACACAGGAACAGGCGCACTTGCTGCATAACCTGTGTAGCCGTACAGCCGCGACTGAAAACTCCACATCAACGGCCTCTTCCCAGTCCATAAACCAGCCCGAGCGACGCGTGCAGAACGAGATCGATTGCGGTCTAATCAGCATTGTGTTGGCTATATGCTATGATGTGCGCACCACCAACAACGATCCGACCTGTGAGTCAGGCTGGACGCGCAGCATATTGTGTCCATTGTTCTGCTACTTTGAGCAGTTCGACAACTATCGAGACGTTCTGATAGCGTTTCTGCGTCGTGTGATCACCTATCCGTTGTATAGGAACTTCGAACTAGGTCGCCAGTGCATTAGGGATGCCATTGAAGTACTGAGGAGTGGTCGCAACTGGCTGATCAATCAGCTGCTGCTGACCCACCTGCAGTTCGCCAGCGGCGAGCCATGTCGCGATAGCTTCAACAACTATTATCTGGAGGACTATATACGATATGTGTGCAACGCGACAGCATGCAGCGATGAGCATCTGCGTCTGCTGGCACGCAACGTAAAAAATGTGCTAATGGATGTGACGAAACGCCAATTGGATCTGGGTATCATTGAAATCGAGACTGAACTGATCCAGGAGCTAATGCAGGAGATGCGCATCGATGCTGGCAGTGGCAGCGAATCGCCGTCACATCACCAGAGCAACCTTGCTGATGATGATGCAGATATGGACGAAGCATCCGGGCTAGAGGATGATACAACGACCGACGATGATAGTGTAATTACCGACTCGTTCGATAGCATGGACTTGCGTTTGATTGAGAACGATGTCTATGCCGTCGACGAGGAGAACGAAGATGTCGATGACGGCGAAGAGGATCAATCAGAAGTTGAAGAAGAGGACCACGAAAGTAACTCATCGACCACCACCACCAGCGATGCTGAAGGCAACAGCGTCATCGAACAGTGCACCAGCAACAGCGAAGCTGCCGCCAGCATCAGTGCCAGTGCCAGTGCTAGCACTAGCACCAAGTAGAAATTGCCAACGTTCCAGTTGTCAGTCCTGCCATGCCTAAACCAATCAACCAACCAACAAACTTAATGTCAAAGAACGGAGGCTAAACAGTGATTACTTTTATGCAAACCGAAATGTGAAAGTAAAATTAAAAAATTGAAAACAGAAATCAAAAACAAAAGCAAAAATCGAAAAACATAAAGGGCGTATTGTAAATTTTAACGCAAACGAAAAACTTATTTAAATATGTATTTATATGTATGAGAATTTTAAAGCAAACACACACAAAGAATGGTTCAGGCCACACGCAATCCAAAATTTGCATACACATACATACATTTTTGTTCTATTTTTGCTCTATCATAGTTCTTTCTTAAACATTAATCAAGAAACTTAGCATTTAGCGTGACATAAGCTTACGAAATTTGAATTTTGAATTCTTCAAACCAAAATCTAGTTGTGCATTTTGTATATACATACATACATACAAACATATATAAATATCTATATATTTATATATATACACATACATATACATACAATTAAGAATATATGTTGTTGGTGCTGCAAGCATATTGAAATAAAAAGTCGAAAGAAAAAAAAACTTAAGAGGCAAAGTCATCTAAAAGTTCCCAGTTAATGTTGTATAAATGTCACAAAAGTCATGGCCAAACAAATGTAATAATAATAATATATATACATATATATATTTTTCTTAATATTTTATCTAGCATTTTCAATGTCAAACCAGCCGAGATGAAGTTTGGCATAAAACAAAAATAATAATATACTGAAAATGTGATTTTTAACCTAATGGATATGGAAATTCTGCAAATATTTTGCAAGTTTTAATTTATCTAAATGCAAACAATAAAGAACTTTAAAAATGTAATTCAAACAGTAAATTTTGGGTTCGCAATGGAATTTTATAAGGCAGTCTCGCTTCTGCTAACGACATTAATTCGAACTTTCTGGAATTCGGATTTCCAGAAACTTATCGATATATAGGTGCCATATAATGTAACATTGGCTGTTTCTGGATATCGGAATTCCAGAAATTCCGATTGAAACAGACAATGCAATGTGTATTACCCAATATTCTAGAACAATCTTGAGCCAAACGTGATCAAATAAGAACGCTTAAACAATAATTTGTAATATTTTATTTATTCATAAGTTTGCATATCTCTGTACGTTTACAAGCTAATATTTAAATATTTATGGACTGTTACTTGAAGAACTGCTGGTGTTCGTTCTTAAATTACGGTATATGTACGTATGTAAAGCTAAAATTTACAAGTTAAACTAACTAGGCATTTAGAAATCGCTAGAAGAATTTGCGTAAACATAAACATTTCGCACGCCCCAGGCGAGGCCAGATTGGTTTCTTGGACTTTGTCAGTTTTCCGATATCATTATTCGGTCTTCAGTTTTCAGTTATTCTCTTCTATTTCTCTATATACACAAGTTACAATTGTTTAACAACGAAAAATGTTTTTAGTTCATTTAAAAGAGCTCTTAAACACTACATACAACATGGCGGCCATTTTAGTGTGTGGACATCCTTCAGATCCTGCGCCGGGGAATGGAAAATCTTATTCATTTCATCATAATCTTTTCGTTCTTTTACTGACACTGAGTTTTGAGTTTTTGAAGTATTTACAAGAACATTGTTCTAAGCTAGTTTTGGGTGCGTTGAGTATTGCCTCTCCCATCTGAACGACCCGTTACAGATCTGAAAGTGGGTAAGAGTTAATAACATAAAACATAATCGAGAGACCATTGACACTCACTCATTGTCTCCTGCTGTATCTCTACTTTGTACGAGGGATTGTCGTAGGCAGCGTCGCTCTTGCGCGGCGGTGTTATCGATGCCGTCTGATGCACTCGTCTCCTGGTTATGATCAGCAACAGTGCGAGCGTCGACATTATCGCCAGGGCGGCAATCACGGAGACGACGACAAGTGGACCGTAATAGTCGCCCACTGGTTGATCAGAGACGCCTGCAGTCAGCAATTTGCCTAAATGAGAGAGAAAGAGATAGATAATTGATTGGCCTCTTCATGTATGTTCTGATTAACTAAATATAATCATAATCTATTGCAGCGCAATCAAAACAAGATGAATATATACACATATATATTTGCTTCCAATAACTCAGAGAAGTCATTCAAGCATTACCAAGATTCTTAAAACTCAAATAGATCCTTTCAAGAATACGCAAGACTTGAAATTGAAGAAACTCATCTTAGCTAAATTTACATTATACATAAAACTCGATTCCTACCTGTTTTGCCCGGTGTCGCTGGACCACCCGGCTTGGTTATAAAGTTGACCACGTTGCTCTTCTTGGTGTTGCCATTGGTGAGGTACATCTCCAGCCAGAGGCGATATTTGGTGCCCGGCTTGAGGTCCATGATAAGAGTGCCTGTGGTGCTGTCGCGCTTGGCTACCTTGAATACGCTCGAATCCTCCTTGCCGGCATCGCTCTGATAGATGGCGCGATAGATGTGCACGAACTTGTCCTCCGGGTAGGGCACACCATTCCAGGAGATTTCCACGCTCTGCGACTTCACCTTGGTGACATTGACCATCACATCGAAGCCGTAGACATCCGTTTTGGGTGCTGTGCGCACCTTGATCATATGTCCGGCCAACAGCTCGGCCCCGTGGCCGGCGAAGGGAATGTAGTAGAGGCCGATTTCGTAGCCCGTATCCGGCTGCAGATTCTGTATGGTGTAGCTGGTGAGGGTGCGGTGTATCAAAGGCGAGGAGGAGTAGATCAAGCCCGTTAGCTCCTTGTAGCGCAGCTGGACTCCATCAACATACTCCATCTGATCGTCGCCCAGTTTCTTCCAAGTGAGCTGCAGCCAGGTGGCGTTCGTTTCACTCACATTCAGCTCGGGATCCTCCACGGTCTTAAATATGTCCTGGAAGTCTGGCCTGTAGTCGGAGATCTGTGGCGGCGGCGTTATCGTCCTCTCAGCTGGCATCTTAACCGTGAAGACTCTGCTCGTGGGCTGCGAGTTGAGATCGCGCAGAATCAGCGTAATCTTCACCTTGTACAACGAGTTGGGCTCCAGGCCAGGCAAATCGAACTCCATTTGTGAGGTGGCAATCAGATCTTCGGGCGGTGCAAATATCTGCTGCTCCCAGCTAGACGTATCGTTGCTCGGTCCATTGGTGTACCGCAGCTCCACGCGACCATGGAGATTCACATAGACCTGGGGCACCGTGAACACAATGCGAATGGTTCGCGGATCGATGGCCTCCAGAGTGTGTACTTCGATATCGGGCTGCAGATTGTTGAAGCCTGCAAAAGGTATAAAACCATTAAATATTGTGATTTTAGATCTCTAAATTGAGTTTGAGCACTACTACACATTCATAGCTCCAATTCCAAGAAAACATATTTCCAAAATATATTTGATTTTTTTCATGCATAAATTTGAGTTCAAATTGGAATTGGTACTGAGAACAGCTTTCGATCGATTCTCGCTCACTTCTAGGCAGAAATTGGGATTAGTTTGGGTTAAAACGTTATCTAATAAGCTCAACAATGATGTGGATGACTGGTGATGAGTATATATATGTGTGTATGTGTGTGCATGTATGTGTGTGGTGGTTGAAGTAGTCTCAGTTAGTACAGTAGAGCCCTGTCATTGTGTTTATCAGTATAGCAGTGTCCATACGGCATGAAGAGAGACTAGAGTAAACTAAGAAGGATGTGGCTAGAAAAGAGTAGAATCTCAACCTGCTTGTTGCGTGGGCAGCTTGTCCGGACTCTGGCTCGGACTGTGGTGCAGGCTGTGCTCGCTGGCCTGCGTGGACAGGCCAGAGCTGGTGCTAGAGCTGGGCGCAATGCTAGGCAATTGCTGCAATGATTCGTGTTGTTGCTTTAGCTGCTTTTGCTGTTGATGTTGCTGCGGCTGCTGCTGGGGATGTGGCTGCTGTTGGGGATGTTGCAATGCTGGTGACACGCCCAAGCCGGGTATCAAAGGATAGCTCTCATAGGCCACGGGCTGGCCATCGACTATAGCAATGCCATGGGGCGGCGGCGGAGGTGGCACTCCACTGTGCACTATGGGCACATAATGAGGAGGCAGTGGTCTTTGTTGATGCTGTTGCTGTTGCTGCTGCTGCTGCTGAGGTGCGGATCCTGGCCCGCCTGGCACGCTCTGCTGCAAGTGCTGCAATATTTGCTCGATTCTCACATGTGAGGGCAGATTGTGGTTGTCCTTCTGGGGCAACGTCTGACCCGGATGTCCAGGCTGTTCAGCACCCAGAATATTGAACAGATCCGATTGACTAGTCGGCACCGGCGGCGGCTTGCCCTGTGGTATGCCGTTCGGATTGATGTCGTATGGCTCGTAGGGATTGTATGCATCATAGGCAGGCTTTGCCGGATTGTAGAAGCCAAAGGGTCCCAGCTGTTGCTGATGCTGTTGCTGCTGTTGATAGTCGTTGTAGTGTCCGCCCAGCTGCAGTGGCACATAGCCGCCTCCTGGCGCCAGTGGTGCTCCATTGTTCACAACGTCCTCCTGCGGATCCTCGTGCACATCGTACTTAATGTCATTTTGTTGCTGCTGCTGTTGTTGTTGCTGGACCTTCTTGTGGTGCTTTTCATGTTTCTCAAAGACGCCAGCAGCTGCCTTTGGCGGTTTGCCGTCCAGTGTAGGATAAAAGGCGGCCAGCTGAGGTTTCTTCTCATAATCAACATCCGCTGGCCTCTCAGGCAACACGTTGTCAGTTGTGGTTGCTGTCGTTGTCGTTGTTGTCGATGTTGTTGTTGTTTCTGATATTGGTTGCATGTTGAATGGTATTTGAATTATTTACAAATGCATAGCGTTATTTTTTGTTCATTTTTTTCAGAAGCATTGAAAATAAATGTATACAATTTTATATATAGTAAAATAGCACGCCATAAAAAATAAAAAAAAGAAACATATACAGCAGAAGAGAGAAAAGAGAAGGCAAGTTAAATAGCAAAAGCAGCAATAAATCATAATGGAATAGTAATGCTTGGAAATCGTGCGAGAAAGAGATGAGCGATATTAATGAATATGCTTTGCGAGATGTTTGATAACGAGCTCGTCAATTGTACTCCAATTTCAATTCTCGATTAACGTGAATATTTGGTTTACACCACAGCATCAATTAAAGCATTAATCAGGTTCGTGATGTTGTGTAAACGTGGCTTAGGGCCTTTTGGCCAATTTCAATTGGACTTGGCATGCAATAAACGAGATGAAATTGCTTCATGCATTCCCTAACCATATTTACCAGGTGTCATTGAGGGCTGGGTGGTCGGTTGCTTTTGCTGATCTTGCTGAGTCTCCTCCTCCTGCCCGGCGGCACCCAGCTTGGGTGCCAGCGGGGCGCAGGCCCAGTGCTTGCAGCACTCGTCGTCGGGTATGGGCAGCAGACGCGCCTGAGCCGGATGGCAAGGCAGGTCAGCGGGTGGCAGCGCCAACACGGGCGGACATGCCGGACGGCACTCCACCTTGCCGTTCTCGCAGTAGCAGTGCTTCTCACAACCTTCGGGGTAGGCACGAATGTATGACTGATTGAATGAGCCTGTCTGGGTTGATTGTCACTTACCCGTCAGGTTGGTCGGAATGGGTGCCCAGTTCTCAAACTCCATGCCTTGGTAGGTGCAGGTGCCGTTGTCCACGCAGCGCATGCTCTCTGGACAGCAGTGCGGCGCCACGGGCTTAAAGTCCGCCGGCACCGGCTCCCAGCGTATGCACAGGGGATTGAGCACGTCCAGGCCGAAGGTGGAGGGGCACTCCACCTTGGCGCAGTGCACGCCCTGCTCATTGCAGATGCAAAGCTGCTCGCAGCCGTCGCGGAACTGCTGTTCCAGATCATACTGTACGCCCTTGAAGCTGCATTGAGGCGTGGCACCGCCAGCATCACGTGCCTGCTCCTCCAAGCCAAAGCTCCGCTCCTGCTCCTGCTCATCTCCAATGCTGTTCAGACCACCATGCAGCGTGGGCGGCAGCGGCTGCTGTTGCTCGTGATCGTCCAGGGTGACATCGCACAGCTCCAGCTGGCAGCAGACGTCCTTCGGATCCTTGACATAGACACACTTGTCGGCGCGCGTGTGATTGCGTTCCGGGCAGCGTGGCCGACAGTTCATGATGCCTCCCTCATCGCAATGGCAGATCTGTGCGCAGCCAATCTCCAGGCGCTCGCGGAACTTGTAGATGCCGCCCTCGTAGTGGCAGTCGCTGCGTGGCTTGGGCGTGCCTTCTAGTTGTAAGTGCATGTGTATGAAGGAGTTTTATGTGTGTATGTGTGTGTGTGTGTTTATGGTGTTTATGGAAAGCATAAGAAACATGACGTTAAAGCATGGACTGGCATAGGCTGTCAAGCAGAAAGTTCTAAGCCATAGCAAAAGCTTTCGCTGCATCTGCTGACTGCAATTGGAACTGGACTCACCTTCATTCTGCTCGGCAGCAACAACAACTGGCATGCCAGCCAGGTCGGCGGTGGCTAAACTGGGCTCCAGCAGCGGCTCCACACATTCCATCGTCCGACAGCATTCATCCTCCTCCACAATGCGCTCGTGACAGTGCGGATTCGCCATGGTGCGTTGGCTGCCGCGCGGATAGCTGCTGCCCTTGCAACGCGGCTCGCAAATCCACTCGCCGCGGTTGCAGGTGCAGCGCTCATCGCAGTCCCGTTCCATGCTTTCGCCATGCTAAGGAAACCAAAGAGAAAATACAATTAGGCACTTGACTTGAGACCGATGGAGGAGAATATGTGGCTTATGTGTTGGAAATGGGTTTATATTAATTTATTTATTGGAGATTAAAGCTAATCTATGTCAAGAATTAAGTAAAGGAGACTTATTTAGATATTCAATAATAAACTTTTAATCAGTTTGACGATTAGAGGAAGGCTGGCTGAGCGATGTCCTCAGACTCTATCTTTGATAAAAAGAGATTTTATATGTTCTAGAAATATGTATATAAAGCCCTTGCAGGAGGAGTTTATTTATAACTTATTGAATAAACAATAATAAAATAAGGTACGAAATTCACTAAGAATACAATATTCAAGAGAATATATAGAGAGTAAGAATCAAGAAAATTAAATTCCTCTCTCAATAAATTCTTAAGTAAACAGAACCCAAATCAAGCATCTGCATTCCTCCATAGCTTGTATACAAATTATTACTATTAAAGTAAATTTCAAAGCGGGACAGACATTAAACAAACTGTAGTACAAATTTTTGTCTTCAATCCAAATGGTTAACCCCAATTTAATGTTGATGTGAATATCTGTTATTCTCGAAGTGTTTTGTACAAATGATGCCGCCAAACGAGTTCCATTTGCTCAGTCGCATTCGAGTTATTCGTGTTTACTGCCGCAGCTTTCGCTGCTCAAAAAATCTCACCGCCAATAAGTAGCTAGTTATTTTTAGTGAGTGCCTTAGAACTGTGACCCAATTGACAGCTAATGACAATAGATTCAGTTGCTTCGCTCTGGCCAATTTGATCGTGAAAGGCGGCTGAAGCTATTTGTGCACAAATTGCGTCAAGTCGCTTGGCGAATTGTGCGGGACGCTCATCAATCATTTGTTCATTTGCTCATTTGTTCATTTGTCGACGGCTCAGCTGGCGGGGCACTGAATGAAAATTGGTAAACATTTCCTGCTTGACTTTGGAGTCTGAGTGCACCAATAAGCAGACATGTCAAAGCGCGGCTCAGACTAGTTTATGGCGCGACCCACACGCGCCGGCTAGACAAAGATTGAAATCGAGTTTGTTGCTTGAGTCTTTTGTATTTGCAGCGAGTGCTTTGCAGCCTTTTGTGTTCGCTTAATTAAAAAAGTTACGTGGGTTCTTGATCTCTCAGAACTTTTTTTAATGCCTCTGAAATGAATTCGTTCCATTTTATATGGTTTCTCTTATGTGTGATTTTTCGCCCCTCAACGCGTTTACGCTCCGAGTAAAAAGAACATTATGTCTTCTCGAGAACTTTTTAACTCCAGAACCTATAAAGCCCAGCCATTATATGCAGGCCTGCTCACGTTGGCATACTAAACTATATACCCGACTAGCCCATAAAGTCGGTTCAATTTAAAAGCTATTTGGCTGCTCACTTTAAAAGGTATTTGGGGCATGCTGCTCGCACTCGCGTTGGCATGTTGCACGTGGCCGCCGGCGATCGATCGCAATTTATATATACATATATCTTATATATATATATAAATAACAGAGCAATAACGGACAATTTATTAAAAGTGAAAGCAAAATTATTTCATATCGATACGTGCCGCAAACCCGATTATGAAAATTCCAGCGCAAAAAAAAAGAGAAAAAAAAAAAACAATTATAAATATTTAAAAAAAAAAAGTAGCTAATAACTAAATTGAATTAACAGCAAAAATACTCTAAAATTCAAGAGGCAACGACAGAGGTGAAGCAAGAACTTGTAGAAAATTTTAACTTAATTATTGTATAATCAACGAGATGCCCTACGCCCAGAGCTCGTATAGACCAGTATATCTGCATTAATTAGCTCGTTGTTTTATCGTAATTACGTGTTTACAAACAGCGTAATAAATGCGAAAGACTCGCCATAAACTGCTGATAGAGTATTGAAAGAAACCGCGAGCGAGCGTTTAATTAAAACAAAATCAACACAAAAACCAAGAGCTTTCGACAGCAACAGCAGCTCAATGGGTTGGTCAGTAGTGCAAGATGGAGGCGTGGCTGGTGGTGGTGCTGCAGCTGCTGCTGCTGTTGGACGGTCTGCAGTTTGCCTGTGGCGACTTGGGTGCAATGTTTGATGAACACGTCACACTTGGCCAGACAGAGGCTAGGCATGTAGCAATTTGTGTATACCATTAGATGCTGGCGTTAATTAGATTATAGATGAGCAGGCAACGGCAACAGATTCTAACAATGCCGCATTATGACGTTGATTGCCCACAGCTGGGCGGGGTCGGATGATAATGGGTCTGAGTCTGAGACAACAACAGCAACAACAGCAACGACGACATCAATCACAGGCCAGCAATTTGCTGGCATTTTTCGATTTAAAGGCGCGCAAATATTTGCATAATTGCTGCTTGCCCAAGCAACAAAACCGCGAAAGCAGCCAACAAGGGAAATGTGCACCAAAAATATTTTTGGAGTGCACACAGCAACAGCAACAACAACAACAACGGCAGCAGCAGCAGCAGCAGCTGCGACAAACTCTTTGTTGACTGAGACTGCCTGTTGACCGGTTTTTATGAGCGGCCCAAACTCGTTGCGCATTATGCAATCAAGTGACGACAAGGCAAATTGGAGTTGCGTGCCAGGAAGTCGAAAAGACTGCCAGGCCAAAATGGAGGCGGCCATACATAAATGCACACGCATTTGTTGCCTGTCTAGAAAAAGAAAATCAAGGAACGTACCACGGGGCAACCTCTGGCAGGTAGGTGTAAAGCACTTTACAGCTGCCTAGCTAATTGCTGACTATGAAGATTTCTTAATTAGCTCAAGGTGTTTGAGTTCGCTGATGAGTTTTACTTTTACTTTTTGGCCAAGACTTTAGTTAATTTAAGCTAAGGCTAAGGGGATTTATCAAAAAAACATAATTGCAACTCATCTTGATAATTATTCTTCATCTTCAAATGAAAAATGAAATAGTTTCATATCAATTTTTTGATCCAGTAAGCCAAGACTTTCCAATAATAATATCCATCCCTTTCTCATTATATTTCTACTTGATTTTATGGTACTAAATATTATATATTTCGCAATTACCTTATAGCTCACATTGCTGGCCATGCACTCGCGCTGCATGGTATCTCCGCTGGCTGTGATCTCTACAATTTTCGGCACTTCCGTTTCGGGCTGAGCTGTAGTCGATGTTGTTGTTGTTGTTGTTGTTGAGGTGGTATTTGTAATTGGCTCAATGCGCTCATCGTCCATGCTGACGTCGCTGAGATCCATAAGAGCCTGATGCATGGTGGCATTGTGATGGAACAGTAGCTCAAAATCGTCGCCGCCACCTGCCGAGCGACCCTCGCCAGCGAATGCAACAAATGGCGTATCACTTGGGGTCGTCGTCGTCGTCGTTGTTGTTGTTGTTGTTGGGGCCGCAGTGCTGCTGCTGCTGCTGCTTGTTTCGTCCTCGACTGGGTGCTGCACTCCAAGCATATGCTGTCCTTCAACAATGTTAATCACTGGAGCCACATCCACTTCCAGTCGCGGCATGAGTGTGGTGCCCTCTGCCTCTGCCTCTGCCGCTGCCGCTGTCTGTGCCTCGACTGGTGTCTCAGTCGGTTGCTGACTCTCTGGCTCATTCATATTCATGGCGCGTGCTCGGGATGTGGATGTCGTCTCAGTTGATGGCTGTGCCGTTGCCTTGTTCTCCATACTGACAATAATGCCAACGCTCGACTCGGTTGTCGTTGTCGTTGTTGTTGGTGCTGTCGCTGCTGCTGCTGCTGCTGCTGCTGCAGTTGTTGTTGCTGGCTCGCCCTCTTCGGTGCTGCTCGACAGCATTTGATAATCTTCGTGCTCGGCCAGGCGATCATGATTCTCGGACAGTATATGCACATGATAGGGATCTTCGGACTCACTTGTTGTTGGCGTTGTTGTTGGTGCGGCAGTTGTTGTTGTTGACGTTGTCGTCGTCGATGTTGTTGTTGTTGTGAGTGCAGACTTCTCGCTGTCACTTTCATTCTCACTGATACCGGACACATTCTCCTCGCTGTTGCTGGCCGTTATGAGCGTTGCCGGATGTCGAAAATTGTGCAAATCCTTGACATCATCATCGTTTTCATTGGAGATTTGGTTGAGCAGGAGCTCATTCTGCTGGTCCTGCTCCTGTTCCTGCTCCTGCTGTTGCTGCTGCTCTGTGGTGGCATCGCCTCCCACGCTCTCGGCATGCTCATCTCTCAAGGGAATATGCTGAATGTGCGTCGCTCCCAGCTCCGACTGCTGTACGTTCTCAGCACGCGGCGTAGTCGTTGGCTCTGTGGAGGTAATCGGCTCAATGCTCGTCGAGCGCAGAGTGGTTTCATCCTGGGCAGTGCTGCTGCTGCTGCTGCTGCTGCTGGCGGTGCTGCTGACGTCAACTGCAGGCAGTATGGTTGTCATCTCTGCAATCAAACCAGACAAATTTATGATTAATGGATTTCATATAAGATTATCGACATTTATGTAAATATTTATTATGAAATAAAACTGGCTAAATTTGAGCCAATTATAAAAGAATTAAAGCTGGAAAAAATCCAATCTCTAATGGAATTTATTATTGATTTTCCATAAATACATAATTTATTAAATCTTATCTCTTCTGCTTCTTTATGGATTTTAATTTATTAATAAATTGCTTGTAGTCTTTCATTTAGCAATTTTCATCAAAATATGTGAATAGATGAATTTGTAAAGCAAATTTTTTGATTTGGATAGAGGCATTTACTATTTATCTATGCAATAATTTGGAAAATATTCAATGATGATGACTATCTGTATTTTATATAAGCTCTGTAGCTAAAAATGTTGGAAAATGTTTTAGATGATGCTGAATATGGAGAAACGCCTGGAATGTTTATATAATAAGAAAAAAGAGAGAAGTTAAAAGTAAAATAACATCAAATTTTTTAGGTAACACTCAACTAAACTTTATGAGTATAAAATCTTATTACATTATATTAAAAATGGGAAATAAAAATATAATAAAATATAGTTGAATTTCACATCTGCTTTCTCATATACGTCTAACAACCTCTTAAAAATCATTTCAATATAATACAATTTTGATTGAATATTCTTCAAGTCTTGCCGCGTGCATATTCATCATCGTTTAGCGCTGATAATTTCACACATAAATATTAATGAATTTCAATTCAATTAGCACCGCCGAGAGCTATTGCCAATTTCTGACTTCCATTGACAGTTAGGGCCGACATTGTGCCAATCGAGGGGTAAATAAACTTTAAGCTGCCTATTTTTTTTTTGCTAAGCTGGCCCACATTTACGGTACCGGTACACCGCCAAGAATTTCTGCGCAAGGCTAGCGGAAATCGAGCTAAGAGAGAAACAGAGAAGAAGAAGAACAAGAAGAGAAGAACATAACCTACTCGTATTGGTAATATCTCACGCGTCCCGGCACTGGCACAGCATCAATTGGCAACGCCATCGTTGAAATCGACTCGTAATATCTGCTTGGCTGTACACCGAGCGAACGAACACTTCAGAGCTTCAGTTCTGCAGAATCGGCAAGGTATTCATTAAGCTGCGATTGCGTCTGTGCCAGCTGAATCATCGGGCCCAGGCCGGCCATTCTCGGAAGACAAACCCTGCGATGCCAAAATATCAGCGAGCCGCATCTTTTCTGATATTTTTTTCCCATTTTGTGTGTGTGTGTGTGTTTTTTTTTTTTTTGTCTTCTTCTTATTCTTTTATTTTTGTGTTGTCTTTGGTTCTTTGGAGATTTTGTTTTCGTGCTTTGCTTTAACGCGCTTAGCCTGAGACTGCGAGTTGGGCAAGCTGTTATTCTTTAGAGACTCCCATGTTGCTGTTGCTGTTGCTGTTGCTGTTGTTATTGTTATTATGTTTCTCGGCTTTGGTCGGTTCTCTGTTCCTTCGCTGTTATATAATTACATTTATTTTCGGGCATAGTTTCGGGGCGCAAAGCTCATGTCATAAATAAATGATGACTTTAGTGGGACCATTTCAGCTTGTATTAAGCAACAACAACAACAACAACTACAGCCACACACTTGACTCTGTGTTGGCACAGTGGGCCGAAGCCATATGAAAAGCAGTTAAGCTAAATTGAATTAAATGCTAATATGGTAATTGTTGGTAATTAAGCTCTTGGAATGGCACTAAGATTAACATAAGCTTAAATGTTTTTTTAGCTCAAAAAGAGAATCTACCTAATCCAGATTATTGAAGTACTAAGTTTGAATAATAATGAAGTATATAAATATCATTTAAGATATTTTCTTCAGGATATTATCTAATCTCTTCCAGTCTATTCAATTCTAGGCCTGTCAATGTGATTGGTACAAATTGAATGATTGAGCCGTTGCTAATCTTCGTGTGAAGCTCATCTATGCAACTGTTAGATTTGAAATTATTGTACGTAGCTCGTTTATCTCATTACTCGGACATGGTTCCCGTCTCTCTCTCAGTTGGAATGTAATTTTCTTTTAATTTACACACTCTTTCGTGTACTTGGAACCTTCAGCTTCAACTACTCAGGTTACGGAGCAGCAATAAATGGCCATTACTTTATGGATCCTTGGTACCTCCGCTGACTCATGGCAAGGCAAAGAACAGAAGAAGAAAGGAAAATAAAATAAAAGCACCCGCAAGTCAACTTGACGAGCGCTGCAAATGTGGCCCCATGGGGGCGATTCAAGAGCCAGTGACGCAGACATAGACGGACGGAGAACTATGCGTTCGAGTGTGCCCATAGGCACAGTGGCTGTCATGCATGCGTGGTAATAAGCATAAAGGCAGGAGGCGGCAGGCAGCGGGCAGCAGGCGACATGCAACAGGCGGTTGGGCTTGCAGTCAGGCACAGTTGTCGTCGATCCAATAAGAAAAGGTGCTTTTGGCTCAGGCCAAGCCGCGTGCAACGGACGCCAATTTAGCGCTAAAAAAAATAGAAGAGCTGCGCTCAGTTCGTTAGCCCAGACGGAGACCCAGGCAACAGGCAACGCCTCTGCCCCAGCCGCCGCCCTAACCCTAGCCTTAGCCCTAGTCGTAGCCTGAGTCCATGCCGTAGCATGCTCATAAATGCTCTCGTCTCTTTTAACTGTGTGTATGTGTGTGTGTGTGTCTATCTGTATATGTGTGTGTGTTTTATGTTTTGGCTGCAGACGTTGCTTTTATTGTTGCTTTTGCTGAGAGAGTTGAGGGGCCAGAACTTGCGATAGGGTTACTGACTTGAACCTTGAATTTCAGTTCGTTATGCTGCCAGCAGCTTTTACTGCACTGTTGCCATAGCAATTGTTGTTGTTGTTGTTGTCACGTTTGGCCGTTTATAATACTCGATGCTGCAGTTGTTGCCGTTCTTTGAGCTCCTTTGTTTTGTCCATTTCAGCTTGGTGCACAATTTGTCTTTTACTGTCATTGATTTTCATTTTTCACTGGCACTCGTTAAGCGCTTCCAACAGCCTGCAAAACTATATATTTTTATCTCTAGACCTCTATATATATATTCTATATATATATACATTCATCTACATATGCATATTAGCAGTTGGGTAAGGTTCATTGCAACGTGTTTGGTGGTCTCTGGGTCTCTGTTATGCAAGCTGGTTTCATTTCAATTGCACTGCATTCGAAAGACTCTGGCAACGAACTTGGCTTGTTTGTTAACCATGTCAAATGGACTCTTGCTCTCAGCCTTGTTTATGATGTGCACAGTTAGGCCAAGCAGCCGACTTGATTATGATATACGACAATGGCTTCTATCCGCTTGCCGCCTCTTATACTTTTCTTTTAAACGCCCACAACAACTACCACAACAACTACTACAACAACAATAATACCAAGCACTTATGCAAAAATGCAAAACGTTGTCGGTAGTCGAAACTCATTTGCGGTTTTTTCAAGTCGCCGCACGTTTTGCGGCTCTGAACAAACAGACAGCAATGCAAGGAGTTGGTCAGAGGTCTTATAAGAGGTCTACAAACGATGTGCTTAGAATTGACGAGCTGTCACTATGAGCCGTATGCATGCTAACCGGATGTCTTTCTTGCCAGCTGCTCAGCAAGTTAAATAGATTTACGGTAGCTAGCCATTAAACGGAACTGCTCATAAAAGAGCTTTTTAAAGATTTCATACAATAATCGTGCGCTCCTCCAATCTATGACTGAGCATTTTTAATCGAGTTTATTTTGTTGCTAGAGTTTAGCACGAATTTCAAATGAACTTTAAGATTTGTTAAGAACAGCGAAAAGAAGAATTGTTTGGTTTTTTAATATACCAATTACAAAACAATTACTACGAAGCATGCATATAAATGTAGACACACATATGTATGTATGTATGTCTAGAGATTATATCATAACGGCCATATGGCGCTTGTAAAAGCTAGAAAATCTTTACCCTCGTCTGTTGCAGCGTTTGTCTGAAATGAAGATTGATGAGCTGCTCTGAATATTGATCTATAAAGATTTTAGTCACGCACATGAAAAGCCTTTCAAATCGAGCAAACCCATATCTCTTACAGACTTCCGCCGTAGCTGTCTTATCGTCGAGCCACAGAAACATATTATATAAATTATTGGCTGCAGCCAAACTCGTAATGCTCCAGATCAATATATAAGAAGCAATTAACCAAAATATGTAACTACATTCATACATAACCAGAGTGGATACTCCAAATGACTGCTCACACATTGGGCGATATTCGAGTATGTGATTTGGCGGTAAATAATGCTCAAAGCAGCCAACCGGAAGCACGTCACATACGGCCCACTCTCGTATTCATAATGAGCACTGCATAATGACCATTAACAACGGGCCATGCTTCGTGGGGCAACGAAGTGGGTCTGTCCGTTGGTCAAGCTTTTGAAGCGCCCAAAAAGTGTCAACAACTGACTGGGGGAGACAGCGTAAATATATACATACATATATACGCGTATATATGTACATATATATCTACATTCATTTGCTTAGATTTTTGGTAATGTAACGGTCATGCGTCTGCCCGCCTATATATATATAAATGTTTGTGTGTGTGTCACGTATCCACAAAGCTGAACTGAATCAAAACAAAATTATTTGATTTGCCTACTTGAGAGCGGCTTTGGCTGCAAATGTGGCTTAGCTGCCATCTGATCCGGTTTAAGTTTGATTTGGACAAAACTCTGCTTTTTTGTTTGTTTCTGAAACTATCAACAAATAGCGAATGGATATTGCGTAATTTACGACACCTCGCTTGCATTTGGAAAGCTGAATAAAGTTGGGGAGAAATACATATAAATCAAGTAAACATATATGTACATGTATATATGAATGGCCATATTTTGTCAGGGTGTTAATGGAGATTAATAATTAAAGCCAGATTTGTTGTTGTTTTTGTTGGCTTTGAAAATTTGATTGCTGTTGTTTTTTTTTTTTTTAATTTAAAAGTCTTTGTCTCTGTGCGGCAGAGGATGAGACTGCTGATGACAATGCAGGTTGTTGGTTTCCACCTGTAATACGCATGTGTTAATTTGCGCAGCAACGTGTTCAAAAAAATCATATAAAACTGGAGTGAAGGTTGTTTGCTGGTCGAGCGATTGGCACATCATAATGATCAAATGATACAACTGCATTAAAAAATACTTTCAAAATGATTTTTTGCACTATAAAACTTAGCATAAACGATGAAGAGAAGATAAAAAGATGCAGACAGAATTTCAATATTTTAATAGAATTAAAATCTTTTGAAGAGATTCAAGTTTAATGAATCTAAAATTCGAATCTTTTGATTGCCTCTGGTTATTTAATTCGAGTTTATGATACAAGGTGAATCATCTTGAGGCATACTTCACTGAAATCAGAAAGCAACATAAAATGTTTGTGCTGAATTTACTCTACAATTATCCTATAAACCTATCCGGTCTCTCTCTCTCTCTCTCTTTCTCCCTCACTCTTATGCATATCTATCTATCCAATAATTTCATAACTAAAACTACACAAAAATTAAATAAATATGATTGAACACATGATTGTTTTCAATAGGAATAGATACACATAACTCTCTTAGATGAAGCCTAACTTGTAGCCCAATTTTCCACACAAATTGTATTCACTTAATGCAACGTAAACAACATTAGGGTTGGGCAATCCTAATTTAAGTTTCACCTTCCAACAGTTATCAGATTTTTCAGTTTACGTCTTATCTCTGTTCGATCTAGCTAATGACTGAGAAATGTACTGAGCAGACAAAGAATAATGCTTGCTGGCAAAGCAGGCATTTTCGATAGGGTAAAATACGAAGCCAAAGACATTAGAAAAGCCCGCTACAACAACAACAACAACAGCAACAACAGCTTAGGGAAAACAGTCAGGCCGTTAGACTAGCTGGGCAGCCATAAACAAAATTATTTTCCACTATAAAAGGCATCGTGTAAAGCGGCATTTGACCTTTTCAACTGCTCAACTCGAAAGTTCATGTGCTCGGGCCAGCTAATGAAAAATGCAGCTTGCCTCGGAATTCGGACAGAGGGCGGCGGAGGCTGTGGGGGAGCGAGCGCATCTAATGCTCTTAGGCAAGTAAGAAGAGAAACACGTTTCAACGCGTGTCATCGTCCATGGAGAGGCCAAGACAAAGACCCCGGCTAAAAATTACATGCATATGACTATACACAAAAGCCACTTAGCCATGTACAATTGATAGCTGGAGTTGTTGGAAATGTATCTGTATATCAACGACATTTATTGAGATACATACATATGCATGTATATCTCGTTATTTGTATCTCAATGCAATGACACCACGCTTTTCAGTTGCCCCAACAACAGCCAAGTGAATGCTCCGCGAGTCACTTGGCCGGCCATGAAGTCAACCTGCAATTGGATTTCGAATTGGAGCCGCAAAAGTGTTTCCATACACACTCAGGCTCGTGTGCTTGTGAGAGGCAATCGTGGTAGACACTGTGCCAAGTGCGTTTGCATTTGAAGGTCACTTGAATGGCACACAGCCAGCCATAGGGTAGCCAAGCTAAATTTAATAGACTAAGGCCTTACGTAAATACATAGTGTTGGCTTATTATAAAATAAAATGAAAATACTCTTTAAATATAATTAAAAATTTAATTGCATATATGTACGTACAAATATGTGCATTTATTACAACAACTTAAGCCATTTAAAGCATATTCTTTCTTCATAAATATTCAATTAAATTTACCGTTTAGTTTCGATTGTACTTGTTCCTCTTTCATTCCACACTCTTTACTTCTAGCTCCAATGGCAATTTATTCATTCTTTTATTCTCGTTCTGTTCCCTCTTTCGCTACCTGCCTAAGTATTCACTTCCTGAAAAACACTCGGTGCACCGTTCAATGACATAGTTAATTGCATAAACACCCCAGTAATACTCCCTCTCTCTCTCTCTCTCTCTCTCCACACTCTCATGTACACACAGCCCACAATTAAAATGCATTAATTAGAGTCGACTTTTTGCGATACATTTTTCTCAGCTCACATTAAACAAAAATTACCTAATGGAAAATTAGAAGACGAAGAAGAAGAAGCAGAAAAAACGCATATCTATTGCATGCATACAATATCAAATGGATGCAATAAATTAAAGTAAAAACTAGCCAACTTGTTCAATCTGTGTCCCTGACACAAATACCAGAGGCTGTAGCTCAACTATCCAGATTTTCACATGGCATTTAGGCTGCATTTCACGGCAGATGCGTCGCAGAGAAGAGATAACCTGTTGTTGTTCTAGCATGCGATGCTGGCAATAAATTCGTGCGCAGAGAAAGTCAGGAAAAACCTGGTGTAAAGTTCAAAGCCCACAGCTATATGTGATATTTTATTTTCTTTTCATTTGACACTTGAGTTCGAAAATCCATGCAGTCATATTTATGGGCGAAATGTTAATTGTTAACTGCAGTCAAGGCACTGACAACACTTTCACGCATTCAAAATTCAGCCGCAGGCTGGTCGCGCTCGAGCAAGTGTCAATGTACAGGGGAGTTATAACAGCAGCAACAACAACAACAACAAACACATTGCAATTAACAACAATTTGCTGTTATTGCTGTTGTTGGCCCACACTCGAGTCTTAACCAATTTTTAACTATTTTTGCTGAAAATCGTAAGCTACTTTTACTTATCGGTTCATTATAACGGACGTTAAATTTTGCCAGCTAATCGTGCATGAACCCCAAGCGAAAGGTAAGCCCAACGAACAACAACAGCAAACCTAACACACATCAAGACGCACCGGCCGAACCTTTGTGAAAAATACTTTTAATTTTTGGCATATTTCTCACACGGCAAATTTTATATATTTATCCTTGGAAATGAGCAACATCAAATAACTTAGGGCTCAAACTTGTTTGTCTACGGTCTTTCTGCAGAATCTCTTCACGAACAGCAGAAAAAAATAACAAATAAATATGAGAGACCGCAACGAAAGAGCTGCCCACATGGAGCCTCAAACGAAAGACTTAGACAACAAACTTGATAAAGTGTGCGAAAATTGAATACAACTGGCAGATGAATCTTCTGAGTGTATGGAGTTTTGTATTTGTAGCTGAATAGCCATTGAAAATATATACCCAATGTACAGTTTTGTTATTGAACTTACAAAGTTCAAAATTCAATTTCCGTTCGAGCAGCACGAGATCGTGCTACAAGTATGCAAATTACAAAGTGCGTTGATTTGTAATAATAGCAAAAATCAAAAGTAATCAACAATCACGATAATAACAACTCATTCCACAATTTAAATATATATATATATGTATATATTTTTGATTTACCATGCAGTTTTCCCTTGAAGAAAGTTACCAAAAATAAAAATGTAATGAGCCTCATCGAGGTCGCAGCTTGGCCCAAAGTCTAAAGACAGCCTTTAGCTTTGTTTATTGTATATTGAATTAAATATTTCGTGATGTTTATTATTGTGTAATGAGACCTTCAGACCTATATATAAATATATTTGTATCTCTTGAACAGTTTTGGCAAGCCATAACGAATGCAGGCCCTGAATTGCATTTGAGGCAAACATGATTTTATTGGTTTTTTTTTTTTTTTTTTTCAACAATGCAAGGCCATCAATTAGCGCCTAATTTTGTCTGCTGCTGAGCCAAAACACAAAACAATATACATACATAACTTAACTGATTTATGCAGTCAACGTTTAGCCGTGCTCTGCAATTTTCCAACTCATTAGCGAACTGCAATTTATATGCACTTGGCTTTGCTCAAAAATATTTCACAGTTTTCTTGTTGTTGGTGTTTCTTGACAGCAATACGAACTGGTCTTAATAGCTAGGTCTATGCAGCCAGTTTGTTAAAGTCAAATTATGTACCAAAACCCACAATAAAGTCCCAATATGGAGATATTACATATACCGACGAATGCTTCTAATTGACTTTGTAATTGAAAAAGAATACTTTAGAAAATTCAACGTATAATTTAAGTTTTAAAATTTTTATAAATATATAATATATGAGTATATTGTCAAGAATATAAATTTATAAACAGAAAAATAGTACTGTTTAAAAGGTAAGCTACGTTCACACAGCCAATTACAGCAACAATGAATAAATGTTGACTTTCCTTTTCAGGCGAAACCTTTGTGCTTTTATATAAATCTTTTCCGATATTAATTAATTACAATTAAGGTATTAAGCTTGGAAGGTGAAACTTGTTAACAACTGGCTTTAAAACAATTATATCACTTACAGATTACGTGATATCTGATAGACATGTCAAGCATTTTATATTATTATTATATTATATTTATATTATATTTTCCTTACTGATTTACAGCATCTCACAAATGAGATTGTTGGGCAGTGACAAAATATCGATAAGACGAATTTATATATAAATATTTTGTCACTGCCTAACAATCGCTCTTTTCTCTGTTCTTTTCGTCGCTAATTATTTTTTTATGTTTCTATCTTTCTTAATCTCCAAATCTCTCTCTCTCTCTCTCTCTCTCTCTCGCTCTGTCTCTCTCTCTCACTCTCTCGCTCTCTCTCTCTCTCGCTCTCTCTCTCTCTCTCTACCACATACACACATACACATTTCTCTCTCTCTCTCTCTCCCTTAATATCTCCCTTATAGTTGGTTAATGAAAATAGTATATAATTTATGGAATTGCCCAAACATCATCAAAAGATGGCCATGGTGAGTTGGCCAGATCTTTGGCAAGATATTGTCTTTTGCTTGATTCGTTAATTAATACCAAACATGTGGGCTGAGCTGAGGTGCACAACGTCTTCACAACAGTTGCTTCAAGTCGTTGCGGGGGTGTTTTGGCATCTAGATGAATTATGATTTATGATTTACGCTAATTTCCTACGTGTTGTCTTAATTGGCATTGCCCAAAGCGGAATTGCATAACAAATTACTTTGACAAACATTTATGACACACACTTAAGAGGTGCAACTGCTGTTAGCTATCACGTAGGTGAAGCACATGATTCATGGCTGTATATATTCAGAGATCTTTACTCTCTTCCATAGTTCATATCAGCCAACATAATTAAAATGGCAGCCATGATTGTCTCAAGCAAAGTTTGCTGCTGAAGTCTTTTATTGGCCACACAGACGATTTTATCATATCATCAGAGAGAGAGGGAGAGAGAGAGAGAGACAGAGGCAGATCAAAGAAGCTGTGGACTTTGATGTAAATCGCTCACAACGTGACACGTTTGATGTGCAACTGACATTAAAACGCAGATGAACAAATTGTAAGAAAAAGAAGAAGATGCTATGTTATAGTGGAAAGAGCACAGAGCTAAGCAATTAAACTGCTAACCCAATTTAAAGAGCCGAAGTTTCGATTAGTGAACGGAGTAGAAACCTTTCACTTACCCCAAAACCGAAACAGAGTTCATACAAATAATGGAATTAGACCAAATCTGTATACGAATTTCTATTAACTCGTATTAATTCAAACGAAAGTCAACTTTTTGGCCTACTTTCGTCGTTAGTTCGTGTCGCTAACTAAGTTAGAGTTTTACCTTTGAATATCTTCATTTGTTATGCCAGTTATTTATTTAATGCTTCACTACACTTGCAATCCACCAAAATTATTTCCGCAACAGTTGAAAGAAAAGTTTCCAATTGTTTCGTTTTTGTTTTTTTTCTTTTCTTTCATCCACTTTGAGGCGCCGCATAATTAACGAAATAATTCAACAGGAAACTCGAAGAAAAAACCAAAATTCTGTCTATGATTAATCTAAAGAAAATGACGTAAAGCCAAATTTCTGTTACCAAGCTCCATTTAAGCGAAAAGGGGAGCAATTATGGAAACATGTTTGACGGATCGATACGTAAATGGGTGGAGATGACGACGATGAGTGGAGCGGCGTTAATTGGTAGCTCAAAGAATGAAATTTGATTGCGGGCCTGGGATCATCAGACTCGAGAGCAGTGAGACTAAAGTGTCTGGCAAAGCTTTTGAGACGCGCCTGGACAACGTCACAATGTTATCTATAATTTTCGTTCGCTTTGGGTCTTGTGTAACTCACCAGCTTCGCTCGCGTTCAATTTGTTGGCTCCCAAAGTCGTTGAACTATCCAGCATGGTCGAAGACGAAGTCGACTCGCTACTTTGTTCTACGCCAACAGTTGTTGCTGCAGCTGCTGTTGTTGTTGTTGTTGTTGATGTGGTAGTTGTAGCTGTTGCTGTTGTTGAATCGACTTCAGTGGTTGTATCCAGTGGTGGCATCAGGGTAGTGGGCATGGCTGCAGCATCATCCTCGCCTGCAGGCGCAGACGCCGCACGCTCAATTTGAATGCCAAGCAACAATAATCCGCAGAGGCTGGACACCAAGAGTTTGCTCCACAAAATTGATGCCGTGCCGCCGCCCGGAGCTCTTTTTCGTCTACACGCTTGCATCGTAGATTTATGTTGGTGTATGTATATTTAATATATTCGGTATAATTTTGCTTTCGATCAGTTTTTTATTGACACCTTTACACTTGTTGTTAATTTGGAAATAATTCAACTAATTGAAAAACAATAAAAATGATAAATTATAATAAATTATTTAAGTATGTATTATCTAACAGCACTTTCTGTTTATGAAATTATGATTTTTGATTTCCTTTTTGCATCTTTTGTTAATATTTTGCTAATGCACGGCTTTGTTTAATGTCGTTAATTTTCTGCACGTTTTGTGTTTGGCATTTGGTCTTTTATTTCGAATTGTGTGATTTTTTCGACTCTGTAACGGTTTTTTCGTTTATGTGGTAAACCGAAATGGTGTCATTTCCTTTGAAAGTTAGGTTAAATCATTTTTGGGGGACTTGCGCTTTTTGTATTTGATTTCTTTCTGTTGCAGCATTTATATTTTTTGGCAAACTTATGATAATGATGTTTTCAAATAGCTTTCAAATGTATATTTGCATTTGCAATGTTGTCCTCTCTCTCTCTCTCTGTGATTGACTTCGTCGGTCGTTAAGTTCGTTGCCTAAGTCTTTTGTTATATTTATATTATAGTAGATCTTTATCGAGTCTTTTCAGCTTTTTGTAGATGTCTGCATTTCCTAGATATTATTACTATGTTTGATACATATATGAATTTTAGCAGTCTTTGATTAATTGCGTCAGTAAATTGTAGTCAAGTTTGTAGTCAAGTTCGTTGCCTAAGTCATTTGTTATACTAACAGATTCAGCTACTTAGTCTGACAGGTTGGGTTTATATACATATATATATGCTTTGTTTCTGTAGATATAAACTAGAAAGAACAGTCACAGTTTATGATTGATTTCGTCGCTTGTTTAACGTCAGTTTCGTTGCCCAAGTCATTTGTTCTTGTAACAATTTTTGGCAACTCTTTTTAACTGGGCAATTATGTCTACAGTTTCTATATATATATATATATGTGTGCATATACATATATAAGAAGCGCATGTCTTGAGTTCTTGCCTTTCTAAGCTCTGTCCTACACGAAAGCTACGCCGACTAAGAAAAATATTCAAGAAAACCCAATGCGCATGCAATTCGCAATAATGCAATAGCAACAGCAACAACAAGCTGCAGTTTAGATCCAAAAAAATTGTATATTTCAACCGGTTCCACGAGCAACTTCAAACACCAACAACAACTGCAACTGCAACTGCAGCAGCCACGGCAACTGGAAGCGGCTTTGTGGCATTATTTGCCGCAACTTTGGCCGACTGCGACTAACTAGAAAACCACAAATGCTATCAATGCTGCTGCTGCTGCTGCTGCTATTACTGTTGCCATTGTGCATTTGACCAAGTTTTTGGCTGCATATTAGATTAAGTTTAATTAGCTAGCGGCAGCTTTAACAATGCATTGCTCGTTATAGTTCACACTGCCGGGCTGATTATGTTTGTATTTAAATTAAATCACATTTCGGCTAATTTTCGAATGATGTCATTGTAAAAGTGGCTGTGCCCGGCTATTTAGTTTGACATTTCACATTTCACTCTCACTCCTTTTATAGCAAAACGCAAACAAAATACACAAGAAAACAACAAAAGAGTTATGCGAGCGAGCGAGACAGCAGAGAAACTTGTTTGTTTTGTTTTATTTTATTTTATTTTACTTCTTTTCATACGGTTTTTGGTATTTTGAATGGAATTTTTTTTTGTTTTTGTTCCAGACTTTTTAGTTGAATGTTTCACTTGATTTCGTTGCTTGTCTGAGCGTCTGGCCAAGATGAAAGCCGTGCTTTACATATAACCAATACACACACAAAAGCAAGCACACACACACACAGACACACGAGCACACACTTAAACGCTTGCACTAACCCGATGCGCCAAGGTATTTCTTTAAAGGTGGCCAAGCGCACGGGCCACGTTTCTATAGAATAGCTAAAACACGTCTGCGTTTGGTTCGTCTAGCAACCGCTCCGGCTGAAGCACTTCCACCAACTGAGCGCGCTTCGGTCTCTGAACTAGGCTCAGAGCAGCTTGGCGATATTTCGTGATTTCAATTCACCACGGCGCCGGCCACGTCGTCGTCGTCGTTGTCGGCAATCAGGAGACAAGCAGCATTGGCCAACTGGTTTGAGTTGCTCTTTCGATTTCGGTGTTGAGTTGAGTTTGTCTGGCAGCAACAGCTGAGCAACAGGTGAGAGAGCGCTGCTTGACATAATCGAAACCGAAGTTGCGCTCTCGCATGCCTCAGGTGTGTCTAGGCGGTGTCTGTCAATGTGTGAGTGTGTGTGAGTGTGTGTGCGAGTGCGAGTGCGTGGTGGATGTGGGTGTGTAGCTGCTGACAAAAAGTCGTTGGGTTTTAAAATTCATTAAAGGAAGGCTGCAACTACAGCCATTTGACAAGGTAAACTCAACGAACTTCTTTGAACCGACCAAACAAACTCTCTGTCTCATGGCGAGGCTCAATGTCTCAATGAGCAGGCCAGCTGACACTTATTACTGCGATTACGCCCACCGCTCTCAGCTGAAAGAGCTCTAAAGGCGGCTTATAGAATTCCGGATAACTCTGCACAAGAGTCGGGATAAACACAGGCAGAGATTCGTCGATTTTATGTTGCCAATGCCAAGCTGCGCCTCAGCCGACAAAAAATACCTGAATATGCAATTTTTGAAATGCCATCGATGCTAACGAAGACGCGCCCAGAAACCGCCAGCACACATCAGTGGCTGCGCACAATTCTGATCAGTCAAAGAAATGTGACTCAATGCGGCATCAAAGCCCAAAGACGTCAAAAGCCATAAGCCCAAAGGCGAACCTTGCCCACAAATTTCATGAAAATGTGCAGCGCTGTCTGTTGGTGTTACAATTGCTGTTGTTGTTTGAGTTGTTCGAGTTGTTTGAGTTGTTTGAGTTGCTGCGGTTGTAATTTGAAATGCAAAAATTCCAAAATGCGCTAATGCTATTGCACAAACTTTGGCCAAGTGTACACCACAATGGCACTGTGCTACAATTTCCATTGTTAGTCACACTGTGGGCTGTCGTTGTTTTTGCTGCGGCTGCTGCTGCTTTTGCTTATCTGGCAGACACTGAGCTGCTGCTGCTGCTGTTGCTGCTGCTGCTGCTGCTGCAAAGAACAACAACAATAAAAGGCAACGTCGCAACTTTAGTTATGCACTCATTTTTTTGTTTTTATATTTGAATGGGGCAACCAAACAGGCAGCCAGCTGAACATGGCTAATGTGAACAACAAAAATAATACAAAATAAAAATAAGAAAAAATAGCTGGGCTAGAAGTTGAAACGATAAGTTTTGGCAGCCCTCTGACTCACGGTACAAAAATGATTTTCAGTGAAAAAGAATTCTTGAATGTCTAGTGGTAAAATGGAAAACTATGTATAATTTAATTTATTTTAAATAAATAAAGTATACATATTTGATTAAGGTTACATGTATACTGCTGAGAGTCTCCGTCTGGGACTTAAAACTGGCCTCCGACAACATTGTTTTTTAAGCAGAGATAAAATATTTTTAGGTCCAGCCCAACCATTATTTTCATAGTTAAAAGTCACTTGATGGATAAACAACAAATGCCAATCTTTAAGATTGCTTGCAGATAAAAAAGTTAATCACTTTATTATTAGACTTGAACTATCTGCAAATGTCACGAATATTTTATAGGAACACGAGCTGACAAGTGTTAACAAAGGCAACAAAGGAAAGGAAAAAATATATATGTATGTATGTATGTATGTATGTATGTATGTATTTAAAACATATATGTTTTAAGCCCATTACATTATTAAAACATTCATAGCCAACTATAAAAAATATATAAATAAAAAAATATAAATATAAATGTTGATTTTCATGATACATAAATAGTTTTCCCTTGACACATTTAATTGGCATACAAATATATTGTAAATTAATTCCCAATTTTCAATGGCGTCAAAAATAGTACCATTTATAAATAAAATGTATACAACTTAAAGTGATTTCCAATTTAACATGCATCAAAGAGTATAACAAAAATATCTCAAAACTTAAAAAGGCCAGGGCACACACACTAGTATATATATCTGTATATACATATATATTGAAATACAAAGTAAATACCTTTAATTGCCTTGCCTACCGTAAGATAAATGAGTAAAATAATTAATCAGAGTTTAATATGCACATTTTTGCATAGAGCATAAATAAAATGCTTGTTGAAACGAATGACTTAGGCAACGAACTGTTTTCTATATGCACACAAAGCTGTTCCACAATAAATTTTAGGTTGGTTGGTCACTCGAAGTCTCACACCTCTATTTTCAGGGCAAGGACAATATCATATGTGGCGGATGATGTTTTCGCATGACATCTTTTGAGTCATTCGGCATTCTCTTACGCTAATTCAAAGAAATGCCGTTTCACAGGCTTGTATGTAGAACGTGGTTAGTGTGTTCCTATGATGTCATCTTTTTGAATATCATTCCGCTCATAAGCATTTCGATCTCGAATATATGACTTATATATGTATTTCGGTTGGGCTTTCAGTTTTTATCAGCGTCTGCGCTTGCTGGCCAACAAGCGCAGCGGCCTTTTTGAACGCATTTTATATATACAGCTAAATGGATGTAGGTATGTATGTATATACATGTATTTATATGTATATTGTCTGCAGCAGCAACCGGTGTCGCTCGGCGTCGCTTTTGTTTGTTTTATATAGAGACGAGTATATGGAGTAGCATGTTTTTATACATATATACAAACATTGTATATCTGTCTGCCTGCTGGCTTGCATTGAAATGCACGCTCTGTCTGACTGTCTGCGTATGTGTGTGTGTTTGTGTGTGTGTTTATATAGGCGGATTACATACGAGTCTGAGCCATGCATTTGTTTTCGACTGCGTTGCTTTACTTTTACTTTCATATGCAACTGGTTGCTGCTGCCAACGACTTGAATGGGGAAGCAACAGCAACGGCAACAACAACAGCAACAACAACAACGGCAACAACAGCAAATGCGAATGTGCTTTGGGTGGCTCGCTTGTGGTCGAGCTGTCTCCACGACACGGACCACAAATGAAATTGTTTATAAAGTGATTGTCAATCATTTTTGGTGGCATGTCGCTTAACCGCCTTGACAACACTACAAGCACACACACACGCACACACATACACACCTAAATTAATAGCAGCTGCTATACATACATTTGAGCACATTCGCTTGGCCATATGCTCAATTAGGTTTTATCAATTTTTATTTTGGTCATATGTATAACATATTTATGTAGCATTTATATGTATAAATGCATGTCGATTGCATTTATATCAGGCCAAGATTATTTTGATTTACTTAGCCAGCAGCCCACAGACAAAGTATTGCCGCAATGAGATCCAAAACATTTGGCTCCATTACAAAATCAATTAGCTAAACGGCTTAAATGGCCAAATAAGGAAACCCAAAACGAATTAAAGCACACACATTTGTTGCTATCTGTAGCTCTTTATAATTGCAAAATAGTTTTCTTTTTATAACATGTGTTTCGGTTTTGGTTTTGGCTTTTGAGTTTGGAGTTACGAATGAAACAAAAACCTCTATCTGATTTGACGCTCAAATTTTCATGTGTAACCGAAATGAAGACATCAGCAATGAAAATATATTTAATATACATATGTATATGCATGTATATATGTACACGCCGTATTGCCCTCTCATCAAAATTCGCTCGCGCTTTTATATAACGTGAAAATATAATTTTGAATTGGCATTCGTCTCATTTCTATGTAGAATGCCAAGAAAATTTTATAACTTTCGCTGGTATCACATTTCGTGATTAACTGATGACAAATCTCACGCATATCGAATCACTGAGCCAAGCTTAAGTCAGAGAGTTAAGCAGAGAAATATATGTATAATATATAGTAAATTCAAATATTATCTAATATCAATTTGGTAGCTGCTGGCAAAATTTATTTCCTAAAACGCAAAGCTTTCTTTAAGTTTAATGATTGAGTTCCTTGAATCATTCATTCATTTCTAAGAGATTTGTCTTGCAGAATACTACTAAATAAATTATAATGTTCCAGTCTCTCATAATATTAGATATCTTATTCATATTTACATACATGTCTCGAATCTTTATCCCTTTATCTTATACTTATACCCTTTTTATCTACACAATAAACCCATTCAAAAGGCGTAAGACCATATAGATAGTATTCTAAGTCTATATGGTATCGAAGTCAATGGGATTCCATCTGCCAAAATATATTAACCTGACCCTGAGACTGTGAAAAATAAAGTAGAGAAGTAACTAATTGTCTGAGAGAGTATTTAATATTTTGCTTGTCATAGTTAGTTGTTCTTAATTCAAATTAAAGACTATTAAAAAACTGGTGTACAGGTGTACAAGTTTGTTCAATGCTAAGCACTGTATGAGCACACACACTTACATACACACAATGTCATTGACTAAGATCCAGCTCGAGTTGTTTTGCGAGTGTAAATGACCCACAAAAACAAAAACACTTTGGAGTGTCGTTTGAATAGTCGTTTGACATTTTGATGCCAGGTGCAAGAGTCGTTGACACATTGGCCAGTCAATCTATTAGCCATGACCATGACTTCAGCGTGATCCACGAGCAAAGCAACTTGCCCCAAAAAAAGTTAATTTTATGCGATGCGAAGCAAAATTTTAATAATTATAAATGAAATACAATAATGTTAATCTTTTGTTGCCTTTGGGCCGAACAAGATTTGTGAAAGTTTTCACACAGGAAGCTGGCCAAGATTGATGTAATATCTTTCAGTTTTTACTGCTCTCCCATCAGAAATGCAAATGTTTGTCCAAGGCTGTTGGCGACAACGTTGTCGACTGCATACTAAATACGACTCGAAACAATGTGATTCAGATTTGTCATATTCGATACGAGTAACGTTAAACAACACAAAAAAAAAGGTAAAAATCGTATATATATAAAAAGTCGTCAATCGACCTTCACGAGCTGCGAAAGTTGGTTCAGAGACGTCACGAAAATGTTCGCGCAAGTCGAGAAAAAAACCGAAATTGAATTTAATGGGCAACTGTTTAGTATTTAGCAAGCGTAGAGAATTATGTCAGGTATTTCTGAGTAGAGCTCGCTGACTCATTCTAGGGTTATTTTGGTCCCTGGGCAGCCGGAGCTGACGTTCAATTAGACTCTCAATGTGAACTTAAAATAGCCATATTGTTAAATCCAACTATACATGTATTCAATTCATAATTAATAACCCCCATGAATTAAACATAATAGAAACATGGGTTTTTTTCAGTATTTTTTTTCTGTATTTTTGGCCCACTTTAAAGCCATAAAATTCACATGCCGTTGATAGATAAGATATATAAAGCTTCAAAAAGCATTTAGAATAGCCATCATGATCGTGAATCTCCATTTCAAGAGCAATTCAAGATATTTTTTAAATATCAAACTAAAAACCGAAACAAGACACAAGACGCAGACCACGAAAACAAAGCGCCCAAGGAAATTAATGAAACTAAAAACAACTTTTTGATGACCTTCACGAAATGTAGTCAAACAAAGTATTTTGGTCAAAGAGCATACAAAATGAAGCAATTCACGTTAGAGTTGGGGCTATTGCTCCATATGGTAAATATTTAATATACAAAAATAAATATCTAATATGTAAATACAATTTTCTATTTGAGAAACAGAAATTTAAGTTTTTGCTTATGAAACGTCTCCATTGCTCCTTTTTCTGGTTGTCACTAGCCACGCCCACGTTCTGGCATACCCTTACATTTTTATTTATTTTTCAACTCTTGACTCATTTATAAGTATTATCCGCTTACAGCTTAAACAACTTAGTCACTCTGCAAACATTTTTCATTTGGCAACTTCAAGTTCAATTCCAAGCCTGGCCAACAGTTAAATTATTAATGAAATACTTGGGATCCGCTTAGCGCATAATTGCTAGCTCAAATGCGAACATATTATATCGCAGACAATGGCAGCCGACCCCCTGCAAATGCAGGCCCGTGCCTAGACATGCAGCACACTGTGCGTATGCGCGATTTGGCATGCACGAGTGAGCGAGACTGTGGGCCTTACTAAATTGATGTGTCTAGATATAAATAAATGTAAAACTCGTTAATTATTGCTTATTGTTGCACTTTATGGCGCGTTGCGAAATTGTTGATAAGCGCCTAATTTGATTATCGGCGCTTGAGTGGGGCAGGCCATAGCAACTGATTAAATGCGACTATGTATTTGGGTCAAAACTGGGCAACATCTTAATTGGCCTAATTCGAGGCAGAACTTGTCATCGCGTTGGCTATGCAAACGAGGCTGGCTGCCAAAATTTATAGGCGAATCGCCACATGAATAATGTAAATGTCTATATTGGAAAAATGTTGTTAATTGCGCACCCTATTGATATTTAGCACAAATTCCATAACTGGTCGCTCGACACAGTCATAATTCGATTTGCGTTTGCCGTCTAATCGAAATGCCGGCTCAGAGGCTTAAGCCGGAGCAAAAGTTGTTGACGTTGCCGTTGCTGTTGCCGTGGCTGGAGGCGCGTGTGCACTTCAGAAGTAGCTTGACACCAGTTCGACAAGAATGCCAAACAGTCGGCTGAAGGTAGACCACTTTCAAGCACAGCACGCAACCAGATTGAGCCAAGAACTAGCCGGCTAAAAATGGCTGAAAATGTCCAACATTGCGGCGTATATAGTGGACGGACTCAAGTGCCTTGTAAGACATAACAAATGTGGACTGAATTAGATAAGTAACAGGGCAAAGGGGACTTTAACAATTGTGAGTATTACTATTAGACTATTTATTATCATTATCTTCATTATTATCCTTAACATTATCTGATGCCTCTATACTGTTTTTATTAGCATTAGTATTACATTATCATTATAATTGATATTTTTATTATCCGTAGTGAAATATAAAACATATAAAAATTTTAATTTATTTTTCTTTATTTATGGTCATTAGTACGTTCATTATTATTTATCAATATAGCTTTAATAATTATTATTCTAATTAATTTGTATTATCATTTTTATTGTGTGTAATGTCAGATATACTCATCATCATATCATTATCATCATCTTTATTACTTTTCAGTTATACAAAAGTAAAAGATATATGATAGATATTTTTTGGACAGAGTATCTCAGCATGACTTTCCCATTTGTTATTTGAATTTTTGTTATTAATAAATAAATAGTTTTTGTTTAGCATGTTGAATGAAACCCGTTGCCCGTGAGTTGCGAGTTTGCCATGGAAATTCTAAATGACTTGCGCGTTGCCATTTGCTAAATTTTAATGTACATTTCACTAAAAACGACATCAAGCTGTGGCACAACTTTGTTGTCACAGTCTTGCCGAAGACCTTGACTTTCTTTTCAAAATTTTCTTCGGCAACTACAATTAGCCAGACGTCATAAAAAACGAAAAATAAACAAAACGTTGACATTACATTGCGCGTTTTGAAAGCAAAAATGTTGATCTGTGTATAGAAAGCCAAAGCTAAAGCCAAAGACATAGGTAAAGCTAAAGTTAAAGCTAAAGCTAAAGTTAAAGAGTTTTGTTACTGTTTACTCATGCATGCGGACTACGGAGTTTCTACTACAGCTCGTGACATTTCACTTTTGCTTTACGCTGATGACGATGATGATAATAACAACAATAATAATGATCCACACTAATATGCATATGAATTCTCAAGCGTTTCATATGCAAATCTTCTACGCAAGTCAAAGTTCTGAATCTATCATCAAATAGCAAACAAATAAACGGAATTTACCAATTTCTATTTCGGACAAAACACAATAGATGTGCATAAATTATGAGTTGAATTTTACTTTGTGTTGTTTCAGCTCAGCTACAATGGAAAATTAATTAAAGATTTGCCAACTTGCCAAACACTGTTAAGCGCCTTCCGCCTGGGCATAGTCTAGGAGTGTGTTTGTGTGTGACTGTGAGTGAGAAAGCCTGGGTGTGTATGAGTTAAAGTGTGTGTGTGTGTTCGTGTGCTTGTGCTTGTGTGGCAAGAGTTACGCAGTTGCAACGAATCCCGACGCAGGTACCCATACATAACTAGTTTTCACTAAAACACACATTTCAAGGCAATAAACTATGTTTAAGCAAAGCCGGCAGACGGGTCCAAGGCGCGTGTCTGCACACAAAATGCATTTCAATTTCATTACGTTGGCTCGTTTGCTGCAGTTTTGTTTTGTTTGACGAGCTGCTCGTCTGGTGAATGTTGACCGTGCATGTCATTCGCATTTAGTTTTGAAAGTTGTTTGCTTCCTGCTGCTACTCGCATATCTTTGCCATTTTTAATCAAAACAACAAATAAACACTTCGCACAGCATACACACTTTTAATGACAAATGCAATTTGAATGCTCATCTGCGTACGCTGCAGTGAAAACTCATCAGTCCGATGGCGACAATGCATCTCATTTAACTGGCATTCAATTAACTAGATTCTCTTTAGCTGGCAAAGGGCCGAGCTTGAGCACATAAATCAATAAATGTCATAAGTCCCTTGTGATGAAAGAACTTAAGTACCGCTGTTCAAGCCTTTGGCACACTTTGATTCATGCACATGCAACGAGCTAAGTGGTGGCAAAAGTGAGGAAAGTGAAATTTTAAATTTAGCCAAGGTTAACGAGATTTGTTCAGCCTACTTTGACGTCAATTTATACATGCAAATAAGCCATTTAAAGGATTTTAATTTATCTAATTTAACGGCCATTATTTATTTAACGGCTATTGGTGAAAATGTTAATAACATCTAGCTTGGCTTTTCTACTAAACTTAAAGCAATGGTAACTAACTAGCTTCGGATAATGTAGTTAGTTTCTTTCTAGTTAAGCTTTCTTACATACAAATATTTAAATTTAGATATGGAAATAAGCGTTAGAAAGCAGCCCTTAGTCATCCCTTTACAATATAATTTGGTTTACTGCGAAATATGCAAACTAAATATATAAATTAAAAATAATTTTAATTGCTGGAAGCAAAAACTACGTGCTCAAAGTCAATATCGAATAATTAAATTTTTTATGTATAAAATTATTGAAAATCTTATTTAAATTATGTTAACCCAAAAGTTATCGATAGCCCTTAACATATTACTCATTTGGGCAATGTTAACAGCAATTTAGCAGTTTTTCCCAAGACCGGCAACTCTATCAAATTTATTTAATAGCTGTTCTCAAGCAATTTCGCGCTCAGCCAAAAGAAAGTAAAGTCAAACCAAAATCCACCAAACTAATGGCCAGCACATCGCGAAATGCCTCACAAAGACGCAATACATCGCGTTCCCAGCAATCAATAATAGTGAGCCAGGCGGAAATACAACATGTCGAAATAGATCAGCAAGTGCGAGCCATTCTGAATTTTATTCTATGTCATTCGGCCAACAAGGTTCCAATCAAACACAATGATTTAGTTCCTCTGACGGATGGAAAAGCGGAGGTTAATAAGAGACTCCCGTTGGTCACTCAACTGCTGGAAAAACGCTACGGCATTAAGCTAGTCCAGCTCGAAGGGAACCCCAAAAGATACATTTGTATAGCCGAAGCACCACCAACGTCCACCTTCGAACTAACCGCTGCACAGCGTCCGCAATTCACATTGCTCTACATTATACTTACCTACGTCTTTTTACGCGGCTGTCACTTAGAGGAAAGCAAGCTGTTTACCATGCTGGATACGTTGGGGGTTAATGTGCACGAGGAGCATGAATACTTTGGTTCCGACATATCGAAACTGGTCGAAGAGACATTTGTGAAGCAAGAGTATCTGAAACGAGAGCGTTCACAGTTGAATCCTTTCGATGATCCCAAGATTACCTACAGTTGGGGCCAACGCGCGAAACGCGAATTTACCTATCAGCAAATTGTTCAATTTGCATCCAAATTATTTAACCAGGACGTCAGCTTTTTTCAGAAGCAGCTTATGATGGCCGAAGCCATGGATAATCCTGAAGGCTTGCCAGCTCCAACTCCTGCTGCAGATAGCACGAATACAAGCTACACTGACTGTAATAGTTTCATGGAGAGTCAGCAGTAGATAATAGAATTTGCATATCTTGAATAATGTACATTTGTTTGTTATATTTATATTAACAATTTATATTTATTTTAGGCTTTACTATAAATAAATGCAGATGGTATCTAATACTTGGCATAGTCCGTATCCATTATCAGCTTGCCATCCTTATCTTTGAGTCGGACACGGCCATTGGAGTAACGGGTTTCCTGGCTGCCATCCGGATAGACAAGTTTAACTGTACCATCAGGATATTCGCGACGTTTGTTCAATTTGGTGTGTATTTCCTTTTGCCCATTGGGAAGGTTTAAAATCTTATCACCATTTCGCAGTTGAATCAAATGCGTGCCATCCGCATAGCGCCACTCTTCCAATTTTTCCGTATCGCTTGGATCGACAATTTTAATGGAATTGTTCGGGAAATGAATCTCGATGACGCCATTCTTGTGACGATGCTCGGTTTGTCCATTCGGAAACTCAAGTATCTCCAGACCGTCCAGATAGGTAGTGTGCCATGTATTAGTCTCTGCATAATAATACTTGACTGTACCAGCACGTATATCTGTTTCCTTAATGTCCTTGTTAAAATACAACATGCGCACGGTCATACCATCGGCACTGATCTTCTTAAGATTGCCATTTGGATACCAAATGTCTTTACTCCCATCCTCATTCACAATCTCACGCTTGAACTCAATATTTTCGCTGTGATTGTTGTTGCTGTTATTGCTGTGATTACTGCTTCCGTTATGATTGTTGTTATTGCTTCCTTTATTTTTGTTCTTGTTGCGTTCGGCAAAAAGTGTGTCAGCTTCTGCTGTGGCTGACTTTGTCGGTTTTGCCGGCTTTGGCATGGGTACATCGTCCATTTCGAAGGAGCTACTTGAGGCGTAACTTTCACTGAGCGGCTCTGATTTTTTTCGGCTTCGATTTAGGCGACGCTGTTGGCTCGTTGACTTATCCTGCAATATGCTCGTGATCGATTTGCTTTGCCGTTTGCCATTCTCATCCGTATGCTTGGCCGCGGGTGCTGCTGCCTCCTGCTAAATGAGAATCTTGAGCTGGAAACATTTTTAGATATTCGTCAAATACTTACCAGCTTTGGGGCCAAGCGTGCAATATTGCGATTAATTTCTTGTAGCATTTTGCTGCTGTTATCTCGTGTTAGCTTCACTATCTCTTGCTCCAGGCGCTTGTTTTCACGCCCGAGCAACTCAATTTCGTCCCTGTAGTTGCGTTGCTCCTTTTCAGCGGCACGCAGCTGAGCACGAAGTCGCGCCTGCGCTGACACGTGAGTCTGTTCCTTTTGTTTCAGCTGCAGCTGAAGGGCCTCCACCTCTTGCTTAAGCGCCGCCAGTTCCCTTTTCTCCTTGCTATTCATATTGCTCTTTTGAAGACGCATCTGTTGCTCGAATTTGCGACGTTCCTCTTCAATCTTCATGCGCTCATCGTGCAAATAGATTTCCGCTTGGATTTTCTCATCATGCACACGCTCCATTGCCTCCAAATGTTCTTGGGCACACTTGGCCTTGTCAAGCTCGTGTTGCTGCTTAAGCCGCAGAAGCTGAGCATTTTGTTCCTTAAATGTGGTGATTTCCGCTTCCAGTTCCTCGAGTCTCGTGCGCACCAAATTCGCCTTCGCTTGTAGCTCTTGCGTTAGTTGCTCATCGCCAGCAGCGCTCTGTGTCGGCTGTGCCTTTTTCTGTTCCAGAGCCTGAAACAACGCTGCTTTGAACTCTTCAAAGAGCTCCACATTTGTGCCATCCTGCACCGTTGTCTCATCTGAATATTGATGTGTATCATTGGAATCGGAGAATCGCACATGTACCTGAGCCTTGCCGGCGTTAATTTTTATCGGCGTTCGGGTCAAGGTGCAGTCCTGCTCATCCGGATTCTCATCGTCATCACTTTCACTAATCACCTCCGACACTTGTGGTTGCAGGCGCATTTCACGCATCTGCGATATAACAATCTGATCGCTATCGTCAGCATCCGCCTGACGGTGCTTCTCCTTGCGTGCCATGAAAGTGCGTATGCAGCTGGAGTTCATATCCACGTTACCCTCACGGGCCTTCTGCTCCAACAGCTCAAATATGCTGATATTGTCGTCACTTTCCACACGTATCTGGGCCGAGCGTCGATGCAGTACAGGTGGCCTAATCTGCTGTGAGTCTAGCACCTTGGCCCAACACATGTTTGCCAGTGCATTCGAGCTTGCCTCGGAAGAGTGTTCATCGTCGGCCGTTTGCCCTTTGGCGTCGTTTAGCTCGACAAAGCGAACCTTCGGCGACACACTGGAATTCGTGTTACTGGTTGAAGAATAGGAAGACTTCAGATCCGGCGTGGAACTGCACACAGTCTTGGAGTTTATCAGGGGTTGCTGAAAGCGATGCTCCTTTTTCGACAGTGGAGGTGCCGGTGGTGGTGGGGGCATTGCTATTGCTTTCTGTACAACAGTTGGCACTTTGTGCGTCTTCAAAATGCTACGCTTTTGTTGTTTTATCAAGCCGGGCTTGCGGTACTGTGGATGAGCATTCGCGTATTTGTAGCGGGGTAAATTATTAAGACGCAATTGGTCAGGATCAACTTTGAAGCGCTGTTTTAGCCCATCACCACGCCGTAAAAATGGCTTTTTGGGCTTTGCTGGTCGAGGACTAGTAGAAATATCTGTAAGTTGGAAGCACTGCTCAGCCTTTTCTCCTTCATCCTCATCCTGTTTCGCGTGGCGCACCATTTGTATGCTTGATGACTGGTTCTGTTGCTCCTGTTCCTGATCCTGCTCCTGTTCCAGATTGTCATTGTTTTCAATTTTATTTACATCTCCAGTGTTTTCATCCACAATGTGATCGGGCAACAGCCCAAGCATTTGGTACATATTGCGGTGCTCCAGTCCGAGCATTAGGCGCTGCTTGTTTTGACGCTCTTCTAAAAGGCGTTTTTGTTCCTCTTGCCAACGGTTCAAAGCTGCCAAGCGTGTTGATATATCCAGTTGTGTCAAAGGTGAAGCATTAATCTCATCAGATCCTTCCATATTTTGGCTTTGCGTATCATTCAAATTAATTATTTTATTGTTTATATACGCGGAATCCGACGCTAAGCATTCAAACAAGAAGTCCAAAGTTCTAGTGCTGGAAAGTGTCGCACAGAAATGAAACCAGGGCAGGTTTATTTTTAAATTAAAAAATACTCCATTAGATAACTTATGAAACTACTCGCAAATAAAGTTTTCCTATATACATTTATTTACATTATTAATACATATCATTTACTTATTATTTACATTAAATGTAAGAGCTCCTACATATCAGGAACGTGGCCGTCATTTTCATTTACTTCTGGCTCATCAAAATCTCGTACTTGTACATCGGCATCCTCTCCATACTGCAAAATACTATCGATCTGTAGCAGAAGATCGCTCAAACTCTCCTCATCATCGACGTTCAATGGAAAAAAGCGCACCAAACTAGAATATAAACAATAATTTCATGTTTAATATTGTTTAATTAATGTACAGACTGCACAGTGGCAACGCCAACATGGCAAACTTGCCAGCCCTGGTTTAGAGAAAATAATTTTTCGTCGCGTCGTAAAATGTGCGCATAAACTCAACCTTAAAATTACAAATAGAGCATAATTGTACATAATATAACAAAATAAATCACAAATACTTCAATTAAGTGCACCGTCCACCAGTTTTGGCGGGTCAAACGAAGTGTGTCGAAAATACCCCAAAAAATCCCAAGCAACAGCAACAACAAGAGCAAAATAGACTCTTTTTCAACACAACATTTTTTGGGCACACACCAAAAACGGCAAAGAAGCTAAAAAACCCTGAATTTACGACCGCACCGTAATTCAAAACATGGATGACAATACGGACATGGACTTATCCAAAGTGTATGTTGTACGCTCCGCCAAGGGCGTAGACATGCTATGTGTGGATGATTACCTTTATCATTTCGATCGCATTGGAAAAAACAACACATACCGTTGGCTATGCAATCGACGAAAGGATAAAGTGACGCCATGCCGGTCGCGCATCTCCACCATCGTGCCCGATCCCACGGACAAGAGCAAGCATGTTGTGGTCGATGTTATTCAGGCACATGTCCATCCACGTTGCAGCAATCATGAGATCACTAAAGTCTCACAACGCAAGCGACTGTCCAACATGAAAATGAACGATGCTTACAGCACCACGCAGCCAAAGCGCGCCCGACTATATGAGCGCGCTGCTGCCGGTCTCAATCCACCCGAATGGATATCCACAAACAGAGAAAATGAAGCACTTCAATATTCGTTTCACCTAGACTTTGAGGTGTGTCAATTTCTCTTGATATGTGATAATTGATATAATTCTTAATGAGTTAAAATTGAAAGATTCTTCTTATATGGTCATCTCGTATATATATATAGCTGCGACCTATTAATCCCACCAATCCAAAATTTCAGTTCAGGAATCATTTAGAAAGAAATACAGTTTAAGATTCGCTAAGCCGCACATTTAAGTAATTGGGGTCAACATTTATTTGCTCGTTAAAGATAATTCATTTAATATGATTCTATATCTCATGTGAAGGGTAATCTTATGCAGTTCGAGCAGTAGTATTCATCACTATTATAAAATATTGAACAATATTAATTAGCGATTCCCATTCACTTTGCAGGATAAAGATCGGGTTTATATGCTGCGCCGTCGCGATGGTCGTGTTATGGTGTGCATTGATGGGCAGCTGTACTATCTGGCTGGCAAGTCGTACAAGGGGGATCTATATCGATGGACATGTGTGAGGAAGCGTGATATTGAGTGCACGGCAAAGATCTGCACGGAGGCAACCTTGGCTGGGGCCCATCGATTGCATTTAATGGAATCGGATGCGCATATACATCCACACTATTCCGCTGACAAGCTAATGCAAATGTTTACCAGGCACCAGATTCTCTTGGTAGACGATGACCAAACAGTGGAAGTACTGCAGGAGTGCCCCAATCTGGAGTACTTTGATCCCGAGCTAAGCTCAGGCTCGCAGAAGGGCGATGATGTTGGCTCCATAATCATTGAAGATTGCGAGGAAAACTATGAGGTTTATATGAATCTCGACAATACTGAGTCTGCGCTGACCGAAACACAACAGCAGGAGCACCCAGTTCTCGATAACGAAATGAAATGGCCAAATGCTGCTGATATCATTGATAATTATGTGAGTCCGCCGGATTATGATCCGCTGACCGAAACCGATCTGACCAAGTTTACATTTCTGCCATCGGCGAAAGGACGTAAGGTGCTCTGCTTGGACCGCCATCTGTTTCATTTCGACTCGCAGAGCCGGGCCAACGGTCACATGTTCTTCACGTGCATCATGCGGCGTGACAAGCAGCAAAGCTGTCATGTTCGCGTCACATTGGATCCCGTTGAGAACGGACCAGAGGTGCTGCGCATTAATGGAGAGCATACTCATAAACCCGATCTGCAGGAGATACAGCGGCGCATTAATCAACAGAGGAAACAGGAAAAGGTGCTAGAGTTGGCGAAGCAATGTGGCAATGTCAAATCGGAGCAAGGCGACACGACGAGACATTCACTTGGCACTGAAGAGACTGACTTTGAAAGTCAAGATGATCTGGACACGGAGGAGGAGGCAGACACAGTTGCTGAGCAGCAGGTGGGCAACTATGAGAAACTGAAAGACCAGTCGTTAACCTCCAACACTAGCGACGGCCACCACAATGTGGTCATGAAAAAGGTAATTGGCATTGATGGCATTAAGTTGGAGCCCGAGCATGCGCAGGCAGCCTCAATGATTGTGCAGTATATGAACGATGGCGCCGACAATATCAGCGCCAAGATCGAGATCCTACCCAATGATTTAGAGGCCATTGAACAGCCCACCACATCGACACCTAAGCCACAACTGACTAATCTACGGAAGCGTCGTACTAACGCAGTGCCCAACAACAACAACAACAACAACAATGCTCAACTAACTTCGCTTCCCCCGGACATGGATCTGACCAAAATCTGTACTTTGCGGTCGGCCAAGGGCAGCGAGATGCTTTGCGTGGATGGCTACATCTATCATGCCAAGAATCGTGGCCTCATCTCACGCAATTATTGGGTGTGCATCAAGAGCCGTGATCCGGAGATCAATTGCAAGAGCCGCATATCGACGGCCACACAAAAGGATGGCTCTATCCGGGTTTTGCGGGTCTACAACAGTCACAGTCATCCGTTCAGCGAGGACGACATCAAACGACGACTCTTCAATGAAATCAACAAAAAGAACAATAAAAAACTCAAGTTCCGGCCACTGCATTTCATCGGAAAGTCTCTGGAGCAAATCAAACAGGAGTATGGAGATCTGTCTGTCGAGCAGCTCAATGTATCCAATCTCACAGATGGTATTGTGGTCCACAAGAAGCCACGCAACAGTGCAGGCAGCAGCCAAAATAGCACCACCAGCACATCCAGAACAAAAACAAAGGGAGAGGAGACACTAAACTCAGCTGCTCTCAAACACAAGCTGCAGGCACAGCAGCAGGTCCAGGAGCAACACGACTTCGAGGAGGATGTGGTTATCGAGGACGAAGAGGATATCGAACAGGCACCCATAACCGATGATGGGCAGTTCATGACTGTCGAAGAAGACAACACGGATGCCATAATCGAAGTTGTCGAGGAGGTGCCCGAAATGGAAAACTATGGCAACATTGAGTAAGTACATCTCAATCGAAATCCAAATTATAGTATATAAAGATTTCATTAACATCGAATTGCTAGCGGAATACGAAATTAGCCAGGTTCCATATTAGATTACAGGGCAATTGAAAGTCGACCAAGTTTAGCTTTTACAACTTGGTATGTTGAACAGCTATTGAAAAGTAAAAACGATTTTGGCATTCGGTTTCAGTCGGTTTTAAGAGCTGCGCGTGCGCACTCCACTATTACGGAGCAGATTCCAGTTGGGTAAATGCCGAGATATTAAAAATAAAATATATCGCATAGATGACAGCAACAATATTTACATTCGCTTTTGTCTAATGGGAACCTGCTTGTTGGCCTGGCCACAATTGAAACCGGTTATACAAGATACCTCAACTCATTTGCAATCTCATTTTTTCTGCATAATTTGATACAGACCCATTTATACGATGAAGTTATACGCCGTATCGGATGGACCGCCCTCGCTGGCCGTGCGCATGGCCCTCAAGGCGCTGGGCATCCAATATCAGCTAATTAATGTGGACTTCTGTGCACTGGAGCACCGTACGCCGGACTATGCTAAGGTGGGTAGTCTCTAAGCTAACAGTTGATTGACAACTTAATGCAATTTCATACTACCTACAGATGAATCCACAAAAGGAGATACCTGTACTGGACGACGATGGCTTCCATCTGTCCGAGAGCATTGCAATTATGCAATATTTGTGCGATAAGTACTCGCCTCTATCGACGCTGTATCCGGAGGATCCGACTGAACGGGCGCTGGTCAATCAGCGTCTATGCTTCAATATGAACTTTTACTATGCGCCCATTTCGGCCCATAGCATGGCGCCCATATTCTTCGACTACGAGCGCACGCCCATGTCCCTGAAGAAGGTCGAGAATGCGCTCGATGTATTCGAAACGTATCTGCAGCGTTTGGGCACCAAATATGCGGCCTCTGAAAATGTAACCATTGCAGACTTTGCGCTGGTTTCATCGACTCTATGCCTGGAAGCCATTGACTTTGATTTCTCGCCTTATCCGCTGGTACGGAAGTGGTACAGCACTTTTAAGGAAGAGTATCCAGAGCTCTGGCAGATTGCCGACAGTGGCATGCAGGAGATTATTGCATTTGAGCATAATCCTCCAGATCTTTCACACATGGAACATCCATTTCACCCAACCCGCAAGCCAAAGGCATAATCAATTGTAAAAATTTAGAAAATTAGAAATTAAGAGTACTTGCTGCATTTAAGCGAGCCTTGATAGTGGAAATATGCACACACTATTTTTTTTAAATAAATTCAGTTCTATAAAATATTGTACCTAGTATTCAAAACGTTGTCTATGGAGGGAGTGTTTGTGGGAGATTACGAGAAATAGACATCAACTACGGGCTTAAAATTATGGGAGGAAGGTAATCTGAAGACTGCTCAGCGTAGAGAGTCTATATATAAGTAACTTACCTAAAATCTTCGATGAGCGAGCCAATTGCTTCAGTTAGCTTTCGATATTTCTCGCCGAACCCCGTACCTATTGTCAGTTCACCCATTAGGTTATGCGTGTCTGGCTCCAAATATAGTTCCAGCTGCTTGCGCGCCTCGGCGCTCAAGAGATCCACTTTGGTTAGCACGTTCACGTGCGGCTGCTCCATGTTGGCCATGACACTGAGCGCTGCCATCGTTCCTGATATGAACTTAGCGCCATCGACCATGAACTGCGAGTCCAGGCAGAAAACAACACAAGTGCGGAAATTCCAGGATTCTAATAGCTCCACCAACTGCTTGCCCATCTTCAGATGTGTGAATAGTTCGATTTGGCCAGGCATATCGAACAGTATGTAGTCATCATCGGGCTCTCCCAGCATTAGTTCATCTTCTCCGCCGCACAGTTGTTCTTTTAGCCAGTCCTGATTCTCAATGAGAAACTCAAGGCAAAATATAAGACCACCATTGGGGCCATAGTGTAACTCCTCGTCCTCCATGGCATCGTCCAGATGTATCAGCTCTCGTATGTCTGTTAATGGTGTGTAATTAAAGTGCTCCGCTGCTGGATCCAAGTTGACAACCTGAATGTTGCGCTTGCCATCCATAGCATGCTGTTGCATGTAGCTACAATAGGTAGACTGTGCTATGCGATTATATGTCTGTGAAATTCTTTAACTAATAGATAGGTAAATAATGTAAGTTTACCTTGCCACTACCAGCAGGTCCTACCACAATTTGTGCGAAACGCATATTAAATTTTACTTAGAGTTTTAAAATAAAGACTAGCGAATTCTGAAATCCGTGCGCGTGCGGTCGCTTAGTGCTGCAAAGCGTCGGAAAAAAGCTGGAAATGCGTTTTGGGGTTTTGGCCAATTCTTTGGATGATGTGGCAACGCCACTGCGCGCTTTCCACAGATTTAAATTATTGAGTGACCATATTGAGATGTACAGCTGTGGAGTTAATTAAGTCTGCGGCTTAACAGCCAGAAATCGTAAACACAATAGTGACTCGTTAATTTACATATGATCAGATTGATTTATCAGAACGTTCAATCACGTCGCCACCCTGCGTAGGCTAAGCCTAATTGCTGATAAACATCTAAATTGTGCTACGAAACGTACACACGCGCCGCACACACGGACAGCGAAACGAGCGACAGCTGTCCATCTAACGATTGTCCCTGCCCCGAACATGACAATCATAATGATTTTTTAAATGCCACGCTTGCAGCAAAACTATAACGCTTAAAAATAATATTCTCTTTATACAACTTTTTTTTTTTTTTATAAAATTTGATGTAGTCTGTGCCCTGCGTGTGCATGTCGGAAGACCGGAAATAATTTTCTAGATGCCCAAGCTAAACACCCACCCCAGAAACAGCTCTAACTGCACTTGTGTACTTTTAATGATATCGTCGACAGGGGCTGCAGGCCAGGTGTTCAATATATTGTGCTGATAACTGTGTTATTTAGTTGTAAATTGCGCCTTTTGGCCTCGTCGCTTGAACTGCAAATGGCTAAAAATTATAGGATCAATAAGCGCGTGCTATTTCATCATTCCAATGCTGAATTTCTTATTTAAATATAATAAAAAATTATACATACATATATTTTAATTTTAATACTTGTATTTATTTAATTGTAAACTAAACGACTAAGTATAACATTTAGATGTAAGCAAACTTATAGCAATTAAATACCACAGAACAAGTTGATTTTTATAATATTTTAAAATTGGAATATATGTATATATATAATGTATACTCATATATATGCATGTATGTGTGTGTGTGTCTGTTAAAGGTGCCACTACCATATCGTTGACTAGCATGCCTTGACTAGCTTGAGCGTTGTTGCATTGCAAGAGTTAAAGAATATTCTCTTAAAGACCACCTCCGTTGCCAAAGATGTTCGCTGCAGGACCAGCAGCAGCACCTGGACCGACAGCAGCATCTCTTATATTTCCACTGACATTGAAGTCCTCGCTGCTCTGATTGCTATTGTGATTTTGACTAGAATTCGAATTGTTGCTGCTGCAGCCGCTGCTCTTTGCCGCATTGTTGCTGTAGAGCGGCTGGTTTGGATGCTGATTGGTCGCTCCATTGGGATCGTCCGGTGTCCAAGTGCGTGCGTAGAGCTTGCTGCCCGGATAGCGATCGCCCTTGCGGTACCAGGATAACGAATGCGACATTCCTCCGGCTGCAACAAAGACAATTTGTTCAATATCATATTATTGCAACATATTCAATCGAAAGTCAAGCGCCGCCCCATCAATTAAAAGTTGTTGCCAAAAACTGAGCAAATGCCATTAGCGAACACATTACAAGCCCATCAGCAGCCGCAGAGCAAACAAGCAAAGGGTTCATAGTGTCTCTCTGCATGCTTGCTGTTGTTGCAGCTGTCCACCATTTGCCTTGAGCAAACAAAACCCAAGCACAAATCCTGCCCTTCGCCAGCCTGCCTGCGTTTTCTATTACGTCCAATCAGCTTGCACGCGGGAAAACATCCCATGCCCCTGCCCCTGCCCGAACACCTTCCCTCTCCCTCTCCCACTCCATTTCCCATTCCAATCAGAGCGGAAGCTTCGTAATTTGTAGAGCACACTGTATTTCGAGTGTCTGATGCGGGTGTTGCTCAAATATGCGACATGCCACCCCATCGTTCGTTTACCACAGGCAGCTTCAGCTTCACACCCGCTCCGTCATCTTGCAAGTTGGTGTGAACATATGCCAGGCGTGTGTCCGGCATCCCCGCTGCCCCGCTACCCGGCGACCCCATAGCCACCATAAGAGTCGTGAAAACCAATCCACTTGCTGTCATTTAAGTGGGCGTTGTGTTTGGGGTTTTGCGATTTTTATCTATATATGTATCTCTGCTTTTTTGTTTTGTTTCATTCTTCGTTTTTCTTTGGGGCTTTGTCTGTTTTTGCTCAACATTTTTAATGCCCGTTAAGCATGAAAATGCTTTTGCCATACCACCATATCACAGTCCATCTTTCTCCACTGCCTCCATTTTGGTGCTTTTGGCCTCGTTTGCCCTTTAACAGGACCCACGAATCGTTCTGCACACACATCTGCTCGACTATAACGAATTTCTCACGATATGATTATGTCGATTGCGCATTGTTGTTGTAACAACTTTGTTGTTCCCAAAGTCGAATGTGCGTGTGTATTTGTGTGTGTGTGTGTCTGTGCACCTGGACTTGGAGTTGAAGTTGGAAATTGGGCAAGGTGTGTGTCATGTTGGATTTTATCAAAACAATTTTTATGTCGCATGCACTTTGAACAATATATCTTATCTGGGATTTAGTTCAGTTCGGATTTAGAACAATGCTACACGAAAGATATTCATTTCTGTCATTCTGATAATAATATTATATGTTTTATATTATTTATTTATATAATAAATCTCTTATTCTTTATATTAATCTTAGTACAAAATTAAACATGACAACTTTTTAAGATTTTTAGATATGTAGATATGATTTTTATATATCAACTGCTTCTTTTAAGACATATCAAAATTAAAACAGAAGTTAAAAATGCAAAATATTTTGAAAAAGCTTAGCTGTAAGGCTTAATAATTAGACACACTTAAATTGCTAGTCTATAATATTCTATACGCCTCGTTAGATTGTAACTAGCAGTGCTAAAAGCTTACAGATTTTTCTTAGTACTCGTAGGGAGCTGTTATTTTCAACCTGTGAAACATTGCCCATAAAGCAATACGATTTCTTTGAATACGTCTGCTGAAGGCATTGCAAATCAGGTATTGGGATATAAATCTTACGTCATAGCTCTATTACTGATGACTTGAAAATAAGTTAAAATATCACAATATCTTCCAGAATAATATTCCCAGAAGGGGAATTAGATAAAAACTATATTTCTGACGGTTTAAAAATGGAAAATAAATCAATTTTAGGACAGGAAATAAGGTGTGCCAGACAGAAATATAAATGATTTTTGATAAACAAACACTATAAATAAAATGCCTCTTATTATTAATAAAATTCCTCTTCTATCTCAAATATACTCTCCCAATAAAAACCCATACGAATAACTTGTCTAATAGCTCGCTTTACAAATATTCCCAAAGGTTGTAAATTTTGAGCTAAATATAAATAAAGTAGATATTCCACTCATTATCATAGATATAAATTTTAATGCCAACTAGTTTTCGGCAAAGTATTAATTTCTGTTGTGACACTCAAGAGTTGAAAAAAACTTTAAAAAAAAAAACTCTTAAAAATGCTGCCAATCATTCAAAATCAGACTGCGAAATACCCCTATGCAGTGGTTTTTGAGAACACCCTTTGGCTCACCAAGTGCTCGGGCATTAGTTATGCAGATGCTGCAGCTCGATCGGATCAATTGAGAATTTTGGAATTGCGGGTCTGCAGTGTCATACATATTGAATAGAAAAATTATTAACCAAAAAACCGTAACTAAAGCAACTTTTATGAGCTGGCACACGGAAAACCCTAATCCATTGTGCCGGGCCCCCACCCTCCCCGATGAGGCTAATGAAAACCTTTCGTGTGCGTACCAAGCGGAACCCTGGCACCAAGTTCACAGCATTCCGTGATCGATGTGCAATGAGCAACAGCCACAGCCACAGCCACAGCCAGAGCAGTTTCCTTGACTGGCAGTCACGCAAAGCACGCAAAACGATGCCGAAGCGAGAAGTGTGAAAATTCAAATTAGTTACACTTAGGCAGACGCAGCAGCTACCCCATCAATGAAACTCCACGATGCCAGGGAGGGGTAGAGTGATCAACCCTCATTTAGACAATCGCACGAGATGCCTCAACCACATCAATGCACTTTAAATATGCAACGAACAACAGCTGAATTATGTCATTAGATGTAGAACTAGCAAACGCCTGACCATTGCCCACCGCCCATCGTTCACCGCCCACAGCTGATTGATTTGATTGATGGGTGATTGACAACTTACTGCGATCCTTGAGTATGATCTTCTTGGGCGGCTCCTTTTGATAGTTGCGCTGCAAGCTCAGTCCCGCCTCATTGCCGTTCTTGTCCTTCTTGACCATTTCGCTCAAAAATGTTATATAACTGATAGCCAGCTTAAGTGTATCCACCTGGAATTAGATTTGATTAAACTAAATAACATTGATGGGATCATAGAGGCAATCTTCATAGAAATATGATGTGATGATGATATGACATTTCGCTTATAAATTTATACATCAGCATCATCATGGTGTGGCAAAAGTTTTGGTCTCCAAAATTCATAATTAACTAAGAACTACTTGGTTATTAAGGGTCTTAGGGTTTGCTGACTTAAATAGTATAACATGCAAAGTTTTACTATGTAATTGTTTATTAATTATTATTGAAATATATTTAAGTTAAAACAATAGATCAATAGATCTCACCTTGCTGAGTCGCTTCTCGTAGGGCAGTGTCGGTATATGGGTGCGCAGACCTTCGAAGGCTTCATTGATGCTCTGCATGCGACGTCTCTCCCGGAGATTCGCCGCCTGCCGCTGCTGGGCCATCTGGGAGGCGCACTTCAAGCGACGTGGCTTGTGACTGCGTCGCCTAAACATTGAGTAGCTGCAATTGGTTATTATCGGAGCAGCTGGGCCTTGGGCAACCTGATTGAAATTAACACTCACGTCTTCTCGTTGTTCTCCTGGTCGCTGTTGAAGCCACTGCTGTACGCATCGTCATCATCATCGCTCTCCGAGCTGTGCTCATCTCCGAAAAAGTATTCGGAACTGGAGTTTGAGGCATTCGTCGCCTGCGATCCCTCGAAGAAGTGGCGAGCCATCGTCGCTTCCAAGTCGAAATTGTCCATTGAGAACATTTTGCCAATTGCAGTTACCCTTTCTGTTCAACGTCTCAAGCTAATGTTGGCTAATTGTCCAACAAGTGCATAACGGTAAACCGCACGCCTCCGCTTATAAATCTAATTGAGAACACGTGCACAGCACGTGCCGATCGAAAGAACTGCGACGCGTGTCGTTAGCCTTTGACTCTTGATTTTCGAACACTCTGAAAAGGACACAAAACATCATTTGTTTACATTATGTTCGATGCAATCTTATCGGTAGCTCTTGCTGTGGCCAGGTTGTTAAATTGATAATAAACATGTTCAACATGCAGACACTCTCGATTAGATAAGCCCGTCTGATAGCGACTGTGACTGCTCACAGCTTGATTAGGCATTAAATGCCCTATGCTAATGCGAATGGGATCAATAATAGTAGTAATTACAACAAAGAATTAAATACTATGTATACATATGTATATATTTATATTCAAAGGGCTTCAATCTTCTTTTCATTTCAATACTCTCAATTTATTAAGAACTGCAAGTAAGTTTCCCTTATGCTTCAGGATGTGCCATATACACATTGGAATTGAGTAAATACATATAGAGGCATAGTAAAGCCAATAACTTTATGTGTATATGGCTGATCTCGTCAACGAGTTGAGTCGATCCAGATCATTTTCATCGGTTCATCTTCTGTCTGTCTAAATTACAGTCTTCTATCTCTTCGCTCATAAATATACATTAATCCTGTAAACTACAAATGTGAAAAGCCTAAAAATTCAAAATATATATTCATCCAGTTCCACATTTATATTTATTCAATATATATTACCATTTCGATATAAACAAAATATCAGCGGGTTTTTAAAGGCAAATCTCAATGAAACTGATGATATCAGTCATAACGTGTATATTTAAGTTATGCTATGAATAATATAAATATACTGACGCTTGGATGAATCTAATAACAAATTGAAAGGTGTCTTCATAGATTAATGTCTCATTGGCGTTATCAAATCGGTACAGATTTATTTCAAATATATTATGTATATTATGCATATTATTATTCATATTCTCGTATCTCAGCTCTAGTTTCTAAGATTCTTTCAGTAGGATTTGCATTTGTTTTTCTATTTTTCATCTAGCTGACCAAAAGGTATCACAAAATTTCGAAATATATATCAACAATGAGTATATCCTATTAATGCCGACGGTAAGAGACCGAGATCGCTGAGGTCTCATTTTACCTTATTCGAGTGTTTTCATCCAATTTGCAATATCCGTAATGCTTAGCAAGTACACAAATATATCGTTATTCTTTATGATTGCACATTCATACACTATCTATGACCGATTTCTATGCACTCGATTCAATTTGCGGAAATGAAAACGTTTAAGCCGTTAGCTGAAACATTGAAGCGCGATTTGGTAGCGAACGCGCCGCCAGCTACAAAGCGAATGAAATTGTTTTGCCGGTGCCAGGCGCAGGATACGTTGCCTGCTGATAAGCGAGAGGCGGCGAGGGGTAGTAGTTCCTGTCGTGCCAACGTTGTCTGTCTCGCAGCATATCAATGGCGGCAGTGCCACATCGAACAGTGTTGCCAGATGGGCGGAGTTTGTGTCTGGCTGCCAGCCAATCAGAGCCAAGCAGCCAAAAACTTTCGCCTCTGCAGGGTTGCATTTTGGGGTAGAATAAGCTTATTAAGTTCGTGCAGTGAGTATTGTTTTTGTTTCTCGTTTTTTATTCATGCTCAGCCAAGGGATGAGATATTTGCTGTTGATTTTCATATGGCAGACACATTAAATTGGTCTTTGATTACGAACGCGTTTATCTGTTTAAGCGGAATTATTGCCCGAGTGGCATACAAGTGGCATGGTATGTATCCCTATGCAGTGGGCTCAACTGGGCAAGTGTCTGCGACGAGAAGTGGGCGTGGGCTAGGGAACAGACAGCTGCACTATTTGCGTGTGCAGCTCCAACAATATGAGCAATGATTTTATCATTTATTTTTCTTTTATTTCATTTTTTACTCAAGCAGCATCTAAGTCTAATTAATGGACTGCGGCAGCCAAGCAAACACAGCTCTGACACTAGCCAAATACATATATAGAGAATAGAAAAAACAATACAACGCAAAAATTTGTCAACCAGCATAATTTTTAAGCATTAGCACAGCGTGTCGCAAAGACTAATGCAAATATTTGCATTGTCTAGGATTCGGCTGCGAGACAGCTCCATTAGAACGGCCTTTGCTGCTGCAGTATCTGCTGCATATTTTACGGCGCCCAGACAGGGGTGTCAAAATACCACGAAACATTATAGAATGTATGTATTTAGATATACATATATATATATATATACAGTCCTCGATAAAGCCACTCACCCCTCAAGGCAGTTGATTGTGTTGCGCCTTTGCTGCTTTGCGTTTGTTTGTTGTCCTTTTTTCCGTGTCTGTTGCCCCTACCCCTGGCCCTGCCCCTGTCACTGCTCCTGCTCCTGACTGCCTCATCCTCATCGGCGACGACGACCTCACTAAGGCTACCCATGATAAACAATTTGTTTTTTCGACTCGCCATCTCATCATTTGTTGTTGTTGTTGTTGTTGTTGTTTCTGTTGCTTTTGTTTTCATTGCCAACGCTGCTCCTTTTTGTGCAGCTGTATAAACAAATTAGTTCTCAATTTTATCAAGTTGTTGCCTAGTGGCGAATCAGTTAACAGCCGACTGCCAAGATTGAGGTGAGTTGGGCCAAAATCAAGATCGAGTCTCATTTTATATAACATTTTTATTTACAAGATAATAAAATCTCCATAGAAAATTATTTAAACTTGTAATACCAATTACTATATATGTATGTATATAGACTTCAAGGCCTTTGTCGCTTATTATAGAAATATAATATTTATAGAAATAGGGAAATAGGGAAAAAATGAAAAGAGAAAATAACATTAGAATCAATAAATGCAATAATGCAATGGAACTATTATAAATGAAAATGAAAATAAGAAGTATACATACATATGTAATACATAAATTATATTAAAATCATCCAATCATATCATGCGCTATATCGATTGAAATTCAAATAAGAATATGGATATCACAGTAATAATTCGATAAAACAAATTCTAAAATTCCATATTGCTCTGCACCTGTCACAATTTTCCATGTGTAAGTGTACTATATAATTAAAGCTCCCACAAATAAGATAATGCCACACTCTGTTAAATTCATATCAAGCTGCGAATTATGTACACGTCATATAGCACAATCAAGCGTAACCGCCTCTACGGGCAACTTACCCTATCTAATGCGAATGCAACGGGACCCTATATCATTATTGCAGGCAATTGCCGGCGAAGGGGGTTGCCTCAAACTGAATGGATTGTCATTTGGCCCAACAATTTTCAATTCGTGTTTTTTTTTTTATTATTCGAATTCTAATTAAAAACCTAAATGTATTGTTTAGGTAAGGCAAGCGATCTGGGTCAGGGCAGTACGAAGTGCTTATCACACTGAAGCTGAGGCTGATGCCGCTTCCACTGCCGCTGTCCTGCTCTGATCCCTGTTCTACGTCCATATATGGTGTTGACACTGAGCATTAAGGATGGCAAAATCCTCTTGAGTGCATGCCTGGCCGAGTACTCGCAACGAAAACGCAATGTGTGTGTGTGGATTGTGTATAAATTTTAATCTCATTTGAAAAGTTTTTTCTCGTTTTTAAGTGGGGAAGTAAAGTGCAAAAATTGAAATCAACAATGGGCTTTAAGAAGGGTTCAGATAGAAGGATATATTCTATTTAACAGTAGGTACCTTTTAATGGCGGCACCACGATAGCTAAGGGTAGTTGCTGATTTAAATCTTATTATAAATATATATTAAACATTTGTATTTCCTTTAACTCTTTGGTTTTTGTTGTTTAATATATAAAATAAAATAAACGCAACGCTTGTAACATAAAATGCAAAGCTCAAACAATTAAACTGTAAAAATATAGATACTGTTAACTTAGCATAATATTTAACATTAAATAATAGCATAGCCAGCTATTCAAATGTTAGCCACCTCAGTCGCTCGCCTATATATTTATGAAATTCATTCGCTCTCGATGTGGCGTCGGTGGTGTAATGGTTAGCATAGTTGCCTTCCAAGCAGTTGACCCGGGTTCGATTCCCGGCCGACGCACAGATAGGCTTTTTGCAACAAGAATTTTTTTTATTATTCGGAATTTTTTATTTGCTTTTTATTTACAATTTGAACATTACTTGCTCACTAAATTCATGTATTGGCTTAATACGCTCATCGAAACGCTTACCATTATACTCAAATTCACTGTAGGGTACTGTGTTGAGCACTTTAAACCCAACAGCTTTTCCAATTTTTTGGGTAAATAGTGATGTCCAGAGGGCAGTAACCGCTTTAGGTCGTTTATCTTGCAATTCTGGTGCCACATCCTCCAAGCCTTGCCCCTGACTCAATTCACGCGCCAACTGAATGGTGATTTCAGCAAGAGCGCGACCAAGTCCTTGCCTGCCAAACTCAGGCAAGGTAGCCAAAAACATTAACTCACATACACAATCCATGTTGTATTCGGCACACACGTCGATCTTAGCGTCCATCGTAATCATATAGTTCATTAGAGCCTTCGCCTGAGGACTCTTCGCCTGCTCATTGTAAAACTTTACAAAGAAATTATCCTCTCCAGGGGGTGGAGCAAACTATAATTTAAATACATGCGACCCTTTTTATTGTTTATAAATAAATAATATTTTGCTGCGTTTACTTGCCTGCAACTTATTAAAGGAAACGGCAACAATGCGACCGCTTTCTACATGTTTTATAATTAACGAAACGCCATCCTGTGCTGTAATTCGACAAAGCTCCCGCAACTCTTGGCGCGCTTGAATGTTTTCGGGTAAATTGATTTCACAACCATTGCAAACTGATTCGTTGATGAAGAACGAATCATTCAGCACCTAATATTAAAACAAAAATATAATATTTAAATATGATCTTAGAATCTGGTTATTAGCATTTTATTATAGGAATTGTTAATTATTATATGAATGTGAATAAAATAAAATGCAGAAAACTGCAAAAAGTGTACAATGCGTCGGCCGGGAATCGAACCCGGGTCAACTGCTTGGAAGGCAACTATGCTAACCATTACACCACCGACGCCATGTCCTCACGTTTGCTCTAAATTGATTTTCTGAAGCTTTTACAGTGCAAAATTCTAACCGAAAAAATTGCAAATATTTTTCAATTTCTATTGCTATTTTACAAAGCTAATTATTGCCGGTGATAACCAAATTCGCATTTAGTCTTATTTTGATTCATGTATATGTATGTACATATATATTTGTGCATACTTACATTTAGAGCTTCCTCCAAATCAGCTTTAGCCAAACTGCGTAGCTCATACTTTCCTATTGAATTAGAATGATAGAAAATGTATTAAAAAATTCTGTAAAATACTTGATTAATATATAGTTAAGTAAGTTAAGTTAATATATAGTTAAGTAGCAAAAATCGAATTTCCCCCACCATTGTGCAATGTTGACCAAAGTCTTCCGTTCTGTGCTCGCATTTTCACCGCTTATCTTTCTTTAGAATCGACTGTTGCCATCAAGTGTTCGATTGTAACTAAGCTATAAAGAAATTTTGATAGCTCTATCTGAAACCCGAAACCTGTTATACGACACTTCCACAGCAGTATGGGCTTATCATTTTAGCCCTATGTTAAGAAGAAGCTGAGCTCAGATGCAAATATTATCGGCCGTTTGCTGAAATTTAACTAAAAAGTCGCGTTGGTTTCGCCATTATTCCGAACATAATTTAATAAAATGTAAAATATAAGGATTATATAGGCAAATATTTTTTAGAAACAAGAACAAATTTTATTTTTTTTTTTTGATAATGTCTAGGATATATACCATTAAACGGAAAGATAAAAAGAATGAAATACATTTCTTCAAAGCATCCGGGACAAACTTTTTATTTTTATTTTTTTTTATAAAAAAATTTATTATAAGCAATTTGTAATCTAAATTTTATATATGTAATTAATACAAAATTTTATTTATTTCAAGCTCAACTTTAACCCCATATCAAATCGTTAAATCTCGATCAGCTGATTCAGTCAGTGCTGTTAACTCATATTTCAATTAGAACAGCTGCAGCAATTAGAACATTTTACAGCACTGTACAACGGCGCATAAAAATCATAACAAAGAGTTACGCTGTTTTCATTTCAGCTGCTGTATTGCACAAATTGGCGAATTTACAAACGTAACCTCTGGCCACGCTGTTTTCTGGTTCTATTTTGGTGTTGTGTCAAAGAACTCGCAGGCGCGACGCCATGGCAACGCCGTGTTAAATAAAGCAATCAGTCTTTTATATTACGGACATTATATATCACAAAATGTTTCTATTGGACAGAATTTTGCCGTTTATATTCAGTTATATACGACCATTTATCAAATGGTTTCTGCATGTGTTCACTCGTCTCTCCGAGCTCCAGCGCATATGCTATGGTGCAAGAGCTGGTGCGCCAAGATGCCACCTAATTGAGCGCTCCCTCCAACAATCGAAGCAGCCGGAAATAAAGACAATGTTAAGAGAACTGGACGAGGCAGGCCCATATGTAACGGACAGAGAGTTGCTATATTTTGGTGAGCAAAGAGTAGATTGCATTCTCACTTCATAGATGCTAACAATCCCTTTTCCCGAACAGCTACACGTGCAGTCAGTGTTGTCGGTCGCGTAAAACACATAAAAAGCAATGTACATCCCGACTTTGGTAGGCTTTTCGGTAATTGTGTGACCACGATTTGGGGCTATAAACGCTTAATGCATCAAGTAGAACAGCTGCGTTCCGAGGCGTACGACTCCGAGAATCTGGAGCATGAACAGAAGCTGCTGGAGCTCTGGAAACTTCTGATGCCCGAAACGCCGCTAGCAAGTCGCATCTCCAAACAATGGCAAGAAATTGGCTTTCAGGGCGATGATCCAAAAACGGACTTCCGCGGCATGGGCATGTTGGGCCTCGAGAATCTTTTATATTTTGCGCGCGCCTACAATGATGCCGCCAAGCACGTCCTGCTCCACTCAATGCATCCCACCTTGGGCTACACCTATGCCATTGTCGGCATAAACCTTACTGCCTTGGCCGTCAATCTTCTGCGTTCTGGTGCGGCCAAGACTCACTTCTACAATCAGGTGGCGCAGCATAAACAAAACTTTAGCACGCTCGAGGACTTCCATAAACTATATTGCTATTTGTTCTTCGAGTTCGATCGGTTTTGGATGGACAGCTCACCGCGCAATATTATGGACTTTCGAGAAGTTTATCAGGCCTTCGAGATAACGAAACTGGAGGCGCTCCACAATGAGAACACTATCTTTAAAACGAACCTGGTCGTCGAGTCCGTCTAACTGCTCACATTGTTGTACTTAAACTAATTTCATAGATAATATTTATGTATAAATGCAGCTTTTTATGCGTTTATTTGAGAGCTATATTATATGTACTTTTAATATATATGTATAAATATGTGTATGCAAGTATGTAAATCATTAGCCGCAACTAATTTTAATTAAATGGAATGTCATGCATAATACTTAGAAATGATGATCGAGATTCGAGATTGCACAATAGGGAACACAAAATTCTATAAAAATACATATTTCAATATCACGCAAAAGCAAAAATATTAAATTAAACAAAAACAACTAACACAGAAATCATAAATCGTTCATACTGATGAAATCCTTTTGAGTATCCTATCAATTTGAAGATATACCTAGTATATATAAATATATATATATATGAAATGAACAAGTCGAATCGAATTGGTGCGTCCAAAAGAGCCTTCGCCCTGGTTGCAAGCTAGTTGAATATCATAGTATTATAATTAGCATGGTGCGTTCGTTTCAAGCATTCGCTCTAGCGATAAAACTTGACCTCAGCCTCAACGCAATCTTTGAGCAGCTCGTCCAGCTCTTCGCTGGCAAAATCCTGGATAGAGAAGTAATTATTCAACTCATCGACACAGGAACGCTCCAGGCTGCGTAAGTGCTCCAGCGCAGCTGGCTTACGATTGGCATGCAAGCTGTGCAACAGCGTCTGCTCCGTGTCGGCCTGCACCTGAGTCAGTGGTGAAATACGTGGCTTGGGCGCAAACACAAACGGCTTGAACACGGACTCGGCGGCATTTGGCGTGCCGGTGAACCAGTGACACGAAATGGAACTAGCAGTTAGCACCGATACGTTGGCCGCCCGTGAACCAGCACCGCTCGCCAAGCGCAATGTCTCGAACATATCCTGCTGCGTGTAGGTGCCATCGCCAGCGGGCTTCAGGCCACACCAATCTGCTTCCGGTGCCTGCGCCTCCGCATCGTGAGCAGCCGCAAAGCTAGCACTAGTATCCAGGCCGTCACTTGACTTATCGATAGTTGTGGTTACGGTTAGCCCACCACTAGGCACACGTAGCCAACTGGCCTGCAGCTTTTCGGCGGCCCACACTTTGCCAGCACTGCTCAAAATCCAGGCAGCCGTAGGATCACAAACTATGATGTTCATCTTGGCGTTGTCGTTGCTGTACTTGGCTACCAACGCTCCAATACGCTCAACGGCTGTTTCCGCATCTTTAGCCTCGGCTAGTGTCACCCTGCAGCATGTATGAGAATTTTATAAAATAGATACACAGATATAAGCGACAGATATACATATGTACATATATATCATACATATGGACTTATACATATATACATATTTTTTACCTACCGCACTATATCCGTGCTTAGTAGACTGTCACTGTCTTTCGCCTCCTGCTCCCCATCAGTCCAGCTGAGGCTTATGGCCACACCTCTTTCGTTGGCCCCAAAGTCACCGCCCCAAAGGAAGGGCTTCGGCTTTTGCAATATAACACGTAAAGCATCGCTCACCGGCTCTAAAGTAGCACCACCGTCAGTCTAACATATGTGGCAAGTGGCAAAGCATTGAAGATGAGTCACTTAAGCTTTTTTCGGCTGTTTATTAGCTTACCTTCCCCTCCAGTACGTCGCTGACATCATAGTAACAGATTTCAGATGCCACGCCTACCGCTGCAGCGTCCTCACCATTGCGACCGAAAATTAGGGAGCCAGACTTAGTATTGGCTGGCAGCACAATAAAACAGTCAGCATTTGAGGACATTTTTTATTTTTTAAATAAATTATATGCTCAGACACAGACAAATTTGCAAAATTGATTTTTCGCAACAGCTGTTGCCGTTACAGTCTGTTGACGCCAATTGACATAACAGAATTCTGTTAATAAAAGTTGGTTGGATGAAGTTGGCTGCGTGTGAATTCAGAGCTCTGCCAACCTTTTTTAAATCGATTGCTTGAATTAATCGATTATTTTCTTGTTCTTACAATATTACCATTGCTGAACACAGTCGCAGTGGTCTAAAAAGTTGTAAAAGTAGAAAATCAACTAAAATCATATAAATTTAAATAATCCGCTCTTACTTCGGGAAGCCGCAAAGTGTTATAAATGCAGTTTTGATCCGAAAAAGTGTCGCAGAGGCTGAAAACGTCGTCGAAGAATTGCATTTGTATACAGCAGTCTGTGTGCAGGTGTTGTCTCATTCGGGCGTATCTTCGAGTTGGATTGTGGTGCGAGCGAAACAACAACAAACAAGTTACAAGGTAAATACTCGTGCATATTGTTGTTGCTACTGCTGTTGGTGGATGTTCAGCGCCTTTTTTGTGTGTTGATTATTTTACTTGCGTGCGTTGTAACTCGTGGGCGGCCAAACCATCGCTGTCCGGCTTGTGCGGCTATTAAAAAAAACTTAATAAATTGTCGCTATCTTCCAATTTAAAGAAATAAATGTGAAGAAAAAGAAATGAAGTGAAATTACAATTGGAACGCAAAGTGACAAAAAAGTGCCTGGAAAAGAAAATCAATATTCATATTGTGCAGCGCGCTTCCAATAAGAAATTACAGTGAGTTTATGCAAATAGCAAATGCGAATCAAAAGAATTTCAACTTTAAGACTCGCAATCGGTGTCGGTGGGCCTCTGCCGCTGCCGCTCCCTAAGCAGATATTTCTTCTCGGTTAAGTGTACGTGCGCGCGTATGTGTGAATGTGTGTGTGCGTGTGCCGCTTCGCGTTGCTTGACCACTTTGACCGCGCGCATTTTCATGTTGTTTTTGGTCTGAAACTAGTTTTCGTTGTTTTTTTGTTGTTGCTGCTAATGTTTTTGTTGTTATTGTTGGCTTTGAGTTGGGTTAAATTTTCACCCTGCCAGTGAATGTGATGACGTTTTAAGGTGCCCACGTCGAGTTGATTTAAATGTAATCGCAGAAAATCAATAATTTCAAGCTTTGAGTATACACATTTTTGTGGAAAACTGGTTGAAATTGAAGTGTGTGGCATGCTTTAAGTGTGAAAGCGGAACACAAACCACCCTCACTCGCTCTCGCTGTCTGCTCCAACTCCAATTCCGCATCTAGCGCAGCCCAAACCAAAACCATCCCAGCCCCTTTCAAAGCATCTGGCTTCAAGTGATGAAAATATTTATATACATTTATGTATGTATATATACAAAATACATATAAAGTGCCGTTACATTCCTCCCCCAATGTGCCCCCTTATGCGGCATTTGGTTTATATGTATGTATGCTTATATACATCTAATCTTTGTGTGTATCTGTTTGCTTGTAGGCGTTCTCGTCGAAAGTGCATTGCTCTGCCGCTACCCCTGCTCCAACGTCGTATTGTAAACATTACAAAAGCTGCGTGCGGAGCGGCCTCATTTCATTCGTGTGTGTGCATGTGTATATATATGTGTGTATTTAGTTCTTTTATTTACACTTACACTGTTAATGTTGCTCTCGCAAGCAGTTGGCAACACGTGCATCGCAGCCACTGCGTTTTCGGCAGTTGGCAACACGTTGACCCAATAACGGTACAATAAGACACCCGCATACATAAGCAAAAACGCACATAAATACATATATATATATATGTACATATGTATATACATACATAAAAACGTGAATGAAAGCCAGCATGGCATTCGACGGTCTTCGTTATTATGATTATGTTGGTTCGTTGCTGAAGCAACCATAAAATCTCTGCAGATGCGACCCACATATGCATGTGCATCAATTTCTTCTTTTTTTGTGCTAATTAAGCAAAATCACTGTGTTGAAAAATCAATAATCGTCTAATGCAACTGTTTATTGAAGTTTATGGCTGTATTGAAGATCAACGTTTAAAAAATTACTTAGTTTTATTTTTAACGTTGGCATTGTTTACATTAAGAAAAAAGCAACATTTTATTTTGTGGCCACCGACAGGTTCAATGAACCAGCCAATCGGTGGAATGCCCATCCGTTCGAATGCCTGTCCGCATGTGTGTGTATGTAAGTGCTCGTGTGCGTGTATTTTTGTGATCGCTGCACGTAACCAAAATTTGTTGGTATTTTTATTGGGTTCGATTATTGTGCTCATTGGGATGTGATGTGGATATGTTTATCACCATAATTTGTGTGCCCCCAAATCAAAATCAAATCGCAAAAACAATCGCTGTTCGAAGTGCGTTGGCGGCCGCAAAAAAAAAATAATACCATATATATATACATACAAATATACCTTGACATTGAGAACTCTATACATGCATGTATGTGTGTGTGTGGCGTGTGTATTGTGTGAACCTACTTTTCTATATGTGTGTGTAAATTGTGCACACATACTGTCTCACTCTAGCGCACAGAATATTCATGTTAAATATTATTTAATAAATAAACCGGCCCGGCCCGGCCTGCCTCTGATTGTTGTTATTGTTATTGTTTACGAATGCGCCATTGACCTTGCGAACAGCACCTGCAATGCAATTGGCCAAATGCAAATATCGATAACACATGCCAGCGATATATCGATTCAAGGACTTTGTTTATGTGTCAACAGCCTAATTTTAACGGTTGAACAATGTTTATTATACATTTTATATGTATGTATATACATATTTAGTAATTTGTATTTTTCTCGTTTTAGCTAAGAGGCGGCTTGAGGTTAGTTGACTAGTCAATTAACCACAATTAATAATTTTCTGGTGAGCATCTGAAATAATGATATATTAAGAAATATAATAGACTTCGCATAAACATTTTTGGAATTTTTTTTCAGAGAGCTTTTATTATCTATATTTCATTTCGGAAGTAATATTTTAAGTTTTATTATCCAATAGGAGCTTTGTTAGATATTTTTTGTTTTTGTAAATCTAGCTACAAGAAATTAATTAATAGATAAGATTAACTTATCGATTGGCATTCAATTTACCCATTGCATTTTTTGATTATCTATATTGTAACAGTATTTGTTTATTTTTGCAGCGAGTGTTTGTAAACAGACGCAATTCCTTCATCACTAAATACAAAACTGGAGTTGTTAGACTCCAGCAGCAACGACGACACCATTCACTCCACCAACTTGAATAGAAAATTAATCAAAATTAAGAAGTTTAAGCTGGACGATATGAAAGAAATGGTGGGCGGATGCTGCGTTTGTTCGGACGAGCGGGGGTGGCCGGAGAACCCGCTCGTCTACTGTGACGGCCAAAACTGCACCGTTGCTGTGCATCAGGCATGTTATGGCATCGTTACCGTACCCACCGGTCCCTGGTATTGTCGTAAATGCGAATCCCAGGAGCGCACTTCGCGCGTGCGCTGCGAGATTTGCCCCTCGCGAGATGGAGCCCTCAAGAAGACTGACACCAGCGGCTGGGCGCATGTCGTCTGCGCCCTCTACATACCCGAGATTCGATTTGGCAATGTGACCACAATGGAACCCATTATATTGACCCTTATACCGCAGGAGCGCTACTCTAAAAGTGAGTCATGTTTAGCCATACCCGCTGCATTCTCTTACCAATTGTATTTTGTTTTTATGATCAACAGCCTGCTACATATGCCTGGAGATCGGAAAACCGAACCGTGCCAATGTCGGGGCCTGCATGCAGTGCAACAAGGCCAACTGCAAGCAACAGTTCCATGTGACCTGTGCCCAAAGCTTGGGCCTGCTCTGTGAGGAGGCTGGCAACTACCTAGATAATGTCAAATACTGCGGCTATTGCCAGCATCATTACAGCAAATTGGTGAGTCTATGCTCGAGTCCTCATTTTTATACGCTCATGCCTGTTCCTATTCGTCTCGCAGAAAAAGGGCGGAAACGTCAAAACTATACCACCCTACAAACCCGTACAACATGACACCTCCTCCGATTCGTGCTCGTCGCCTGAGAAGGAAATCGATTCGACCATGAACTCGGCATCCACATCTGCAACAAGCATTAAGATAACAAGCAGTAGCTTAGCCGCTAGCTCATCGAGCTTGCCGAGCGGCGGAAACACCGTTTCATCCTCATCGAAGCAGCGCAAATCGAATGCCTCTGGTAAATCTTCGGTATCATCAGGCAGCAGCTCCGGAACAGCAACGGGGCTGCCAAACTCCACAAGCTCATCGAGCTCAGCTGTGGTTACGAACACCTCCTCTGCTGGCAGCTTTCTGGCCGGCAACAGCAGTAGCAGCACAATCTCTACTAGCAATAACAGTACCATGAGCAACTCCTTGACGAGTTCTATTAGTGGCAGCGTTGCAGCCCCGATCCCAGGCAGTGGAAGTGCCATGGGCAGCAGTAGCAATACCAATGTGACTGGAGCCGGCAGCAGCAGCAGCTCCAGCAATGCAATAGGGCAAAGCAATTCAACCACTAAGTCATCGGCTACCAGCTCCAGCAGCAGCTATAAGGATAAGCATAGTAAAAGTTTGGGCAAGCAATCCGGCTCTGGTTCCAGCAAGGACAAGGATAAGGATAAGGATGGCGGTAGTAATTCATCAAACAATAGCTTTTCCCACTCATCAACCTCTTCTTCGTCTTCATCCTCCTCGTCGTCACGCGACAAATCGTCAAAGTCATCGAAAAACAAAGAAAGCTCCAAAGAAGCTGCCATCGTTGCTGCCAGCAGCAGCAGCAGCAATGCAACAAGCAGCAGCAACATGCCCAGTGCCAGCAACATTACAGCCAACAACAGCTCCACTTCAACAGCTCATGTATCGAGTAGTGGCAATGCTGGCAGCAGTCTAGCTGCTGCCTCGATCAATGAACATAGTAATCATGCCCAGAATCTTAGTACGTCGGCTCTCAGCAGCTCAACGGGCAGCGCCTCGGGCAAAATGCAATTGGCGGGCAACTTGGGCGGCGGTTTCGGCGCCGAGCTGCATGCCACAAGCAGTAGCAACAGTAGTGCCGCCGTGAAGGATGCGTCGTCATCCTTTGCCGGTAGCAGCAATACAAGTAACTTGGATAGTTTGTCGGGCGCTGGTACGTCCACAAACAGCACTCTCAACCCGCTTGGCCTCGGCTCCAACAGCACTAATCCAGGCAGTGGCAGCAGCAGCAACAGTAAGGTAGCTGCATCAGTTGCAAATGCCACATCCACAACAACATCAAGCCACAACCTGGCACCCTCAGCCAGCAGCTCCACAGTTTCCAAAAAGCGTAAGGTGGACGCTGCTAAAGCAGTTACCAGCATCAACCTGGAAGATCACAATAGGTATACAAACTAATTAGAGAGTAAATCTTTGTAGAGCATTCTTTATACTAATATTCTTCCTTTGCTACAGCTCATTTCGGGATATTATTAAGGATGTGCACGTGACTCTGACGCCACTAACGGACTTCGAGAAGGAAATCGAGAAAAGCTCCAAGCGGGTGAGTGTATTTTCTAGTTTTGTTTATCTCTCGGTCAGTGCGCGTAGGGCCCTATAAATAGTTCGGTAGAGCGCATCTCTTGAGTGTTTTTCGTAGCGCTCTCTTAAGAGTTCTCTGCTCTCTTGATACAGTCGCTCGTCTGGCTACAAAGTTGCCTTTGAATAATAGTCTTCTAATCTCGTACACTTGTCTACAACTTGTCAAGTGTCTGCTACTCACACATCCGACAGTCCATTCGAAAGGATGAACCAACTAGTCAACTCACTTCTATAACCATTTCACTCGCTCCCACTCGACGCGAGTGGCCGGCGCAGGCGCTTTACCAACTTTCGTATCATATTTATAAGTAGAAATGCAATTATTAATGCACACACCTTTGGGAAAGAAAAAAATGTATGAATATTTATATAAATACATACATATATGTAAAACGTCAAGCACAAGGTGCGCAGCACGATGTATGTGGAAAATATGTGGCATACCTGAAAGAAATGTTCGAGAAATTCGTGTTTTTCAATAATACCCTTTATATATTTGTATAGCAACTGGTACGGTGTATTATAATTTCGCTACAATATGTATGGGGCGTGACTTTAACTAAATATTAATATTATTGTAACTTATCAATTTATAGCATAATTGAATTTTATGTACATTATGGATATAAAAAAATATTTATACTTAGTATTCGGTATACCGAATGTAATTATATGGTAATTTAGGTTTAATTGAATTATTGGTTAAGTGAACATTTAAATCCAAAAAAAATCTAAACCTATAAAAATTTATATTCACATTAATTACTCATACTTGAACAACTGCAAATTGATTTCGTATCAATTTATTGTACTATGTTAAGTTGCTCCTCTACTACTGCTAAGACACTAAGTACGTTAATGTTAGCTAACATTTCTGTTAAACTCGCAGCTTTTGCTCGATTGTCCTATTCGAATATTGGCAGCCTCATAATAAGAGTAACTGTATGTTAACTTACTATGCGTATGTTAATAATCTCTTCTGTTAAATTAACAGATCTTTAATTTCTACTGTTACATAGCTCAATCAAATCAATTTCAAAGCGTTTATAGTCTCTATTTCTTTATAGCACAGGGTATTTGGTCATCTATGATTGAGAAGTGCAACTATTCTGAGGTTGCTTCAGTTATGGGCCGTATTTTTGTTGGATGCCTCCCCTATTCCATCAATATTCACATAAATAAATTTGCCATTTTCTATTTTTCAATGTGATTGATGTGCATTGACGTGGACCATGTCCCATTAATTTTGTTTCTAATATGAAAGCTTTGTATGTGGGAATGATGAATTTTAAATTTTAATTAAATGCAAGTGTGCAATATTAACACGGAACAATATTGAAAGCTGATGAATAATAGATACTCATTGCTCATTTGAAGTGAGAGTTTTATATATGTATTAGTAAAGATTATTACAGGGTATACCATGACACATTCCTTGCCTTCGAACAAGTAAATATCTTCTGGAAAAGTCGTCGAAATTTGTTATTCATTCATTTATTTATTTGTTGTTTCTGATCAAATTTACGGCAATGATCGCATTGACTATGTCTTATACTATGAAACATTTTGATTTGTTGTTCGTCTCGCTGTTGTTGTTGTTGTTGTTGCTGCTGATATCGTTGTTGTTTGTCGACTATATAGTCATCCCTATCATTTGGCTAAGACGACAAGCATCTCGCTGTCGCTATCCGTTGTGCCGTGTGCAGACAGATATATTCTCAGAGTCCACATAGCGCCAGGGTAGCGGCCCCCAACAAAAAGTTGACAATTTTCTAGCCCGCTCAGTCGAAAATCGTTGCTAATCGAAGCCAAAAGGCTCTAACTACAAATTAAGAAAACAAAAATACGTTTTTTGCGAATTTTTATTATAACGAACGAAAAGTAAATACACACACATATAAATATATATGTATATATATGTATTTATACGAGAGTTTCTGCAATTCATTTTCATACAGATAAAACTTGTGAACAAATATCGGTAAAAAGCTGCCACAGAGAAATTAAATCAAGAACTGCATATGATGAAGTTTAATTATAGAAAATTTGGCACACATTTTGACACCACACACATAAAAAAGAAAAGCAAGAACAAAAAAACGAGATGAAAACGAGGAAAAGCGAAGGAAAATAACGTAAAAGAAAAATGTAGCTGGCTCCATTGGGGCAATGTAACGAAAAAAGAAAAACATTTCCCACGAACTCGTATTTATAGATCTGTTTTTTAGTGAAATAGCTTTTGCCCCAGAGTACACAGATGTTCTAACTGGCCAACTGGCCTAGCCTAGCCTAGGCTGGCCTGGCCTAGCCTGGCCTCCTCTGGCTTTATATAGTGCAAATTGATTGTGCGTAACTGGCGAAATGTTGCAACTATTTATCCATGTGAACGTTTTTGAGATCAGACAACACAGCTGCCACTTGACCTTTATGGATCAGACCCTGAACAGAGAGTGTAAACAATTTATTGAACAATTCGTCTTTGCATTCAATTAGCTAATCATGATAATGCAGTTTCCCCCATTTCAAATTCGCACAAGCGTACGAAGAATTTTCGCACAACATTTTCGCCCTGTTACCGCATACAAAAAAATAAGAGAACGAATGATGTGAAATGAAAAACTTTTCAAACTCTTGTGTGTTTATGTGTGTGTGTGTGTGTGATGTGTGTAGAACAAGTTGAAAAACCACAGACGCCGCTGCCTTGGCTGCTTGTGAGATATTCACACATACACACAACACACACACATTGACGTGGCAGTGCTACGCACACATTCATATTTCCATCCCACTCTCTGGCGAGATATTAGATGAAAATTGTTCCGCATCTAAAGTTTCTCAAATGAAACCAACAAAAACCAACTGAAAAAGAAAAGCACAAATTTTTCGAATAAAACTGAAACATGGGAATTCTCAGCGCCGTGTGCCGTGTGCACTCACAATTCTATAGATTAGTTTGCGTTGAGCAATCTTCCAGTTCAGTTCTCAGTTCTTTCGTGTGTGGTGTTTGTGTCGATCAATGTAGGTGCTGTTCCTCCCCAAACACAAATATACATATCTATATATTATCACAGATATACGTATATATATATTGCAGCGTGCTTTTAACCGATATCTGTTCAGCAGTTAACAAATGTAAACAGCTTTAACACATCTAAAACAACTGCATGCATGCATATATTTGTCACCCACTGTACAATGAAGACGGGCAAAAAAACGGGCACTGGGTGCTGAGTCAGAGCGGGTCGGAAAATGGGTTTGTCATCGGGCAGTGTTCATATTCACCTGTGTTATTTTTAAAGCAAAAAAAGACTCGCTCAACCACAGATACACATTCTATAGCTCAACAATTTGTTTGCTGGCAAAAGATATATGAATTTATTTTGAAGAAATTTCAAACGTTTTCCATTTGCTGTTCATAAATTTCATATATACTATAGATGTGCGCGTGTTTTTATTACGTAGGTGGGCTTGCTGTCCGTTGGGTAATTTTCATCTACAAAATCAACTCATTAGCAGAGAGACAATGGACGTTTCCAATGGTGATTTATGACAGACGACAATAAAGAAGATTATCTGCTTAAAATTGGCAAACTTAGGATATGACGCACATGTAGTAGGACCTGCAAACATTACCCTCTACATTTTAGTACATGCATTGGGGAAATGAAGAACTAGAACTACGATTTCATATACTGTTGATCATTTAGTTCATTTTAGTACATGTATTAAGAACTACGTGAATTAGAAGTAGGAAACGTCGCAAAGTAGAATAGAGATAAGACATTTTTTATATAGTACATGCTATACGCATACGTTTTTAAGCTTATTTTTACTCCTTAAGTGGATGAATGAATATTATTTGGCACGTGTACTAAAATATACAAACATCCTTTCTTTAAGATTTCAATTTGAGATTTGAGGCAGTTAATGAAATAACATATATTACACGACTTCTGAGTACAATTAGACTTATACAAACAAAAATAATTTAGTACATATACTAAAAAAATGAAAATATATTTGGATCGATTGATCAGTTTTTATTAAAGCTAAAATATAACGAGTAATTATTAGGCGTAAACATGTACTAAACGTATAAAAGAAAAACTCTAGCACTTAATGGACTACAAATCCTACCATAAATACAATGGGACACAAAAAACATATTTATTTGATTCTTCAGTACATGTACTAAAATATCAATGACAGCTTGAACTAATAAAAACAAAACTGATTTCATACATGTACTAAAAACTGAGTTCACCAACTTTGGCTAGAGTTTATGCACATGCTACTTTTCATCTGATGCAGCAACTAAACCATCAACGTGTTCATCTCTATCAACACCACTAAAACCAAAGCCATCACCACAATTACCACAGCTTTGCTTCAATTCGCTTTCCAACGCTGCAACGAACGAGACGATGGAGGCACTGTATGTTGAATCTTCTGCTCTCTGTTTGCACTTTCAGATAATAAGCATATAATATACATAGATACAGATAATCGTACCCCAAGTCGTGGTTAGAGCTCAGTTTGATTGCAATCCGAAAGGGAATATCCTCAATATACCTCAAATCCGAGTACAACAACAAGCAAGAACAAAAACAACAAATACAGTCGCAGAATGCCCCTACAACCGATCGAGTCCCCCAAATGCCCGCGCTGCGGCAAGAGCGTATACGCCGCTGAGGAGCGCCTGGCTGGCGGCTATGTATTCCACAAGAATTGCTTCAAATGCTCCATGTGCAACAAATCCTTGGACTCGACCAATTGCTCAGAGCACGATCGGGAGCTGTACTGCAAGGTGTGCCACGGACGCAAATATGGGCCGAAGGGCTACGGCTTCGGCACCGGCGCCGGCACACTCTCCATGGACAATGGCGCACAGTTCCAGAACGGCGATGTGGTGAGGAACGGTGCTCGGCTTGAGCCACGCGCCATTGCCAGGGCGCCGGAGGGCGAGGGCTGCCCCAGATGCGGCGGCTATGTCTATGCCGCCGAACAGATGCTGGCCCGCGGACGCGCCTGGCACAAGGAGTGCTTCAAGTGCGGCACCTGCAAGAAGGGCCTCGACTCGATCCTGTGCTGCGAGGCGCCCGACAAGAACATCTACTGCAAGGGCTGCTATGCCAAGCAGTTCGGACCCAAGGGCTATGGCTATGGCCAGGGCGGCGGCGCTCTCCAGTCGGATTGCTATGCCACCGAGGATGGTGCACCATCGATGCGTGCCGCCATCGAGGTGGACAGGATTAAGGCACGTCCCGGCGAGGGTTGTCCGCGCTGCGGCGGCGCCGTCTTTGCCGCCGAGCAGAAGCTGTCCAAGGGCCGTGAGTGGCACAAGAAGTGCTACAACTGCAAAGACTGCCACAGGACTCTGGACTCGATCAATGCCAGCGATGGCCCCGATGGCGATGTTTACTGCAGGACCTGCTACGGCAAGAAGTGGGGCCCACACGGCTATGGCTTTGCCTGCGGCTCTGGTTTCCTGCAGACGGATGGCTTGACCGAGGAACAGATCAGCTCAAGTCGCCCGTTCATCAATCCGGATACCACCTCGATCAAGGCGCCCGAAGGCGAGGGCTGCCCACGCTGCGGCGGCGCCGTCTTTGCCGCCGAGCAGCAGCTCTCCAAGGGCAAGATGTGGCACAAAAAGTGCTACAATTGCACCGATTGCCATCGTCCACTCGACTCGGTGCTGGCCTGCGATGGCCCCGATGGCGACATTTACTGCAAGGCCTGCTACGGCAAGCGGTATGGCCCCAAGGGCTTTGGCTATGGCCATGCCCCCACCCTGGTCTCCACCAGCGGCGAGTCCACCATCCAGTTTCCCGATGGCGGTCCACTGAACGGCCAAAAGACGTCCGGCGGTTGTCCACGCTGCGGCTTTGCCGTCTTTGCCGCCGAACAGATGATCAGCAAGAGTCGCATTTGGCACAAGCGCTGCTTCTACTGCTCCGATTGCCGCAAGTCTCTCGACTCTACGAACCTCAATGACGGACCCGATGGCGACATCTACTGCCGCTCCTGCTACAGCCGCAATTTCGGACCCAAGGGCGTGGGCTACGGCCTCGGCGCGGGCGCTTTGACAACGTTCTAAATGCCTTTCAAAATACCCTTAAATTACCCAATAATCCAATATTATCCAGCAACAATCGTTCCGATTTACCATATTTGTTTTAATCTATCCCAAGAAAGAAAGAAAAAGGTGTAAAACTCTTCACTTAACTCCATCCGCAATGCTAGCTAACGTAGTCTTCGGTTTCCAACGATTTTTTGATTGAACGAAATGCAGAAACTGCTAACGTTTTTGTCTTAGGTTATGTGAGAAATAAGCTTTATGGAACAACAAAAAACAGAAATGAAAAAAATTTCACACAAAAAAAAGAATAAAAGAAATTTAAGAAAACCACAAAAAAAAATATATATATATTGAAGTTGAAAACTTACGAGAGAAAAGCTTAAAAGAAATAATACGAAATTAACTATCGAACGCCAACTAACGAATCAAGCGACAACGGCACAGGCAAAGGCATAATATAAACAAAGATCATAAATTTTGAAACATTTATTATAATTATTATAATAGAAACATAAATGAAATGCAGGCTAACAGAGAGCTACAGTTGCAGCTAAAATTTCGAATAGGCAACTGTACCGCACTGAGACTTACAGAGATCGAAGTGTAGAAAGAGAACTGCAGTCGCTTTTTTTTTAAATATTATTATTATCTATTTCGAAAATGCTCCAATATAAAAGCAGAGATATACTATAGAGCTATTGCTCCTATGCTAATGATTATGATAATTGATAAATGAAAATGATGATGATGATGATATATTTATGTATATTTAGCTTATTTAGTTTATATGTTATAAGTACTTTCGAAATCTTGATGATATTTTTTTTTTTTCCAATTATTCGGTTTGATTTTTCTCTAATTCTAATTCTAATCCATGAGCAATGTTTGGACTCGCTCTATATACAATACGCACACACAAACACATTATAACATCCAATAATATATGCCCCAGTGGGTTCCATGGAAACAAATGGAATGTTTTTCTTTCGTTCTTTTGGAATTTGTTGTTTTCGAACGTTGCACATAATTTGATTATAGTTATTATTATTTTTTTAATTAATTGGCTATGTCGGCATACCTGAGTAATTAGTTTTAGTGGGTGTTTGTTTTCTAGTTCGGCGAGAGATTGAGCCATACAATATGGTCTATATTTAGCAGCCGACCGATCGACCGACTTCGTGTACAAAATAATTGCTCAACATTCTCTGGCTATACTTAAGTTTCGACGTCGGCAGATATATATATATTTATATATATGTATATACATATATTTAAATATATATGTTTTTTGTATACTCAGACTTCTCATTTGGGTTGCTCAAGCATGTTCCATAACCGTATTCGAAACGATTTTCTAAATATAAATATGATGCTAATATGCTGCATTTCAAGAGAGAGACAGAGAGAGAGCGTGAGAAAACTTTTTGACTAGTGAATGTAAAAGCTTCTTCTTGAACTTTAAGTTTTTCACTCAAGAGATCTGGTTCGTTGCAATGACGGTATTTATTGCCACGTACTCTCGGTTTTCAATACTCACTCTTAACTAGACTCTTGAGCAATTCCTATTCCTTGATGTTCTTTGATCAGAGTATTGAAATATTGGAATTTCTCGTCATTTCACATTTTTAAAATCTAAAAAGAACAAAAAATGCTTTTGAACTAATCACATAGCGACGTTTGAGCGTCATCAACTGAACATTTTTCAAAATTATTTACAAATCTTTCAGAGCTTCTTCTATACTATATGAAGTGTTTCATATACCCTATGGATTAAGTGCAGTATATTAACGAACTAGTGAAGTGTGTCATCTCATTTGAAAATGTTTATAGTCTTAAGTGAAAGTATATGATATGAAAAGTATCAAAAATATGAAATTCTTCGTCTATATTTAATGTTAACTAGATAATGTAATACAGTTAATATAAAAATCAAGAAGAACAATTAAGGCATATGTCTTTTAACTTTCTTTTATATTTTTATAAGAAAGTAGAGTTTAGATGAAAAGCTGAATGCCCTCAGTAAATATACTTTATATAAAACAAAACTTGAATAGCATTTAGAAGATAATTAGCGAAAGCGCTGTGAATATGGAGTCAGTTGCCTTGATCACAAGGTATCTCAAAACTACCTGAATGCGCTTATGTGATACATGTACATACATGTACATGTAGCTATTTTTGGTAATTATTATACCCTGTGGACATATAAAAAGGTAGAATAGTTTTGCACACAGTTATGGTTGGAAGTTTTCTTAAGCTGCCAAGAATTTTCAGCTTATCTTGACGTTTTTCAAAGAGCTAACTATCTATAAAACAAGCACTACTCTATAATTAAGTACATTAATACTAGTATCTAAACTGAAACTCTCTCTTCACTAATCTCCGTCTGCTACAGCGTATCTGTTAGTCGATCAATTTCGCAGATTTCCTTCGCAGTATTTAAAATGACGTTGACCACGAAATAAATATAAAATAGTTGACGTTGCTATGCCAGCAGGCAGCAGGCGGCGGCACATTCATTCGATGCCATATTCATAAGAGTCATATATATTATATTATACATGTGTATTTTTGTTGAAATAATGTTTTCAATAGCAAAAATAAATGAAATAAATTGTCTGAGGTCGTTTGTAGCCAGGTGTGTTGTTCGATACGATCGTTGTTTGCGCTGTTCGATACGTAGCTATGCTATATTTTTAGATCCATCCACCTAGTCAGCATCTATTTTCGAGTGATTCAATTTTGAAATTTTTGCACATATGACACATGCGAACCGCTCTTAACCTATTCTGATTGATAAACAACGCGAATGACTATGCCGATGGGTTCTAAATATAGTTCATCTGTATACATATCTAAATTTCCCTTTTGGCTTTAATTAATCTTTAATATCTTGTGATCTGTGGCGCGAACGGATTTATGCGTTGTTGAAATACGTATGTATACGTTAGCGAGATTTTGATTATGAAATAAAAATAAATTATGTTAAGTAACACATAAGAGCAGGTAAGCAAATCGACTCGAGTCTGGAGAAAACCCATTTGTAATTTGATTGATATCATCTGATTTATCCTAGACACATCAATCTCTTTTACGTGACTGCATTGCATTTAATGGCCAACAATATCGATTTTATGTGGGGCTGTTTTTCAAGCTGGTCACACTTGAGCTAACAAATTACTAGTTATAAAGTTGAAATTGCAATTTATTGTGAACAAGAGAGCTACAATCAAGAACTAGCGGCGATTTCGCATACTACCAATGCCTAAAGAGCGAAGACTTGATACCCTTATATCCATAATAAAATCATATAATTGTGATTTTCTAGAAGGAGAGTACCATAAGTTTAACATAGGTCAACTTTAGTTCCCATGGATCACTCCAATACTATATGTACATGGATCGGTTGAGTCCAACTCGATTTTGAAAAGATCTACCGACATTTCTCATATGAACACTATTATACCCCTTGATGGAAGTGTATTTGTAAATATAATAATCATAAACGGAAGGACCTCATGCTGCGTTATTTGCAGCTCTGTGGTGGTGGTTGTGGTGGTGGTAGTGACATTGCCATCGTGTGTGCCCAGCGGGTGGTGGGTGATAACTTATAAATTTGTCACCCGTAACTGTATTCAATTATAGGCGGTTGTCAAAATTGATATTCGACTATTGCTCACACACAGTCACGCTCTCTTATACCAGAGTTATAAGAGAATGAGAGAGAGATATAATGATTATATGCTCTCACACCACCTGCAGAGAATCTTATAAAACTAACATTGTCCCCTTGACTTAACTGATTTGCTCTCTGAGAAGTCATAAATATTAAATAGTCACATACAATTTTCCGAAAGCAATTAAATGGCTTTTTTTTAACACCACCCAACTGAGTAAAGGCAGACCTTCATGCGGGTTTACCCGGTAGCAAAATCAACACCTTTTTTGGCAGTGGGTGCGTAATGCCGTTAGTCTGTCGGACGTCCTCCTGTCATTGCATTTGTCAAATTCATAGGCACGACACGTGCGCTGCGTGCGTTTTATTATTGTAGATATTACTTTTATGACGTCAAGCATTGCTCGATTGCCATCTACACTTAGAGAGTAGGAAAGGCAAAAAGAAACTGTTATAAAGCACAGGAAACGCTAACATGCACATTAAGAGCTGCTAACACTCTGTTCAGCTAATCAAGACTTGTCTCTGTTAAATTGCTGTTAATTCAATTAACAGTTCTGTCATAACCTCTGCTCAGTGTTATTACAAACTGTTCCCACCCACCTACAATGCGCGCTTTGTGTGGGCGTGGGTGTGTTTGTGTGTGCATTGCAAATATTTATTTGACTGTTGACATTTTTAATAAAAATTTGATCTTTAAAATATATTTGCCTAACCACTGGCACTTTATGCATTTCGGTTGATTGAAGTATAAGTCATTTGAAATGAGTTGATTTAGTGCCGCGTGCACAAAGCTGAAACGTGGCCTGAACAAATATTTATACCCATTTCGCTCTGTTCACTCCTGTTTCCCTTTTTTGTTGTTGCAGTTGAATGACCTAAGCAGAGCAGACATAAAACCCTAATATGAGCGGCACCACCAGCGGGAGCAGCAGCATCAGCGTCAAGCACCTGCCTGGCTTGATTTGGTGGTCTGCTTGGGCAACAGTCTGATGCATATGCATTAATGCATATTATATGGCTCAAATTGTCGGGTCGGTTAATTAAGCATGTCATATTGCTGTCGCTTGCCTCACAACTAAATTTCTTTGTTGCCCCAGCGACCACAGCAAAAGCAGAAACAACAACGACAAAAGCTGAATATTAATATTAATTTTCCAACTTTGTACGTTTCTGACAATCCGGCGCCATTATTGCGCTCTTTGCCACCTTCTTTGATTTGATGACAGTCAATAGAGCCGGTGAGCGGGGAGTGCGGCCAAGAAGCACGGCACACCGTTGGCTATGCAACGGCAATGTTTGTGAGCCGTTCCCATTTTCCAGTCGCTTTGCGTTGTTTGTTTTGTAAAACAGGCACGCTCAGTCAAGCTGCAACAACTCCCCGTATTGCTCTTCGCCGTCAGGTAAATGCCACTTAACATTTTTTTCCTCACGTCTCTTTTCTACCCCATGATTTTTCGGGCTTTGTATTTCCATTTATTTGCATCACAAATTGTACTACCTCTCGCTCTTTCGACTCCAGCTGCAAATAATCATCTTCTTCTTTTATTTATTGCCAATTGCCAGTGTCTGGTGGTCGCAGGTTTGTGGGTCTCGGACTGCCAGCACCACCTCGTTCTCCTGTAAACATCGTCTTACAATTCAATTATTTTTCATTTTCCTGTTTTTGTCTTCTTCAATCGTTCACGGCGCTGTCTGTCTGGCTCAGGCAACAGCGGCGGCAGCAGTAACAGCAGCAACAACAACAGAATTAACCTGCATGCAGCACCCGCCCCCGTTGACAGCATTGCATAAAGCACACGAAAACACATACGCAGATGCGAGAGCGAACGAAAGAGAACGTGCAGCCGATACATTCATTGTTGTTGTTGCTGCTCTCGTTTGTTAGTATGTTGCAATGGGCTCTCTCTCACTCTCGCTCTCTCTCTCGTCTATTTGCGCTCACGCGCATCTAAAACTGTTCCCAAAAGTTGTGAATGGCTGGGAACAGTTTAGCAGATAAAACATTTATAAATATTAAGCACAATTAAACGACCAAATAATTACCGAGCTTTTTGTATTATTCGTTATCATCTCGTTTCTCATTTTGTTTTGCTAAGCTTTTCGCTGTTTTCACTTCCTGGTTATTTTGAAGCTGTCTGCACGTTGATAACAGTGTCGTCACTGTTGTTGTTGCCGTCTTTATTACAACATCAACAACATTACGACATTTGCTGTGTGTTAGAGCTTGCATTTATGTTGATGTGTGCGTTTGTATCTGTGTGTGTCGAGCGCCTCTGAAAGATTCACTTTTATGCGTTCTGCTTCATGAGCTATTGCCCAATCAACATTTCCCCCGACGACATAATTGAATTTCAAATAAATCTTCGTTTATTTACATAGATTTGTATACGTATTTGAAGTACCTGTAGATCTCTATTGAAAATATGTTTTTACAATATTACCTATTAAAACTAATTTATAAATATTCATAAACAAAAATTTCCATGATTGGGAATTATAGTAAGCTACAATAGTGAATCATTTGATTCACGATAGATGACTCTAAATTTCTTCAGAATTCATTCTATAGGCTATTATATTTAACAACTAAGCCATCGCATCACTTACTAACTAAGTCTTAATCGTTGTGTTCTTCACGCTGCTCACTGGGTGACGTTTTTCCAGTTAACTTTAGCTTGCTCTCTGATTTGTATGTATGTATGTGTGTTTATTTTTATGCTGTCGCAGAGTTGGAGTTCTTATGCGCTTCATTTTGTTTTTGTACACGATGTTGTCGTTTGTATTGGTGTTGGTGTGTGTCTGGTCTACGTGCAGACATAACATGCAATATATACATACATACATACGTCAATAATCCCTCACTGAAAACCGGCTGCAGATAACAACAACAACAACAACAACAGCAACTGGGAACGGCGCTGTCCTCTCTCACATAATGCTCGCGTACCCAGGAGGAAACTAGGCAATGAGATGCACTGCCATTTGGCACTTATCAAATGAATGAATGTAGATAGTAATATAGATAAGATTCTCATTCTTTAGTTCATTCATGCAGGCAAGTTATAATATAGACAGACAGCTGATGCTCTAAAAAAAATCGTGATGATAATTTTATTAATAATTTAAACCAATATATATATAAATAATATAAAATTATATTATTATATAAATTTGAATATTATATAAATATAAATAATTTATAAATAAATTCAAATCATGTTTAAATCTATGAAAACTGTAAGAAAGAATGACATAAAAGTAGTCACAAATACATGTGCACATGTGCAGCATTCAAAAACGACCACCGCAGTGTACAGAAAAAGGTACATATGCTCAGAGGTAGTTTTCCCACTGGGTCTTGTTTGCGTGTGCTACTGCAGCAACAAAAACCATCGTCGGAGAGCAGAGTTTAGTATAACTCCGCACGGCCAGCAATTCACAACGCTGTCGCGGCCGCCGCTTGTTCTGGTTTTCGTCTTTTAAGTTGTCGTTTTTTGTGTATGCATAAGAAGTGCATGTGTATTCGTTTTTGTGCATTGTTGCAAACCAGAGGCATTTGTAATTGTTCTTTTTTGTCGAAATTGGTTGTTTTTACTGCAAGCACTGCAAATAACACCAACATAACGCGCGTAAAGTGTGCACCATTTTATGGCCTTCAGTGTCAGCAGTCAGAAGTTGTGTTTTTTGTATGAAAACTGATTAAATATTATCCGTTCACGTGGCCAGCCAAGCACATGTTTTAAACGCTCTCAAAAAAAAAAGAAGCCAATTTCCAACTAAAAGAAATTCAATTTGTATGTTTTATGTGGAGCCAAAAGAAGAAAATAAAACGATTCAAAGAGTCGAATGTGTTTGTGTATGTGTGTGCTGTGCACGAGTGAGCGAGAGGGAGAGAGAGAGAGCGCAGAGCGTCTTTTACGCTAACAGTGAGAAGGAAAGAGGGAGAGCCAGCCAGCCCAGTCGCCGCCACGCAAGTTATTCACCCCAACAACAACAACAACAGAAACAGCAGCAACAACAACGGCTACGCACACTTTGCCAGTTGGTTCTCACGTATGCGTGCCGTGATTTAGGTGTATGCGTGTGAATGTGATTTGAAAATAAAGAAGAATATAAATAAGAGGCCCAAAAAGCATTCAAAATAATAATATTGAAAACGAATCAACAACAATTGAAACAACAATAAGAGAGAACAGCAAGATAGAGAGAGGAGAGATTGTGAGCGCGAGAGCCGAAAGCAAGACTGAGATTGACACTAAGACTATGCCTGCCATCCGGCTAATCGCAGTGGGCACAAAACAAAATTGACGCTAAAAGAGCAGGCAAGGCACAGAGAACGTGAACTTGGCTTGGAGCCAAACAACGAAGAATACAAAGTCAAAAGAAACTGAATAACAAAAAGCAGCCCAAACTGTGATCTCTCCAAAGATCACAGACAAAAATATAAAATGATGATGATGGACACACTGGACGCCCAGCCCATGGATGTGGCGCCCGCCGTGGCCGTGGCAGCAACAACAGTTAGCAGCACGCTGGACTTTACGGCGACTATCGTGAATATGGCCGCTACGGCGGAGAGCAATAACAACAATCATATCGAGATGGCCGACTACAAGGAGCACCGCAAGAACAAGAAAAAGAAGCGCGAAAAGCGTGAAAAGGACAAGGAGCACCGACACAAGCATCGCGAGCACCGTGAGCATCGCCGGCACCGGGAACGGGACAGAGATCGCGAGTCCTCGCATCATCAGCAGCATTCTCATCACAACAATAGCCAGCACTCGACATCCGCCTCCTCATCGCCCTCGTCCGCCTCGACAACGCCATCGGCTACCATCGAATATGTTGGCGGCTCTGCCTCAGCGTCGCCCTCCTATTTAGGGGCCGGCAGCGGCAGCGGTGGAGGCGTCGGCGGCGGCATCAGTGCAGCAGCTGTCGGAGTTGGCGCTGCTGCTACCACATACCCGCACAATTTAAAAATACGTTTCCTGCTCTCCGGGGTAAGAAGCCACACCTAAATTCTAACCAATCCGTGTCTAGTTTATGCCACAAATTGGCGCCCTTGTCGCCAGCATGTTGCCAGTTGCAAGTTGCAACTGCCACTGCAACGTTTCGCTTTTAAGTGCTGATTCTATTTTGAGAACTTGTTCGCCTTATCCAAGATGTGTCATCCATCTGGCAGCTGTTGAAAAACTCAACTCAAGGCTGACAAATGTTGTTTGGGCTCGTTTATAACCAGTCAAAGCAAAAGCTAATTCGATTAGATAACTTTTACCTTTATTGCTAACTTCCTTCAGACGAAGTTTTTTCCCAAATAGAATACGAAACATTAAGAAAAGCGTCATACTTATTTAGTACATTGCAATAGCAACAGCAATCAGCAATACCTCTTAAAACTAGCTAAAGTGTTTATTTCCTACAGCGGATACCCAAAGAAATATGGTAGGAAACCCCATTAGAACTCTACAAATATTTAATTTAAAACAATTTGCTATTTCATAAAAGTAAACATAAAGTAAAATCATTAAATAGAAAAATACATTTCCTTAAAATTGAAAGGATCCCAAGAAATATGTCAAGGAAGCTGTTTCAATAAGATCCTTAACATATTTCTTGGAAATATTTAAATCAGAAAAACTTTTAAATATATTTTATCTATGACTTGAAACTGCTTTTACTCCATTTTGGTTTGGAAATCTTCATAAAAATAAAAATAAATGGAAAGCTAAAAAAAAGTCTTAAGTCATCAAATGTTTTCCACCCAAATCGAAAGGATCCCAAGGAAAACTTCTTGAAACTTCATCAATATTTAAATCAGCATTTTCTTTCGGCTAAGTTTGTATTTGGAATGCATTTAGACCCCTTTGAAAACCGATCCTCTGTGTAAGGGGGGGGGGGCGCATTGGAGTTCTTGGAAAGGACAATTTGCATAAGTTATGCGGGTCATTTGTGCCAGTTTAAAGTTTGTACAATTCAATGACAAACACTTTGGCACTTCATCAATAATTGAAGACGCAGTTATTTCGAGTCGTGCAGCTGCAACCTGAGAGCGGTCGCACCTGCCACCGGGCCACGTCGCACAAGGCAGCAGAGGAGGAAGAAGAAAGGAGGCGGTGCTGGCGTCGCACTTGCAATTATAATGAGGAATGCCTCCAATTGGCCTGAGTTGCAACTAGTGCAGGCTGCCCCGATTATTGATTAGTTTTGTGTGGCATGTGGCATGTGGCATTACGTGCTGCACTAAAAGGAGACGGGGCAACAGCTCGAAGCTAGCGGCACAGACAGCTGTTCGCCTTATCCCTTTTCGTTTGGCGCGCTCAAGGATAATGCCTGGCTGTATCCTGTGTCTCTGCAGGCTCTCAGCCTAGTTTACGACAGCTGCCTTCTGGGCTCTTTATGTCTCACTGTGTATGTGTGTGTGTGTTGTGTATTTTACTACCCCGAGTTTTCTGTTTTTGTTGCGGCTGTTGCTTCCTGGCAGCTGATTGATCCTGGCTTCGATCTTATTACAGCTGCCAGCTATGTCTGTCGTCTTCTTCTTTTGCTTCTCCTTAAACTTCTACTTCTTTCGCCCTGTTTCAGCCGTCTCAGGTATGCGGGACATTTGTCTTCAGTCCTGTTTCTGTGTATTCTGCTCTCGATTGATATTTCGATTCGCAAGCGGGACTTTTTGCTATATACAAAATACATATTTATTCGAAAATTTATCAAATATAATTATAGGAACAGAGAGAGATACAGAGATAGAGAACAATACTAATCTGATAGAATTCTTGTAAGAATTGTTATCAAACTTAAATCAATTCTATAATCATTTGAACCATTTATATCTTTTTATTATTTTCTTAAATTGATTTGAGATGCGATTTGGTATTTGGTTTTCATTAAAATATTTACAATTGATCTGCATTTCATCAAATGAAACTGCCAAGATCATATATTATATCAATTGAAAGCTAATGCCAAAAGTAGAGTATTTAAATATTTGGCTATGGCTTAGGTCTTAAGCTCCTCCGTTCGTTCAGTTTTTACCTGGTAAAGACAAATTCAATGTCCTATCTAACACACAGGAGCCGTTCCTTCGGTCATGTATTGTTCCAATCGCGTTTGTTTGTTTGTCTTTGGCATACCTTTTCGGTTATCCATTTATTTCAATTTGAATAATTCAGGAAATTTCGCGATGTGCTCGGTTTGCGAAATGTGCAGCAGGACAACCCTTTTCTGTGGCCCGATCGGAGAGTGTGAGAATGTGTGCGAGAGAGCGAACCCTCTCGGAAAGCTACTCAAACATACGCCAATATAATATTTATAGTTGGTATTTGGTTTCCGGCTGTCGCTTTTATTGAATTCGCAGTAGCTTGCCAGGGTCTACGAAAAAAAAGTTGTACAACAATTGAATTATGTACGGAAGTACAGTGAGACCCATTTGCAAATGCAAATGCAAAGCACGCCATCCAGAAAGGGGTTGATGGAACATTAGCTTCTGCTGCTGCTGCTGCTGCTGCAGCAACAGGATAATCACTTTCAGTAATGGCGGACATTTTTGGCCAACAGCTGCTCCGTACTGAATTCATAGAACCGATTTTTTACAGCCTCTGCATGTTGTTTGTATTTTTTCTTAGCGTTTTCTTGACCCAAATCTAATGAGGCGTGAATGTGTTTAGCAGAAATTCGACACTTTTTATTGCATTCAGCAACAGGCAGGCTAGATTGACTGGCAGCTGGACAGGTAGGTAGGTGGCAGGGCGTTAAATGATTTGTGACTTCTGATTGGAGTTGTTCCTATTGCGACCAGGTGGCAACGCTGTGCATAGTTTCTGTCTACGTGACTACAATACCATTACAACAACAACATCAATGACAGCTACTGAACCCCCACCACCCAAATAAACAACAACGCGCTCACGCACTTATAACGAGAGAGCGGGAGAGTGAGAGAGTGGGAACAAATAAAAGGGAACAGTTTTTTTTGGAAAAGAGCACGATATCGTGAGAGAATGGGAACGGCTGTTCCCAACGTCTGTTGTATTGCTCTTTATTGTTTCGTGCATTGGCTGCACAAGCAGCATTGGCTGCTCGTTCTAAACACTCACACATACACGCTCACACAGATGTGTACCGCTGCATCTGGCAGCATATGGGGAAACCACATAATAACAAAAAAAAACTCGTCCATTGTTGCAGCACTTCTTGCCCTCGCCGAGTTTTGACAGCGGCTGCTGCATTTTTCTGACTCTGAGTCACATTATTACATGTTGCTGCTGCTTTTACCATTGACAGCGACGTCGACGCAGCCGATAAGCTTTGAGCTGCATTACATACATACATACGTATGTATGTGTTTGTGTGTGTGTAAATGTGTCTGTTGACTGGCAGCTTTTATAATCTATATGGAACACATGCGGCGCCGCCGTAGCCCCTTCTCGGTAAAAAGCAACCGTGCTTTGCTTTGATTGTTGTTGCTGTATGTTAACAGCCGGCTGTTACTGTCCAATGTTAATGTTAATCTTGTGTTTTGATTCAGTTTGTTTTTCTTATGCTTTATGTCTGTAAACATGTGTGTTTACATGCCGCAATTTGCGGCCGGAAGTGTCGACACGATTCTTAATGGCTGTAGTATATGAAAGAAAAGGAGAGAAAAAACTAAGAGTTGGTTGCTATCGCCAGATTTCATCTGATGAACGCAAATTCTGGAAATCAACTCGAGCATTCGCTAAGCCAAATCTTATGTAGTTCCTTAAGCCTAACCCGTGACCCTTGAGATTTTCTGTAGAAATAGATTTTCCTATTTAAACTAAACTGAACTAATCTGTAATTTCCATTCTTAATCGATTGCAGCAACGCACTGAATTGAGTCCACCCACGCATCAAACATCCGCCACCGCTGAGGTGAATGCCACGTTAGCTACCACAGTACCAAGCGCAGCGATAGCACCAAGTGGCACGACGATAGCAACCACTGCGAGCACTTCAATTGCCTCCACCATCTCGACGAGCAGTGCAAGCAGCTTGGTGGGTGGTGCAGCCATTGGTGGCTATGCGAAATCAGAGGCAAGCAAAACAATTAGCAGTAGCAGCAGCAGCACCGGCAGCACCGGCAGCAGCAACAGCAAGCATGGCAACAGCAGCAGCAGCAACAAGGACGGCAGCAGCACTGTCACAAGTGGAGCAGGTGGCACCAGCAACAGTAGCAGCGGTGCACCCAGCTTGTATGTTTCGGTGCCGTTGTCCACGGCCAATGTACCTGGCATCAATCTGCCCAACAGCAACAGCAGCAGTGGTGAGTTCAACAGCACGCCCAAATTGAAATAAATAGCATGCATTTATCATTTCCTTCAATCCCACACAGAAATGCACCCAGCTCAGGCGGCACAGTCACCGCTGACCGTCGGCAGCGCATTTGCAACGGGCACAGCGACAGCGGCAACTGCGGCTGGCGGTGCGACCAGCTCTGGCTCTGTTATACAGCATCAGAGCGGAAAGTCGTCGCCAGCGCTGGGCGGGCTGGTGAGCAGCAGCGCCAGCTCGGTCAACCTGACGGCCACCACGACGGAGAGCGGAAACTTGAAGATCAGCTTTGAGAAGCAGACGACTCGTGTGCAGCAGCTGCAGGAGCAGGAGTCGGCGCCGGCGCGACGCAGCAGGTAATTCGAGAAACAAACTCACCACAGCAAATTCACCATGGCTCATAGTTAACAGGCCAATAAACAAATTGTTTCGATTAGTTTCAGTTGTGTTCTGTTGTTTTGTTGCGTTGCTTTTTATTATTACTTTTTCAGTTTTTGCTCTAGCGAAGGCCAATCACATGCTGCAATTCCATTTATATATCTTTATATATCCATACACACACACAACCACACACATACGCACTCATTTCGGCAATATTAACTCACATACTGTGCTCTCTCTAAAAAAAAAAATGTTACTCTCTCTTTCTCTCTCCCTCTCTATTGCTCTCACCTGACATTTTGCTTTATCCACCGCATTGCAATATAATAAACCCACCACAAATTTACAACTAACCACAACAACACGTAGATCGCGCTCTGGTGAGAATGGTAATCATCACCACCATCACCCAGCTCACCAAACCCACCACAATCACCACCAAACAACGCAACCACAGCAATCACAATCGTCGCAGCATCAACAACAGCAACAACAACAATCGCTGCTTACCAGCGCATCCTCCTCCACGTCCAATTCATCGCTGACCACGCCCACCAAACCGCAGTCACGATCGGGCAAGAAGCGAGCTGCTGCGCTCAACAAAAGCGAAGCAACAGCTGCCGCCACAGCAGCAGCAGCAACATCGGCATCTGCAGCAGCAGCAACATCAACAACAACCTCGAGTGCATCAGCAACTGGTCTAAGCACAGTCGATAAGCTGAGCCGCAGTAGCAGCGGCAGTCGCCACAGTTCGCCCCACTATCGAGCCACGCCCACACCACCGCCACAAGCTCTGGCACCGGCAAACTCATCGCCGGTGGTCATGTTGCAGGCGTTATCCTCCTCCTCCATTGACTCGCCGCCGGCAACAACTCGCAATACGCGTAACCAAAATAACAGCAGCAGCAACAACAATAGCCAAAGCCATGCTGCTGGCACAGATCATGCCGGCAGCTCAGCATCCTCCTCGTGCTCCTCCACTTCCTCAATGTCCTCAGCCAGCAGCAATGCTGTTATCAGTCTCTTAGACTCGCCCGTCAACATGTCCACGCAGGCCCAGCAACCTGTTGCCGGTTATAACAGCAGAGCTACCAACAGCAATGGCAACAGCAACAGCAACAATGTTGCTGGGAACAGTGCTGCCAAGCCGTTGAATAAGAAAATGTTGCGGGCGCAGCAAGCGCAGCTGTATCAGCAACAGCAGCAGCAGCAACAACAACAACAGCAGCAACATGTTAGTTTAAGCAATGCACCACCCGCTAACGTCTCCTCACCCACTAATCTTAGCTCAGCCAGTAGTCAATTTAGTCAACAGCAACAACAGCAGCAACAGCAACAACAACAACAGCTTAAGCAACACCAAGATTTAGAAATTTTGCAATTTATTAATACAAATACAAATGCTTCTTCCATGACGACAACAACAACCACACCATCATCATCATCGTCATCGTCGTCCACAACAACAACAACTACAACACCAACCACAAACAACAATAAATCAACATCGAAATGCTACAGGACACCCGATCTCAACACGGCCAGCAGCTCAAACAGCATCTCAGCAGCAACCAGCAACAGCAGCAACGTCAATGCCATCGGCAGCAGCAGCAGCAGTCTGTTAGGCGTCAGCAGCAACATGAACAACACCGGCAACAACAACAGCAGCAGCAGCGGCGGCCTCAAGTTCAGCTACGAGGCACAAACGATCAGCAGCCAGTTGGATGTGCCCATGCTGCCGGTTAGTGCCATCAAGGACTCGCCGCCCAGTTCGCCCGGCTCGGAAATTGGCGCCGCATTGCACACGGCGATAGCAGCGCCAATCACGGCCAGCAGCAATGTGCGTAAGCGTGGTCGTAAGGCCAAGGATGCGACACTGACAGCGGCTGCTGCCTCGGCAGCAGCAGCAGCAACAGTGACCGCCACTCAACCAGATCTCAAGGATGTGCGCATCCTGCAAAATGGCATCGGAGCTGCCACCGTGCCAGCCAGCACGCCCACGCCCCCCGCCACGCCTGCCACGAGTGTGACGAGCGTCAGCGGCAGCAGCACCACTCCCAGCTCCGGCTCCGGCTCTGGCGCTGGCAACACCATCATAACGCACACAGCCACCCACATGCTGGGCAATCATGTTAATCCCAACAGCAGCGTGGCCCAGAAGCTGTCCGAACAATTGCACATGGAAGTGCAGGATCATGCCATCTACACGCCCGACTCCATGACATCGCAATTTACAGGTGTGCCGTTTCCCGGCAAGCAGGTAATTACCACAATTCAGTTAGTTATAAAGAGTCATCCCACTAATCTCTGTGCATTTACTTTCGCAGCGCAATTCCAACGCCGCGGCTGCTGCTGCGGGCAGTGCAACGCCGGCGCCGAATCCGTTGCAATCCATGTTTGGTGGCGGCGGCATCAATGGCAACATGCCCATACCGCAGAGCTTGGAACAGCTGCTGGAACGCCAGTGGGAACAAGGCTCCCAGTTTCTGATGGAGCAGGCGCAGCATTTTGACAGTGAGTATGGCTAATCCCCAAAAGATAAAACACACGCATCCCGCTAGCGAATCCACTAAAACTCTCACTTTTCCCTAAAACACAGTTGCCTCACTGCTTAACTGCCTTCATCAGCTGCAGAGCGAGAATTTGCGGCTCGAGGAGCATGTGACCAGCCTAATAGCACGACGTGATCACCTGCTGGCGGTCAATGCCCGACTCCAGATACCGCTCAACAATGCAATCAACAATGCCAAAGCCGAGACGCATGGTAAGTAGTGGCATCCACTCATAGCACTTGGTGTCGGCACCCGCAACACACATACACACACCCACTCACCCACACACACATAACTACAAATACATGGTTAATGGAGGCGCCTACAAAATGAATTTAAGTTTTTGTAATTAATTGTACTGTACATATATTGAAAATGGAAACAAAGCTAAAATAACAGTCTATGTTATGCCTGGCGTTGCCAGACCTTATACTAATGCTATAAATGACATTTCGCATATATTTTCGCATTAATTAAAATAATTTAAGTTTAACTGGGTACAAGCGATCACTGTACATAACATAATATATATATATATAATAAAAAGCAAAACACAAATTTTATCCAGCTAAAATTGAAGTCAAATCGAAAGGTTTTTCAAAAGATTGAATACTTGTACAAATTATATAGATATACACCCTCAATCAGTTTTCTACATACGAACTTAAAAGCAAATTTTAAGCTTAGATAAGGTTTAACTTACATTTCTTATTCATGTAACAAACCAAGCTATTTTACTTTACTCAAAATATTATTAAAATTAAGTTAATTTTATGCACATACGAATGCAAGATTTTTCCTTATTTTATTTATTTTAAAAATGAATAAAATGTGTTTTTAAACCAAACAAAAAAATCTATCAGCAAATTATATTTATTTAATTTGGGTTTTTTATTCCGAAATTTAACCAAAATCTTCATTTTCTCACCTTGTCCAACTGTAAAAGCCTAACAATGGCATGGGCACAACTAACAGCCGCAGTCTCTGTTAAGGGACAGCACGTTATCATTTGAATCTAATCTCAACTTTATGCTAACAGAATATTTGACTGTAATCAGTCATGTTAAATGGCGAAGTTTATTGGGCATTCTGTACAGGGGTTTTTTTTTATGCATGCAACTGAGCTACACACACAATCAATCACACAAAGAACTTTACAATTTAACAAGTGTGTAAAAAGAGAAAACTTGTACAACTTTTGCCGTTTTCACGTCAGCCTCCAACAACAGCAGCAGCAACAGCAATAACAACAGCAGCAGTAACGCTCTCAATGCTGCCACAACAATTGCCGCAGCTGTTTCGCTGGCCACAACCGCTATAAATACAACCATACCAACAATGGCTAGCAGTCGGGCTAGCAGCGCTAGCAGCATCATGGACTTTCGTGGCAACAGCAGCACCAGTAACAACAACAGCAGCAGCAACAGCAACAATATAAACAACAATCCCGCAGCCTCTAACACCAATGCAAACGCATCAGCGACACCAACAGCTACCAACCTAGCTATGGGCAACACAACGAGCTTGGGCTTGAGGTGAGTTATGAAATGACTACAAATGCAACTAAGTCACTGTTAAATCATTGCATTAGACACGTCGCATCGTCTCATGGATCATATAATAGTAGTGCGAGCAACAGCAACAACAACAGTAGCAGTAACAGCGCCAGCAACAGCATGCACACAACACATCAACAACAGCAGCAGCAACAACAACAACAACACCAGCAGCAACATGCGACGTATTTACAGTCGCAACAACAGCAGCAACAACAGCCATCGCATTTGCACCACGGCAGTGCCGCTGTCGCCGCTCATATGTTGGGCGTCGGTATGGGCCCCGCTGCGGCAATTGGACGAGGTGGGTCAGCTACAGCGATTGCTGCAACCACTATAACAACAATAACAACCACAGCAGCAACAGCTACGTTGACAACAACAACAACAACAACAGGCAGCTTGCAACATGGTGTGGCACACTACGCGCATCCGCATTCGCACCACCCACACCACTTTCCTAGCATTCAAGTTCAGTTGGGTGCCGGCGGCGTTCACGTTGATGACTTGAGTAGCTCCTCCACCTCTTCCTACGCAGCGCAACATGCGCTCTACAGCACGCATCACCAGGTAGTGTGTGTGCGTGTGGGTGCATGTGTGTGTGTGTGTATGTGTGCGTGTGCGTGAGAGTGTTCCTTTAGAGCATTTTACAATTACAGTTGACACATACATATGCACATTCAACCATATATGTATATCTATATATATGTATGTATCTATCCAATATCTGTTGTTGTTTCATGTTTATATCATTTTGATTTTATGCCGACCCATCATGCTGTATGTTTACATTCAATCAATATTTCAACCAATTCCAAATTCATGTGATTTGTTTTGCCCCCAAACTGCAAGCGCCTCTCTCATCCAAAAATTATACTCTGCCACAACAAATTAATAATAATTGTATATGGTAAATTGTTCGTTGTTTTTGTGTGCCAGCGCTGAAAGATAATATAAACTGTTACTGTTATTTCTATGCGTTAACATTAGAGATGCACTCGCATGTTAACTAACATTTTCTGTTGTCATCTCTCTTACAGTCCCAACAAAGGCGCGACGATAACCTCGCCAAATCTAGCTGAAAGTCATATCGTGAGCATGAGCAGCACCAGGTCCCGCATCCATTGAAGAAGAAGCCGACGCTGACCAGACGCATACGGCCGACTGATAACACCAGCAACAAAGCAAAGCCACTGATCACCGACAAACCCAAAATCCACACATACACAAAACTGAAGCAAACGACCGTTAGCTTCCAGCAGCAACACCAGAATGAAGAAGACGATGTAAGTGCGCGTGCGGCTGCATTAGAGAAAACAAAATTAAATAAATTATTTCGATTTCAGCTCAGCAGCAGTAGCAGCAGCTCTTCCACGTTTTCATCGTCCTCACAGCAGCATTCCTCTGTGGACTACGAAGCGGAGGATGAGAACGAGGACAAACAGCGACAGAGAAGGCACAAAGATGAGACGGATAGCCTAATACATGTGCAGAACTTTCTGAAATGTTTTGGTGCCAATGCCGCGACGGTGAGGCCCCCAACAGCAACTGTTGCAGTTGCCGCTACAGTCTCAGATAAATTGAGCGCAACATCGAGTTCTGAGCTGCGTAGATGGCGACAAGCTCATCGCGCAACAACATCTGCTGCCACCACAACAGCAACAGTAACATCAACTATAACAGCAGCAACAATAAACGCCATTCAAGCAACGACAACAGCGCCAACAATAACCACATCAACAATAACAACGCCACAAGCTCTTTTGATCAACACAAAACCGCAAAAATTTCAAATCAATACCAAATTTTTACGCAAGCCGCGTAACAAATTAATGAAAATGCTGCCAACAACAATGTTGCAGCAACAGCAACCAGAACAGCAAACGCAGCTATTTATCGATGATTCCAACGCCAAATTCAAAGACTTTTCAATTGACTCGTTATTGAATAAGTAAAACGCAACAGAATTAACAATTAGCCCTATTATTTGTAGCCTAATTCTTCACAAAGCCACCCGCAGAAAACCGCGTTCCTAAGCCCCCCAACTAAATATGTATATTATTTTTTTCTTTAGCCAATCGTACAGAATGTAACACATAGAACTCGAATATATATATATATATAACTAAGTTGTTTATTTATTACATACATTTGTACAACTAATGGCGCAATTCGTAATTAGCATTAGCAGGCGTAAGCATATGTACATAAACAATTACTTAATTACACGTTAATAAATCACAGCAAATGTGCTAGAATTTAAACTATGTTTTTTTATGTTAGACATTTTTAATTTGAACTAGAAGAACTTGTGCTAAACGATTCCTCCATCGGAATTCTGTTCCTTGTCGTTAGGGGCTGCCACTGGAGCTTCCAGGACTTCACGCACGCGTAACATCATTTCCTCGCGTACCTCATTTGGCACCATAGCGCGAGCCTGGTTAAATTAAAAAAGTAATTGGGTATAAACTTAACCATATCGAAACTCACATTCGGTATGATACTCTTGGCAAGCTCTTCGCGTGAAATATTTGCTGAATCACCTTCCATCATTTTCTTCCGTATCATTTCTTCAATATCCTTTCTCCATCCGCAGTCAATTAGACGCTTTTCAAGAAACCCCTTTAATTCTTTGGTATCAGCACTATTAAGATAGGACTTATAAGAAAACTTAGAGTCGGTGCCAGTATCCTTGCTGTCTGCCATAACTTAATTTTTTATTAACTTAAATATCTGTATTTGTCGGTTGTGAATGCAACAATAACTACATTTCAACACAGTCGAATTATTCGACTCGAATAAGTATTTCAAAGCCTGCTTGGTGGTATCGATAATTTTTAGAATTAAAATACTTGACCAGTTTATTAACGCACTAATCGATTATTGTTCAACCATCACAAAATACCAAATTCGTGTCAGAACATAATTTGTAATCGGCTGATCACCGTGACGACGAACTTAAATATTGCGTTGTATTTATAATTGAAAACAAAACGGACATTATGTTATATTAATTTACGTGACTGTGGCAAAATTGATTAATTTTCGTTTTATTTAAGATTGGATATCACAGTAATAGCGGATAGCGAGTTTGAACAAAATACCAAGTACTTAAAAGTACCAAGAAGTATTCGAATGACTCAATCGGAGGTTGGGACAGTGTGGATGCATTCATAATGGAATTAAATTGAGTCTGAATATGACCGTATGGTCTCATGTCACACGATCTTAAGCTCAGTGAGTGAGAATAAATAAAACAAAACAAGATTATATTATTTTGCACGCTAAATTTGGAACCTTATTTCCCAGCCGACTTCGTACTTTGTTGAATGTAATGTATGTGAATATGTGTATGTGCTTTGAGCTGCAAAATTACAGCAAAACAAATTAAACGAGACGACAACTCTCAAAGTGTTCTGTTTTAAGCTGCACAAACGGTACTAAAATTAATGATTAAATTAGTCTGAAAGTTGAAAATAAATGCTGGAATAAAATAGGATAAATTTGTAAAACGTGCTGCTGCCATGAACGAACAAAATATTTGAACGGCTTGAAATATTTCGTTCGCATTTTATTCCTAGCCATATTTTTTGTCCTTGCTTCTTACCATTCTGACATTTATTTTACCGAATTTTTCGGTGTATACTTCCAGTTCCAGTATATGTGTTGTATCGTTAGTGGCTCAATGCATTTGGCGCTTTACTTAATCATTATTTCAATTACCCCCCAATAAGGATATATTTAAAATGGACATGATAGACATCAAAAATGAAAGTGGCTTCCAAGAACAGGTATACAATTTATATTTTTGAATTATTGAATTCATTCATGGCTTATTTTCAATATAGATCTCGGAATCTGAATGCCCGTCCTCTTTCGAGAGCACAATGAATGTGAGTGCTAATGATGGAATGCCCGATTTTAAAAGTAAAATCATTAGTGGTCAGATACAGCTAAGGGAAAAACGCGGTCGAAGTCGAGCATGGAACATTTTCGCAACGATGATTGATGAAAATGGTGATGAAATTGAAAATTTTGTTGCATGTCGAAACTGTTTCAGTTCATACAAATTTGTAAACAGTACATCGAATCTTGTCAAGCACAAATGCTTCCTTCAGTACGAGGCAAAAGAGAATCAACGCAATCCACAATATGTTCCACTGAGTTTTGAGATCAAGGACAAATTGAGTGATGCTGTTGTCCAGTGGCTAGTGAAAAACGGTCGCTCCTGCAACATACTTCAAGATTCTGGACTGAAAGACTTTGTCCGCATTTTGCTCACAATTGGCGCTGATTTTGGCGAAAATGTAAATATGGAGGATGTAATACCAAACCCAGCAACTATTGCAGTCACCATAAAAGAGTTGTACGAAGAACGGCGTCAAGCTATTATAGCTGAGTTAGGCAATGCCAAGAACGGTTACAGCATCACAACAGCCATATGGGTGGACAATTGCTTAAAGCAGCCATTAGCATCGGTCACTGTGCATTACATTCAGCAATCTGCCATGGTCAGTCGATTGCTCGCAGTTTATCCACTTGCAAGGGACGCGAACACAGGTAAGTGTTGATTACTTAACTCTCATAAATGGCCTTTAAGAGTGAGAATAAATTTTTAGAATTTTGTCCATAAGTATACATATACTTATTTGTATATTTTAATTAACCATTTCAGGCAAAAATATCCGAGCCTTTGTGGAAAAATCATTGCGCACATTTGACTGCGACTTGGATGAGGATGACCCCATCATTGTGATTAGTGGCGATAAAGTCGAAGGAGATGCCATTGCGAAGGCCTTAAAAAATAAGCATTACATACGTTGCATAAAAAGTTTGTTGGAGGACGCAATTGAAGAGGTCTTTAGAGAGAACGTCGATTTGTATCTGTTGCGACAAATGTGCATTAGCTTAGTTGAACAATGCACAACTTCAAGTATATTTAGGCACTTGCTATCAGAATCTAACCCTAAGTCTGAACAGTATTCAACCATGTACTACTTTGAGCTTCTCGCCGGCAATTGGGATGTTTTATCAGAGATTATAGTTGATAAATCTGAGTATGCAACAATCAGAAATGAGATTAAGGCTGTATCCAATATATTAGTTAGCTTTACACAAACGTTAGAGGCCTTGAAGGAGCACAACAAGCCCACATTGCATACTATTATCCCGCATCTGCATAAGCTCAATAAGCTTTGTGCATATAACGTTGAGGATAAACCAAAAATCAATTTATTGAAAAGTTCGTTAAGAACCTGTTTAGAATCGATTGTCAAAAATCATATAACAAAATTCCATAAAATAGCCCTCTTTCTTTTTCCGCCTGCAAAGAAATTGTTGCTCTATAATGAGGCTGAAAGGAAGGACATTATTTCAGAATGTAAAGCGATGATGGAAGAATTGTGCATCGAGCCCGATAATGATAAAAAGAGGATTAAATTAGATGATGAGTATCGTGATTTAGGTATCTTTTCGGATTTTGTGGAGCAAACCTCTTCCACGGATACAAAGGCCGATGTCATAAATAATGAAATTAACGAATATCTGAACAGAAATTTTGCTCATTGCAAAATATTATGTATCCTTGACTGGTGGCGATCAAATAAAGGCGTATTTCCCCTGCTCTATCAAGTCAGCTGCAAAGTCCTTACTACACCTTCAACTATTGCACTTTCACAACGGGCTCTTCTACAAGCGCAGGGTCTCTTAAGTGATCAGCCGAGCTCAATTGATTACCCCGAGGACGTGGTAAATGAAACAATATTTTTAAATATTAATATGGATAACATCATTTAAACTAAAGTTATCGCAAAATATTTTGAAGATATTTTTTTATTTTTCCTAATAAACCAATTTATAAAGGTTTACAAATTGAGTTTTCTTTAAAATGATTAATGTGAATTATTATCTTACTGTGGTATACAGCGTTTGGTTATTTTTTAAATGGGCTTCAATATATACATAATCTAGAATAATATTTAAATTTTACCGCGAAGGCAATAGTGCTACCACACTATATATCCGAGTGGCCAGACAGATTTTTGAGTGGCTTATCTTTACAAAACTATCGATATTTTGTATTCAGTCGAAGAGTGAAAAAGTACTCATAAAGTAATATTTATATGTGTTGGTGTCCATGCATACATATATTTACAAATCTATATATGCATACATATCGTGCATATGTATGTATGTGTGTATGTACATACACATCTACATCGACTTTTAATGGTTTATTGATAAAACTCGGAAAATCTCCACATAGATTAACTATGCCAAACTAATTCGTATTTCTAACTACATATATACATATACGTACACACACGCATACATATACACATTTACATTCATGCATACATATGTATGTATGTACATGAGTATATTTGCATCGTTCCGATTTGTATGGTTTCAATCAATTTCAATTTGTTGCCCACACACCCGCCCACAGAAATACGACAGAGCCGGCTACATGGGTTGGAGCTGTCGTCATCACCGCTTGAGGTGAACTTGAATCATGCAAAATCTGATTTTCATATGAACGTGTGATTGTACATACATATGTACATATACATATACATTGTACAAAGACTATGATTATAATACAATCGTCGGAATATGGTCAAAACGACATGGATACGTACAAATGCACACATACACGCGTGAATGTGGGCTTCGCTTGGGTCGATTAGATTTGATTTGAAACGGTCAATTTCTAATCATAACAACTGCTATCAAAAGTAAATAAAACAAGGCTCATATGGGAGTAAATGATTTAAATATTTTCTACAAATGTAGAGCTTTTGTCAAATTTTAAGATGGATACACATGCTAGTGTGTTTATAACAAATATACAAATGTATATGTATGTATATATTTATTTAAATATACATATGTACATATGTATGTATATGTGTACAGTCGTTTGCATTAAAAAGCCCACTCATAACCTCAAATCGGAAATCAAGCTCTGTTGGCAATGTATGTATGTGTGTATGCATTTAAGTGTACAAACATAAATATGTATGTGTGTATGTATGTACATCGTATGGCAGCCGGCCATCTGTGCGGCTTTTTGTGCATTTCCTGTGTGCTCTTGTGTTTCTCTGAAAATTCGATAGCTGCAGCTGTTGGCCTGCTTCTCGAAAATTCAGTATATGCTTAGAGAGAGGTAGAAAATATGGCTGTTACTGTTGCGACAGGCAACATCAAGCCGGTTTACCTAGGCTTGAATTGTATGAGTAAAAGCAACCCCCGTAAAACATGTCTATTTATGTATGTATGTATGTACATATATGGCAAGGTACAGGCCACCGGCAATTACCACACAGTCGCATTCACACACCTATACATATGTATTTGTGTATGTATGTACATGCATGTGTGTGAATGTACATATGTAGATATACAAAAATGAAGTCATCGCCTGACTGTTATGCTGCAGCATGACTCATCACAAAATTGATTTCTTTGCTACGAACAGGCCTCTAGGGGGTTCAACTTGGGGAGATGGGCTAATTTTAGGTTCATGCCACGCCCTGGTACAGTCTTATGCACTGGAAACTGCAGTCTGCAGTAAAGTAGAAAGCCATTATTCTGCACTATTAATAGAGCGTGTAACGCTCGCACTGCTTTCCCCAGCCACATCGGCATTTAGCTCCAATTATAACCGGCCCGGCCCGTTCAATGAACCTAGCTGAAAGAAATACTTGGAAGAGGGAATAAAGAAAATGCGCTTAAGATTTTCTATTGCTGGCAACACTGACTATTCGCTGACTTTATTTTCATACACAAGTTAAGATTCGTTTCATTTTTTTTTGCTGGTATTTATGTATGTGTATTGTGTTTGTCATTAAAATACTTGTAGGTTTTCCCCAACGTTCACTAGAGTTTCTTTTTCTTGTTATATTCTTGTGAAAGGCAAAACGTTTGCATTGGTTTCGACGCCTTTAACGTCCACCAATGACGCTTGCTGCGTGTGCGCTGTTTTTTGAGAGTGTGTTTAGTACTCCTCGGCACCCTCACCCTCACCATCGCCAGAGTCCATGCCGACCTCCTCGTAATCCTTCTCCAAAGCAGCCAAATCCTCACGGGCCTCGGAGAACTCGCCTTCCTCCATACCCTCACCGACGTACCAGTGGACGAAGGCACGCTTGGCGTACATCAAGTCAAACTTGTGATCCAGACGGGCCCAGGCCTCGGCAATGGCCGTGGTGTTGGACAACATGCACACGGCACGCTGCACCTTGGCCAAATCACCACCGGGCACAACAGTGGGTGGCTGGTAGTTGATGCCAACCTTGAAGCCAGTTGGGCACCAGTCCACGAACTGGATGGTACGCTTGGTCTTGATGGTTGCAATGGCGGCGTTGACATCCTTGGGGACAACATCACCACGGTACAACATGCAGCAGGCCATGTACTTGCCGTGACGGGGATCGCACTTGACCATCTGGTTGGCTGGCTCGAAGCAAGCGTTGGTGATCTCAGCCACCGACAGCTGCTCGTGGTAGGCCTTCTCGGCAGAGATGACAGGGGCGTAGGTAACAAGTGGGAAGTGGATACGTGGGTAGGGCACCAAGTTAGTCTGGAATTCAGTCAGATCAACATTCAGGGCACCATCGAAACGCAGAGAGGCTGTGATCGAAGACACAATCTGGCCAATCAGACGGTTCAGATTGGTGTATGTGGGGCGCTCAATATCCAAGTTACGACGGCAGATATCGTAGATAGCCTCATTGTCTACCATGAAGGCGCAGTCGGAGTGCTCCAGAGTCGTGTGCGTGGTCAGAATTGAGTTGTAGGGCTCGACGACCGCAGTGGACACCTGAGGTGCAGGGTAGATGGCGAACTCCAGCTTGGACTTCTTGCCGTAGTCCACAGACAGACGCTCCATCAGCAGCGAGGTGAAGCCGGAGCCAGTGCCGCCACCGAAAGAGTGGAAGATCAGGAAGCCCTGGAGACCAGTGCACTGATCAGCCAACTTGCGGATGCGATCCAGCACCAAGTCGACAATTTCCTTGCCAATGGTGTAGTGACCACGTGCGTAGTTGTTGGCGGCATCTTCCTTGCCAGTGATCAACTGCTCGGGGTGGAACAGCTGGCGGTAAGTGCCAGTGCGCACCTCATCGACCACAGTCGGTTCCAGATCAACAAACACAGCGCGGGGCACATGCTTGCCAGCGCCGGTCTCGCTGAAGAAGGTGTTGAACGAGTCATCGCCACCACCAACGGTTTTGTCAGAGGGCATCTGACCATCAGGCTGGATACCGTGCTCCAGGCAGTACAACTCCCAGCAGGCATTACCAATCTGGACACCAGCTTGGCCAACGTGGATAGAGATACATTCACGCTGTAAATGAAAAATAGTAGAAGGAAATAGGAAGTTTGATTAAAAGCCGTTCTGCCGAAGTGAATAAAATAAATCGATAAAGCCGCACCCAAAACGATGCTGACACACCAAAGTGCGTGTGAGCGAAACAGCACTCGTGCTCAGCGAATATTTGTCACAGAAGTACAATTATTTATAATTATGCACTTTTTATAGTTAAATTATGCCGAATTCTTATATAGATCTTGGTTTATAAGACATTTTTCCAACATATAACCAAAATCTTTTTTTTTTTCATGACGTCACCAATTTTGCGGTGCCGCCATCTTGAAACATGGCTTCACTCCATATTGGGCAGTGACAACCAGATTTCAATGAATTAAATAATTTTTTTTACTTTACACAAAATATGAAAAAATATTTTCACTTACCATATTGAGTTTTTATAAAATTTTTTTTCACACGACAAAGAAAATTTTACAGAAATCTGTAGAGCAACTGTTTGAGGTCTGTCTCGGATAGAACTACTACGTTCGAATAACCGGCTATGAGGCTTCACAAACGTATAACGAAAGTTTTCTCAGCGACTGCTATTTATACTCTCGGAAACGAAAAGGTTGAAGTGTGTGAGTGAGTACAATTTGATATGATGCTTCATTAGACGATGTATCGATATTTATTTGTTGGCGTTGCCACTACTTTTGTGTTTTTTTTTTGCACAACCCGCCATGTTTAAATTGTAATTGCATTTGCTGAACATTTTATCCGAATGTATTATTCACCGTATTGGATAAAATATATGATTGTCGTCTTATACGATCAGATCCTTCTGTCTACTTAGTACTAGAATCTATTACTTATAAATTAATTAAGCAATTATAGATATATGATCTCAGACAAATGCAAAAAATCACTAAAAGAATGCAGCCTAGATCTAAATGGAAAGGATACAAAAAAAAAAAGACTCCTGTATCCCCCTTTACATTTTTTCCTTTCTGAGTACACCAAACTCTAAAAATGGTTTGCCATGTATTTGTATAAGTTTAAAATGATATGTGTCTGATCATTATGTCTTCCTTATTTGTATTTCTGGTTGTAGTCAAATACTATAGCACAATTAACTATTTGGTGTTCTGGATTCGCTTGCAGTTACGAAGTTGTAGCAAATGATTCATAAATAAAAGCATAACTTTCCAAGAGTCAAGATGATGGAAAACGCTAACCATGGCTAGTGTCACTCTTTGGTTAGTGCACTGACCACTGTTCTCTGGTCAGTGGTTAGTGCTAGTGTTTAAAATTAACAGCAATGTTAAATTTACAGAATGGTAACCGTAATTTACACTGCACGAATCGATAGCAATTGTACGATAGGCGATTGGCAATGTGATTGAATAGAATAATTACTGCAGCCCTTGATAAATTCCTCTACGCGCAAAATTGAAACTACATTTCAAAGTTTTATGCAATGCACGCTTTAATCAAAATATACACGCGTATGTAATTTGTATGTGTATCGCTAGACTTTTATTTTACAGTTTATTATATTTATTAAATTTTTGTTTGCAATATTGTGGTATTTGTTAACATTATCGCGTCCGCAATATTTATTGAACACAGTGTGTTTTTTGCTGTTGAACTTTTTCGTTTTTGTTTTTTTCCATACAAAATAATAATACAAATAATCAATTTATATAATGTAAATAGTGAGTAACATAATAATTTATAATGTGTAGGCTTTAAATTTGTTTGTAATAATGGCTGAGACGTTTTCTGTTTATTTTCCCAATATCTATTGATTTTAGGGAAAAAAGCGCAACATTCTCTTAGTCGCGGCAAACATTTTAAACTGTACATATTTTTAGAACTTTATTTTAATTTTTTATATTTTTTTTTGTGAAATGGTATTTGTTAAAGTTATTTTGTTTGTTTAGTTTGTAAGCTCTAGATTTGGTAAAAAATACATAAATTAATTGGTTGCTTGCCTGCCCGACTGTGCAAAATGGAATACCATAGTTGCTGCGATGGTTCGTTTCCGTTTACATTAAGTTTCCATCTATCAGAATTACATAAAAACAGTTTGGGCAAATACTAGCTTAAAGGAGTATAATTTTATTAAACAAATCAACTCAATTATGAGTTCGAAATTCTTAATGCACATTAAATTTGTTAATTCAATTTTCATCATTGCTTTGGAAATAATTTATACAACAGACAAACATTGATGTAGGAAATAAAGTATTATTAAACAATATATGGATGTTTGTATATATGACATGCAAGTTGGGGTCTGTTGCAGTGGATATTGTAAATGATTGCGATTGAAATAATTATTAAACATTTGTATTAGAGCAATTAAAGCAATTAAGTTTCGCAAAATACATATATATGCAATTTACTTTCTTTTAACTTATATTTTCATGAATTTTTCGTATTAATACATATATAATTAATTAATTATAATAAATAAAGCCTAGTTTTAATGCCTGCTTCAAACTTCGACATTGTTCAATTACTACAAATACATATCTACTATAAAGATGTGCATATTCATATACAACTTTAATCTAAATTATCCTGGAAAATTAATTTAATGTAGCCAGTCGCGCCATCCAGTGGTGTCGCACAGAATGGACAAACTGCCTGAAAGCCATTGGTTCCGTGCGGTATTTCCACATTTGCCCAGTACCTGAATGGTAAATAAAAAGGAAGATAATTAAGATATTTTCTTTATATTATGACAGACGTGAAGTTTTCATACTTGACAGTTTTCTCAGTCGCCATGTGTCCACATGGATTGAACGCGAATGTGGGTGCACCCACATCCACATAGAAGGCCGGCTCTAGGCCCATACATAAGGTAACAACTGGCCCCAATTCTAGGCACATAGGACAACGGCGAGCACCAGTATTCTCATCCTGACCCCAGTCATGATGACCTGTTGGACAAGAAACTCTCGACCTTTAGCACAAAATTCTCCATTATATTATATGATTATATGAACTTACCCTGCACATGGCCGCAGTTTAAGTACACATAAGGCTGATTAACCTGATCACTGATATTTACTTTACGTGGTATAACCAATGTATTAAGGCCCACCGGGCACTGTGGACGACCCGCGTTAATGGCATCGATAAGCTTTTCCAAATCGTGTTTGGTCTGTAAATACGAAGAGTGGGTTATTAAAGTCAATCAAAATAATGGTTGAGCTCATGCTTATTACCGGTGAATGCTGCAAACCCTCGGCGGAACGCCAGAGCAGTGTTGCGCCGCAGAGATCAATGAGTGTGCCATCCTGCAATATGTTGCATTCATCATAGATCTGGCCAAATGAGAGAATATAAATTAGATACACTTCGCCATTTCTATACATTATAAACTTGTTACGTACAGGCTGACCCTTTTGTTGTGCCGAACGCGATTCGCGCAGGCTGAAGACATCGCCACCCACGGAGCACTCGCGCCATAGGCCGCACTTGGCGTTGCCGCCGCAGAACGAGCCTTTGGGGTGCATTATTAAGACACCATTAGTGGTCAGACCGTCGATTTCCACATTATCTTGCCATTTGGTGGCCTTTTCCTGCAACAACAATGAAGCTCATTAGCATGCGAGTTTTATTAAGAGTTTGGCCCAGTTTACTTACGCCCAAAAATATATTTCTGCTCGAATCAAATCCGGCGGCAAAGATTTTCGCCTTGGCGGGCTCACATCGATTCACCAAAATGCGGCACGCGAAACGAGAAATCGTGCTCTGCATTACCTTCGCATCCTTCTTATCACCGGGCAACGTGTCCATTACAACAAAATCAATGGGGGATTCTGATGAGCGTCCCACCTAAAAATAGTTGAGCCATACTCTGATTAGTCAAAGCAATTGCTGATTAGGCCCTCATTGATTGACCTAGCTTCTATCTGTACACACACACACACACAGACACACAGGCACACAGACACACAGACACACAGGCACGCATACTTAATGCAACACTCAACTGCCGTTCAATCCATCTATCAATGTTCAAATAAGTGCCAAATCATGCAATATTGGCATTTCACTTCAAACTCGTAAGGAAGTGCAAATGAAATTCGACGCGTTGCCATGCCAGTGCCGAATCGGTAATCAATATAAATTATAAATAGATTTATCCTTATACTCAATGTCAAAACTAACGCAAATTATGGAATGTCTAAGCTATGACCAACATAAACAAAAATATAAATTGGAGTAAAGTACAAGTTAACTACATAAGTTTAAACGTTTGACTTTGAATAGTTTTAGCTTTTCTTTTTTCATTAAATTATATATTGTTGAAGTTTATTTAATATTGGCGAAAATTAAGTAAATGTAAAAAAATGTAAATCAACAATTTAAGTTTACAAAACAAAGATAAAAAGCAGAAAATTAGTTATTATCACTTCAATCAAATAATAAAATTGGGTTTGTTAAGACAAGCTAAGAAGGCCGTATTCTCCAGTCAGATATTCCAAGTCGAGCCTTCGGACGAGTGAGAGTCTAATACCTAATTGTTACAGAGCTACGATATTTTGTTTTTGGACTAAATTGAGGTATTCTCGCGAGAACCTATTCTCTGATTCGAAGAGAAATGCTGACATCTCTTATAGATATGTTGACATCTCTTATATACATATGTATATGTATATATTTTCTTTTTTAATTTCTCAAAAATAAGTCCACAATTTGTACCTTAGAAGCTTGTTCTCTTTTATGAACTCACCTGAAACATATCCGTTTCTGTGTCCTCCTTGTACTCAACAATAACGGCCTGACTGCGTGATAGTGTGTACGATATTGAGTGCTGGTTGGCATCCAGTATAGCCTTCGATGTCTGTGGTGATTGTACGATATAGTGTTTCGATCGCTTGACGCCGCTCGGCTCCGTGCGTTTGTGCAGCACGAATTTTGAGCGCCGACGACCACGATCGCCCTGCGGCAAGTAGCCATTGTAGCTGCAAACGAAACGAAACGAAACGAAACAATATTTTACTCATATGAACTTCTTTGGCTGATTTATGATCAAGGCAGTGCATGCATGCTGCGTTAGAGAGACACAGAGACCCCAGTCAGCGTATCAGTCTCCATTTTGGGACCACGAATATTACGAAACGCACAGCTAGAACAATTTGTTACATTCAGTTTATAGGTCAAGTTCTGCGTCGGTCGGCAATGTGTTTACACAATCAGCCATGCCCCCACTCCCCACTCCCGCCCCAGACACGGATAATGAGTTGAAATACCATGAGGGAATTTTGTCGAAAAGAGTACATTGGCGAGTCAATAAGTTAATTGCCAGATCATTACGGGAATTCTATGGGTACACAACAAATAGAGAAGTTTCTAGGTTGTCAAATGGTTTGCGCTATAGAAGATCTCTTAATATCATTTGCGGCTGTCGATCGCGCACAGAGATCGCTCTTTGATTACCTAAAAGGCACGCACACTGCCCATTAAAGGGCTAGATCGAAGAGTTTATTACCACGTTGCTTTAAAAATAGTTTTTATTGATTAAATAATTATGTGCGCTAATATAATTATAGCAATTTGAGATAATAGTGTAAGGAAAACATGAAACATTAATGTTGAGATAATGGCTAAATAAATAAAGGCTTTTATTCATTTTTATTGCTTCGATATCTTTTCATTGTTTCATATACATATATACATATGTATATGTATGTATATATTTATTTGAATACATAGGCCCACAGAACTCATAAATACCTACATACAAAAAAGTTCCATTTCTACCTAACTTTTGACAATTTAACGAGCTGACAGCCCACATAAAATAACAATAATAATGTTGTATAGTATATGATTTTATTAACAAGCATTTCGAAAACGGGCCGATGAACCCAAACCCTTACAGTGTGTATACAAAAACACAATAATTGCTTGGCAATTTCTATGGAATAGAATATCCAACATGGGATATATAAATACATATGAAGTTCTTGGAAAATCAAAGTGAAAAAAGCAACAAAAATAATTCGAACAAATAAACAAGGTCTGGGCATAGTGGGAAATGTGGACATTTGAGACCCGTAATTACTCGGACACTAATGCTAGTGATGTTATGATATATTAATGTTCACATTTAAGAAGTTGTAAATGATATTTAACGCATTAGCAAAGCGAGGCGACAGTGGGACGACGACGACGACAAAAATAAAGAAACAAAAAAAGAAACCAAAGCAACAGAAATAAAAGTTGTTTTGTTCAAATTTGACGGGTACAATTAAGACCTGGTACGAGCATGAGACAAATGCCTTGACTGCTCTTGAATACTATATACGGGGATTGCCTTCACAATTGTCTTTTATATCATATGTCGCCAAGCAGCGAGAAGAAGACATTCGAATGGGCAGCATCCATTGCGGTGCTCAGAAACGAAAAACATTTGAGCAGTTGTTGTAGACGAGCCTCTTGTAGAGTTGGGGAAAGATGCACTGCAGCACTTATACGGCGATAAGCTAGTGCTAATGACAATGACTCAGGCGCAAGCACATTTGACTCACGTGTGAGTCAGCTAACGCGTGCGCGCCGGGTAATCAGCGCAATGTCAAATGTCTCAGTCAGGGACTGAGTAACGGAGAGAGAGAGAGAGAGAGGGAGAGAGAGGGGCAAGCAGACAGCTGGACAGCCATCAAGATGTACAAGCGGGCATCGCAGCTGCCGGCCGAAATCATCAATCTCAGAACGCTGCCGGCAGCAGCGTGAATCTAATTTATGTGCCTAACTGGCTGACTGACTCCCCAGCCAACTGGCCGACCGGTCAACTGGCCAGACGGCCAACCGACCGACCGACTGACTGACCAAAACTAAACTGGTTGCGGCTTACAGCGTTACAGAGCAGCAAGAGTTAAGCCTTTTGTTCTATAGACGCCCCAGCACGGTTGCCTTGCACAGGTCAGGCAACACTGTACACAGCTGGAGGGCAGGGCAACGCACACTGGGGCTAAAGCATGGGAAATTTCGATGAAAATCACGAAGAGACAATAAATATGAGTTTTATTACACTTATTGACATTTTTACAATTGTTTAATTTTAGTATTAATAAAACTGAATTTTATAACATTTTTACTTTTATTTGTTGTTATTCTTGTATCTTTTTTAATCTTTTATTAATCTGCCGGTCAATGCCATCTATAGATCGAAGCTACGAAGAAACCAGCTGCCCAAGCATCCAATTAATAACTTTAGTTATAAGCTAGACTTAAGCCGCAATAGATTTTCATTTATAATTTTTGGTATGAGCAACATTAATTTGGGATTATTGTAGGATCTTAGTTTTACCAAAAAAAAAAGAAGTAATCTGTAAAACAGATAAAGGAGCAGAGCTTTAAGCCAGAGCTGGCTCGAATGAAATGAGGCCATAATTATAATAAGCCAAAGCTATTTAATCTTGAAAACGTCTAGGCCTGTCTACGTTGCAGTATTGCAGAGGTTTTTCTTATGCATTGAGAAAGAAAGAAAAAAAAACTTAAGGGTTTCGTATATCATTGCACTTACCCAAGTATAACTAATTCTCCGTATCGCAGTCGGGGTTTATCGTGCCCATCGCCAGCGTCTTCAGCCAGTATGGGAGATTCTGTTCCGTCGGTTCTGTGGATGCAAATAGAGAATATCAAATTTGAATTAGATCAAATGTTGTTTACAAATGAAAAAGTGTAGTGCATAAAATAGTTAAGTAACTGCCGAGGCTGACCTCAAATCTCATATGATATAATACTCGGCGGCGGCGTCGCTTTGTTTAGAGCTCTGAAGGGGAATACAAACACAAACAATAAAAGTAATACAATAAAAGAAACTTTTTTCTTTCTGTTTTTTGCTTTGTAAGTTCGTAAGTTAGGGCTAAACAATTTCAGAGTAGAAATACAAATGCCAAAGGAATTGCTCATTTCCAAGCATTTGCTTCGCTGCCAGTTGGAGAATTTCAAATGAGGGGAAATATTGAAGGCATCTCATTCTGTCTCCCTCTCTTTCGCTCTTTTTCTCTCCCTTTTGCATTACAATGCATTTTGCAGCCCGCCTTTTGTTCAACTCATAAACATGTATATTTGACACTGACTCTGTCAGCTGAAGTCATAGAAATTTCTTTAGTGCAACACCTCATGTTACCTGTCCAATCCCCACTAATAGCAGGCTATGCGCTTTTGGGGCCAAATTGTCAGTAATGAAAAGGCGATAGAATAGATAACCCGGTATCTCATTAGCCAGAGAAGCGGATAGCTCTCTTTTATTTATTTATTTTTTGGGGCACGTCATATACTTATTTACAGCAATCTAATAAAGCAACTTGGCGCCGGTTGACGCCTACACAAGCATGGGGCACGCCCCACCCGTTCCCAGCAGCCAGTCCACGTGGCAGCCGGCAACCGGCAACTGGAAACTGGCAACTGACAACGGGCAAATGAATTTTACCCCGGCTTAAACTGGACTAGACTGGGCCAGAGGGTGGCCTGAGCTGGGCGGCTGACTGACGAAATGCTTTGGGGTTGCATTGATTTTTGCTCGTTGCATTTAAACTTGCTCCCCTTTTTGCCTGTTGGCAAGCAGCGGGTCAAGAGGCGAGCGGTGGGCGGTGCAGGCACTTGAAATTGTGCAGCGCAGACAGAAATTGTGCGCATAAAGAGTGTGTGGGGGGGCGTGGTGGGGCGGGCACACAGACAGTGGCGTGTGCAAGGTAAATAGAAAATGCTCTATGTCTGTCGACATGTTGCTGGGCATCAAATTAGCGCTCCAGCGTTGTTTAGATGCACACGCGTGCAGTTAAACAGATAGATATACATATATATCTATATAAATATATATGTATACATATATGGATATGGATAGATGTACCATGTGCCCGTACAGTCTGATCTGCAGCTCAAACCAAACAACGTTGACTCACTCAGCTTCAGAGGCCGTAAATCAAATGGATAAGCACATTAACAGCGCTTCAATTTCTGTTAACAGTCCACTGTTGAGCCTCAACTGCAGCGCTGTTACTTAACAGTCTCAGTCTCTGATGTCATAAATTAAATGGAAAAACACATTAACAGTGCTTCAATTTCTGCTAACAGTCGTCTGCTAACTCTTAACTGCAGCACTGTTATTTAACAGTGTACTGTCTTGAGAGTTGTTTACTTCGCACATCTTGGCCAAAATGCATTTGAGCACATAATTTACATATAATTGCCGTGGTTGCAAGAAGAAAAAGACTTCAGCTTTAAAATGTTAATTTTGTTTGGAATGGTTTATTTATTAAGGTTTAGTAATGATATAAATAATGTGTATAATGACTAGATAAACGCAATTATTTTAAATAACATGCATAACATGCATATGTGTAGCTCATATCATTCAGATATCAGGCTAAATTTTATATATTATATTATTGAATATTATTATATTCATATTGTTAGTTAACTCTTTTGAGCTTTGTTCAAATTATGTAAGTATGCATTCCTTTTAATTGTAAAGCTGCCCATACCGTTATCTATAGTCTACAGTATGTGTGCATTTAATTTAATTAACAAATCTAAAGCGCAAAAGTGCCGCCAGCTAACACAGAAATCTCTTTAAAACGAGCAAATGTTTTGTGTTTTTTTTTTTTTTTTGTCAAAGCGAGTGTATCTATTTAGACAACTTAAATTAAAGTAAATATTTTGTCAACGACAACAAAACAATTGCCAGAAATATGCGTACACAGTTGAATGATGTGTGTGCTTCATAACAGCTGCCCAAATGGCACAATTGTCAATTCAATTTGGAGGGGGCGGAGACGTGCCCAAAAATAAAAAAAATCTGAATACTTAAAAGCTTTAACAGAATTTCCAGTTACGAAATGGAAAAACTATTTGCGTTTCTTGTTAGTCACACACACACACACGTACACACACACACACACACAATCAGCTGTTTTTAGGGCCACAGTGCTTATCGATTTTCAAACTGGCAGCGAAAGAGTAAAGGCATTCTGCATCCATTTCTTTTTTTAAACTGTATATACGTATATATACATACATACATATGTATATGTATTGTATATGTTGCTATAGAACTGTATAGTAAGTTGTAGAATTTAACGCGCGTATCCATGAGATACAACGGCGCACAGTTAGATACCGAAATATCGCTAGTCGGTGTATCTATTTCTGTTCAGTTTCCACCAACGTCATTTGAAGGGAAATCAATTTTTAACCAAGTCGGTATGCGTGTGTGTGAGTGTGTGTGTGTGGGTTCGAAAGGCGTACAAATGTATATTATATACGTTAGACTGCCAAACACACGCGCTTGTTTTGCTATTGCCTGACAACTTGCCGCAATCGATATTTGTTACTGTTGTTGTTGTTGTTGTGTTTCATTTTGCCTTTGCTTTTCGTGTTGTGCCGCATGCAACGCAAATGGCGCGGCAATCGCATTACAATAAATTCACCTTTTCAGCTCGCAAAGTCGGACCATTGCATGCCAACCTAACAAGTGCATTGTGGCCCCAGCTCTGAGCTAATGTCAGGAACAGGGCAAAGGATACAAAGAAGAAAAAAAATCAGGCCAGTTTGCACTGTGGTGCACGGCAGGAACGCGGTCGTGCTTCACTTGGCCTGATTTTAATGTCACGAGTGCAGGCACACAATATAGCCAATATGTATACATATGTATATGTATGTATGTATGTATGCATATAGCTTTTATGCAAATGAAATAGATTATTATTGCTTATATATTCATTTGATTACGCGCACAGCCGAGTATTTCGATGCTAATGACTACCTCTAATTGACCTTACGAAGGGCTTTTAGCTAATTTAGCCTAGTACCTTAGCCCTGCGAAAGGTCAAACTGTCAGTGACACTCAACCAAGAATCAATTTAGATAAATGATGTGCTATGCATAACATAATTCAAACTAAACGCACAGCTTGGACATCTAAGCCAACTGTATGTTTATCCTTTCTTTTGATCTATCCGCATTGAGCCAAGTTTTATTGAGGGATTATTTGAGATCTGAGATTAAATGATTTTCTGCTTATTCGGCATTTACAATTCTAGACCAGTTTCCTATCTATCGTATATTCACTGCATAAGAATTCTATAATTGTATAGCATTTAATCATGAAGTAGTTTCACAAGTTCAAAGATCAGTATGAGTAAGGGCATTTTATTTATTTATTTATAAGAGATTCGAATTAATCTAAAACTAAGATAAACCTAACAAGCCCTTCGGTTTGCCAATCATTTTATAAATGAGTTCATTCAACATTTTGACATCTAGTATAAATGCAAGAGCAACAACTGCAAGCGGCAGTTACCTTCCGACCCTCTAGAAAGGTAAATGCGCTAATAGATATTGAGTTTCTTCTTCAATCAAAATACACCCATATATATGCATTTACATGTGTATTTGATGTTCGCTTGGACTGAGCTGAAATCGGAGCTGAATGTGAGCATGTCAAGTGTCTGCTGAATAGCTGAAATGTGCAACCTCCAAGTTCGCCGCTTGTCAGCAAAAGTGCAAATGAAAGATTAAACAATAAGCAACGGGAACAATGGCACCGCAGGGCAACCCAAATAGACAAAGCCAACAGCTGAGAGGGCGACAGAGAAAGGCGACACCTTTCGCAGGTGCCCAATGATGCCCTGATCCATGGCGTGGCATGGCCTGGCATGGCATTGCTTGGGATGGTATGGCAGGTGTTTCGTTACCATATTTTATGGCCAAATTTGTGGCTGTGCTTCGTTTGGCTGATGGCACTTCAGACCGCTTCATTCATATGCCAAAGGTGTAGCAGCTGTACATATATATGTATCTATCTGTGTATTTGCAAATGTATCTGTATCTGTGGACATTGTGTTTCACTGTGTGTGTGCGTGTGTATCTGACGGCCTTTGCCACAGCTGTTTGCATTTCAAGAATGAAATTCTCAACGTGCAGATACAAACGCGAACAGCCAGACAAAGAGAGCGAAAGAGGGCGAGAGAGACCGAAAAAAAACTCGTTCTTCCAGCGAAAATCGAGCAGAAAGCGTGGAGGGAGTAACAAATTGCAGAGCATAAAATATGCGCAGCTGAAATCCAAAAATAATGCGAAAAAAATAATACTCACAAGCCACAAGATTGTTTTCAAAGAAACAGCTAGAACTTTGCGGATTAAGATGCAGATGCACAAAGAGATAAACAAGCAGATACAAACATATCTACAAAGATCGTTTTCAAGATACCAAAATACATTCACACACACACACAAATTGAAATTTACATAAAGTTATATATAGAGATAAACAACAGCATTATCAGTCCGTCTTACACGCCCATTTGGCACGCCCTTTGCCCTGGGCTGCGAGACTTGTTAGCGACGGCTCACTAATTCAGTTTATGCAAATCTCCATGTCAGTTTCTAAACAACTTTTCAGCCGCCTGGCCAGCAGCAGACTAAACACAGTTGCTTTATTGTTGTCATTTTGGAGCTGTTTGTTACATAAGCGACACGGGTTTTAGTTTAGGTTACGTCTACCAATATATAAATTTCTATATATGCATATACATGTGAAGCTGTCAATATCTTTTTGCACATTTGTTTATGTTAAATAAGCAGCAACAACAACAAAAACAATGGCAGCAAGCGACTGTTTGGTTTTTCTTTGCCGGTTTTTGCTCTTCAGAAGCTTTTTTGGTTAGACTTGTTTGTTTTTTGTTCGTTTGGCTATGCAGCAGCACGTTTCAAACTATTTTCACTGCCGTTTTGGGGCAAACAACAAATTTGCAAGTACTCCAGCAGCTACACAGCAACAACAACAAAAACAGCAACAGCAACGGCATTTAAGCCGGGCTAAAATTATACAAAGAGAAGCAAAACAACAACAATAACAACAATCAGCTCAAGCAGCTAGCCAAGCATGACTTGTTACTCTGCCACACAGAAGACTGCTCTTGTGCACGCTCGACTCGGCTGTTGCTACGTTAGCTATGATACCCTAACAGAGGAAGGGCATATTTCATAGGCAAAGCAGAACAAAAATGCCCAAGTCTATAAAGATACCGAAACTGAGAAGAGAAAAGATAAAGAAATACGAACTGAGAGGGGCAATAAAAAATATATAATTTAATTTATTAATTATTAAATAAATAAATCTTTGAACTAACTAGATTTGTAAAAAAAAAAAAAACTTTTTTTTTATTGTAAAAAATGTTTTCTTAATTGCAAATAAAATAATTTGCTAAAATTTATTTTAAATTTTATAGATCATTTTTTTAAATTAAATTTTTTTTATTTATATTATTATTAATTTATTGATTAGTATTAATATATCCGCTTAATATTTTTGTTATTATTATTTATTTATTTATTATTATTTATTTATTATTATTATTTATTTATTATTATTATTTATTTATTATTTTTTTATTACAAGTATTCTTTTTATTTATTATTAAATATTTATTTAATTATTATTTTTAATATAATAAATTAATTATAAATTTATCATTATTATTATTTTTTAATAATTATTTATTTACTTAATTTTTTATATACAAAAATTAAATTATTATCATTAATTTGTAATATTATTATTATTATTTTTTTTTTTAAGAGCATTTAGTATCCGTTAAGCGCACACTTGATTATTTTTGTGGTATTCTTTTTATATACGTTGGGCTTAGCTAGATTTTGGTCACTGTTTATGCATTTTCTTTAGCTGGCTGACAATTTTCGCAGTTTTTGTTGCCCGTTTTGGACTAAAAATAAACAGGCAGAGAAAACGCAAATTGAATCGAGGCTAGTCGCATGGAGAGCAGCTTTGCCTACCCAAAACATTTGCTGTGGTAATAGTTTCGCTTTTCATTGTGGAGCATTGGCAGGCGCCCAGGCTTTGTCAACGTTTCGCCATTGTTTTGGTGTATAAATATTTTTGGGCCAATGACTGTCACAATTTCTCGCTGTCGTAATGCGGAAGAGTTAAAGCCATATTGAAACGAGCTAATGGGCAACTACTAGCTGAAATTGCTCGAGCCCCAAGTGCTCAACGCCAATCGAACCGCAACTGCGCTTTTCTTATTGTCTATGAAAACATGAATATGCTAATATCATCTTTTATGACCAACGACGTCGCAATTTTAATAAACAAATGCGACTAGAGCTGAGCTGGGCTGGGCTGGGCTGGGCGGGGCTGGACTGTGCAAGGTTGGGTTGAACTGTTCATAGAACAATGGCAACCGATGCGCTGTGCGTGATTGCGAACTTATTGAACGGCTAAGCCTTTACGCAATGAGGAATGGTGAATGTGAACATATGTATGTGAATTAGGGTCTGTTATCTCTTCAAAGTCACTTTGGAACTAGATATAACCGCATTTTAATAAGGAGGTAAGGGTTCAATGAGGCGGAAAGCAGCACTGATAATAAGAAATCAAGATCATGATAATAAAACACAAAATTTTCGTTTGACAAGGCAAAGATTATATATAAAAAACATATCTATTTATACATATTTCAGTCATTTAATCAAATTTTTTATAGCTCAGGAAATGAAATATACTGCATTACAAAATTTTATAAGCACGATCTTATGACATTATCAAAGTGTATTATTAATTAGTACTATGGAAATGGAAACACGTTAGATGATCCATTCCATATGGCTAAAAAATAAACACAGACTGCAGTAGAAAGAGATCCAATTTCGCAGCAATAGATATAGCAAATTTATGAAGGATTAGATAACTGTTTCTCGTAAATCAATAATATTTATATACAATTTTTGTATATATTTAATATATTATTTTTCTAATTTGTTCTAGACTTACAAGCCAAGCAACGTATGCCATTTGCTAGGGTATTAAATGCGACAGATCATTGCAGTTGCTGTGGCATTTATATGTGCGCTAGAAACTGCTTATTCCATTAATTAACATATGCTGTCATCTAATAATGGACATATGCCATCATATAATGCTACGAAAATCGATGGCATTTTAATTAACAACGGCTCAGATAAGACAACTGCACACATGTGTACGAAATACACACACACAAATATACATATGTATATAAATTTATATGTACACATGGAAATACATATATAATCTGTATACTATTCGTTGTAGTCTATATTATATTTCTTTCGGCATTTTCCATTGATTAAAACGTAAAGCAATTCATTAGGTCACGATATGTTTAATTTAGTTTAAGTAAAAAGGAAATAGATTATTTTACGATATCTATCGTAAATAATGTGATGTGATAATGTAGGTAGTTGGCAACATGAACTCGGACTCTGAACTACCAAATCGTATTGCATAGACTAAAGGTTTATGGACTATGGACTTCTTATATACAACGCTTAAGTTCGTACATCCATCATTCAGTGTTTTCTTTTTCGGATTAAGAACTAGTGAACGCGTGGCACTCATATGGCTTATAAAAAACCAGGGCTGACCTATCGGTATGAATAGGAACTCACAGGACAACGAATTTCAAAAAGTCTATTGAAATATGAAAATTAAATTGAAATATTCATATATGCAACAAGTAATATTGTAAATAAAATTTATGGAATCGGCTTAAGTTGGTTCAACCTTTTATTTAGAAGAGCTTCATTCACACAGATATTGCGGTTCTGTTGGGCTTGTGAATGGTATAAATTTAGCATTTTTACTCTTTGAAAAATGAATGGCGTCAGGTTGTTAAACTCATTAGCTTGAAAATGGCCACACAGAAACCTCACAGAGTATAATTTGAAGCAATAAATAAGCAACTGCTCTATTCGCGGTTTCGGACTAGAAGATGTGCGAGCCTCCATTCATATATACACAATGATATGCAAATTGAAGATGAAAGAGAGAGAGAGAGAGAGAGAGAGAGAGAGAAATATTCTGATGTATGATCGAATACGTCTTGAATGATCTTAGCTCATACTAATTAATTACACTTTGAGCAAAAACCAATATACTCTGTTTATGAGATTCTAATGGGTATCGTCGTATAATGAGAAGAAAATGCAAACAAACCAAATTGACTTCATGAGCCATTTGGTAATTTATTGCGTGGGTGTTGGTCGCATTTCGTTTGCTTTGCTCCCTAGTTAAATTCACTTAATTAAGTCGTTTTCGTTTGGCTCCAAGCGGAAATTGAAGCTTGTAGAGTTTGAAAACCAAAAAATAAACAAGGCAGGTGACATAATTGTGGCACATTAACTTTAACAGAAAGAAAATGAGCGAACATCAATTATAAATGTTGCAAAAGTTGCACACGAAAAACGCAAAGCAAAACAAAACTAAAATTTATGAAATCGTCGTTTTAGATGCGTGCTCGTATACCATTATGGCAAACTGGCAAGAAGAAGAAGAAGCAGCTAGCAGAGCCGAGTTAGGCAACCTGAGACTTGGAAAATGTCAAAAATCTAGATAAAAATCGCCGAATCTTATGCAAAGAGTTCTATGGAATGGAAAATAGTGGAAAGCGAAACATATTTATGGACTCTGTCTGGTATATATATACATATATTGGGCTGACAGTCGAAAGTAGAACGGGCATCGGAACTTTATCAGAGCAGCCATTATCGATATGTGGCTCGACGAGGCGTAAAGAGCCATGTATTGACCCACTTTGGCACCCATAGGGCCACTTTGGGGCAATGCGAGTCTCTGCTTAGGTGTGTGCGTGTGTGTGTTCTGTGACTCTCCTCATGGACGTGTAGATCAATCACAAATGCGCTCAAGACATTTTATTTTCTTTTATTGATTGTTGCGTTGCAGTCGTTGCCGACTATTTTAGGTCTTTATCACCGCGCTGCACTTTCGGGCGAGATGCCTCAAAAGCTGAGCAAGTCGAGGCTCTATTTTTGGCTGAACTGGAAGATTTATGGCCAAACGTCTGCCACTCCGACAGTCCATTCGGCTTACCCAGCCGTGTTTACACACTTTAATTGCTTAGAATGGAGCAGCCAGGGCAAGAAGAAGAGCAAGAACAGCAGCAACAACAACAACCACAAGAGCTGCAGCAGCATGGCACGACAGGAAATGCTCGAGCCGACTAAAAATTGGTTTCTTGTTTTTTTTCTTGCTTTTTTTTTTAATTTCGTGCCCATGGCACACGCCCACCGCCGCCTAGGCTGACGGTGGCTGGTGTTGCTGCTGCCCCTGCCGCTGCTCTGTCCATGGCCATAATCAAGGCAATTTAATAATATGTTACGCTGCACACAATTTCACCTGAAAGCCAGCCAGCCAGGCAGTCAGGCAGCCAGCTCCTTGGTCAGGAACACTCTACAAAACCGAACCTAAGCGAACCCAGGCTGGCATTGCAGCAGAGATTGTTGATCTTCTGACCAAAATTGCGATTTGATTAAAAATTAAGCGCAGCGCATGCGTGCCCACAAATATATATACATATATACCAGACAGTGACTGGGAGAGAGACAGGCTAAAAGAGAGAGAGAGAGAGAGAGAGAGAATGCGATATCCGCAGATATAGCGGGTACAATAACATTTGGCACAACAACAAGCGAGTGGCCTACGTGACTTTCAGTTGCTAAAAAGGCAGCGGCTAGAAATACAGCTTTCAGAATTTACGCATTAGAAAGGTAGTTGACTCTTAGGTCTGTAATAACGAATATTGAAAAATCAATAAATAAATAAAAGCGACAGTCAACTGAAATTGACATTATTACAACATTTATAATAGATAATATATGTAATAATGATTATCATACCAAAGATTAATGTCTCCATAAAGTCAACAGCAAGCTCTAATAAAAAAAGTTTATTAAATAAATTTAAATTATTTTTTATACATTTTCTATACAATGAAAGCACTGAGCGAAAAGCGTATACGATATATAAAGAAAAATGTGTTCTGGACCCTTCTAATGACGTTTCTTTTGAGCACACTTGACTGCAGCAGAATGCTAGCTGCTTTCTATATGGATGCCGCATTGGCTTTTTGTTTGCTATAGCTATTTTGCACGTAATTCGTCACGTAGCAGAGGTTTTGTTGCTTTTGCTGTTGCCTTTGCTGCTGATTATGCATTAAAAATTGCAGCCGGCAATCTGCATAGCCCAGCAGCAATCTAACCCAAACTCTGGGTAAAACAAGGCAACTCAAGCAGCCAGCCGCGGCGACGTTCGTCACTCAAGCATGGCTCTCCAACTCCAGCTAACCAGCTCCAGCTCTAGCTACATTCACATCTATATGCGCCATTGCTGCAGCCAAATCCAAGTCAGCTCGCTCTAAAGCTTCCACTTCAGTTGCTGTTGCTGATTATGCTCGCGGGCCAGCGAAAGCCATAAATATGCAGGAAGGCAACAAAAAATATGAAATACATTTTTTATACAAACCCAACAACAATAACAACAACAACAACAATATTTACAAATTCGTGCGCCAATTAATGCCGAATTGATATAAAGCCATAAAATATGTACATGCCCGCTGCTATTCAGTGAAGTCGCAACTCCAACCCTTGGACACCCGCATAGCTAGACATTTATGTACAAGTATACATATATAAATATATACTTATATATATATATACAAATGTATGTGTTGGTTCACTGACACTTGGTTCACTTTGATGACATTCGCTTGAAGCAGACAACATATCAATCAAGTCAAACTGAGCCAGATCCAAGCAGCACAAAGCGTACAAATGTCAAAGTTCACAAATGCCAAAGGTCACCAGGCGAAGGAAGGAATCGTGGGTCAGTCACGAAGCGACCCCAGATCTCGTAATAAGCCTCAAAGTTGTGATTGCGAACTCGAGATGTACTGCATCAAAATAGTAAATCACACAAATCTGAATTATTAATATTGGGCAGGATTTGAATTGACTTCGATTTATCGATATATCGATTACATACACCCTAAATTTACTTCATGCATTTGTGCTGTTTATTAATGTCGCTTTTTCACATGCACAAGTTAATTATTTAAACAAGTAAAGTTTCTAAACCTAAACTGAATATGCATATATAACTAATCCAAATTCTAATATTGATTATTGGACGATTGATTTGAGACTAAGATTAAGACACAAACTTGTTCAAATATACAAAGAAATAGCTTCTAGTTGTCATTAAACCGTATAATAAAAATAACTAAATTTTTATAGAATTTTCATTTCGAAGAATACATTAAGAGAAGAGCCTGAGATAAAAAGCCTCGTTCATTTTACAAATAACAATACAATTTCCCCTTTTTCCTGCTAACCACTTTAATGACTCAAAAGAAAACTAATTTAATCAAAGATTAGAATAAATGATGCTCCTGAAATAGACGTTATTTCTTAAAAATAGTTCTACACAAGAACATTTTAACATTTGTTTTACTTAATGCCAAAATTGCTTCTCATTCTGTGGAAAAACAGTTGTGGTTGATTTAGCAACAATTCAACGAGGCTGTTCGGCTTTTCGGTCAACGTACAGCGAAACAACAGTTCACAGAGTTGCAAAACAGTTGTTGCCCTGGCAACTGTGCCGATTATGTCACTGAGTTTCGCGGGCTGCAAGTCTGCCTCCAAGCAGCCAAGCAATCCAGGCTAACCCGGCCGCCGATTTGTCTCTGCCCTTTCTGCAGCACAGCATTAGCATTACGTGCTCCATGTTCTGGCATTTATGTCGTCCTGCATCTGGACAGAAAGAGGTTGACTCGAGTCTCGCCTTGCAGGTGGCAGGCAGTCTTGCAATTTACTAAAACATTTCTCAATGAGCACAACTCCAAGAACTTCAAGTGACCCAGTAATATCAAGAAATAGAATAGTTGACAGTTGCCCAACGGCCGCCCCCATTTTGAGCTGGAGAGCAAATGTCAAAAGGTGGCGCTCGCTTAGGCAGACTCATAAATTTAATTGTTGTCAGATGGTGCTTTGAAGTGGCGCCCCCTGGCGACGCCAACCGCCGCTGACTACCCACGCGCTGCCACATTTTAAATATTTAAATCGCATTGCTATTGCTGTCTCTCTCGCTCTCGCTCTCGCACTCGGCGGCTGCCCAGCCCGAGTTGTCTCATTTGATACATTTGAATGATGTGTGTTTGTGTGTGCTATTCTTGTCGCACTTACGACTGATGCAGTTTCAATTTTGCTAATGCAAGAACCGTTTTACATTCTTAAAGCTCCAGTTCCGTTCTAGTTTACCAAGGCTGACAGCTGACTTACGAAATGCCAAGAAATGTTGATGCGATTACGTCGAACGAGTGCCAAAGGTTATCAAGAGTGTACACAAACATTGTTCTTGCCTTTTCTTTTAGTATTTCTTTTCTTTTTTTCTTTGGGTGGACCTGGGCGCACCCTAACTGTACTGTTAGGAAAGCATTATTGAAATTTTACCATGGCGCACTTTCAATTTTGTTTTCTTTTGTTGGCCGGCGTCGAATTTGGAACGGATATTGACGCAAAGCTACAGAAACGTTTCGTTGCCTCCCAAGTACGTCAGAAACTAAAAGTAATATTCCCCAAGCAGCTAGGCTGTTAGAAACTTTATTCACCAATATAACGGAAGAGGCTTTTCTTATCGTGAGCATTTGAATTGGAATTTGGCTGAGCAGTATTTAGTTTTAGCTCATGTTTCCGCTATGCTACGCGATGCCCATCAATAAAAATTACCAAGATCGATAACAATCGCAAACTTTTTTAGCATAACAAAGCATTTTTCTTCTCGCAGCACACAAGCCATAAATAATTGTATACTGTGGCTAATCAACACATACATATGTATGTATATAAATATAGATGACGATATATTTGCCTTAGTGCAAATGTGTGTCACACAGATGAAGGCGTGTCGACACCATCAAGTATTTTGTATACCTTGATTAGTTAGCCCAATTTCGTTCTTTGCTCGACTCTGAACTTCTCTTCCATCCAAAATTTAATATAAATTTATTTAGCCTAAACAGAATCATAAATGCAGTCTATTCGATAACTAATCTAATTATTTTATTTATCGATATACTGAACACAGTGAAAGCCTAAAGACCGCACTTCAATAACTTATCCCATTCTCCACTTATCAATAAATATATCATTTATCTTTTAGTTTCCTTAATGAATACTCAGGATATTTCGCCAATTTCTTCATATAAATGAAATTCTATTTGAAGCATATAATTCTTTTGGATAGCCCGTATATAGAAGAGCTGAAAAGTTGACTAAGAAGAAATGCTTGAATGATTATTAATAACAATTTCAAAGTACCGAACTAATTAGCATATTAATGTAATTCATAATTAACCATTTTCAATTTTGATTTGTTATTCAGATATTCAATATGCGAATCAGGCAACATATGAATCATTTTTCAATGAATATGCATAAGTATTGTGTCCGGCGACTTTCCATTTGAAAAAAAAGTGCAATATTGGTTAGGCATATAGTTTTCTCGAGCTACAGACCATAAATTCTCATATCACAAACGTTATCTGCGTGGATTCGAAACAAATAAACGACTATGTCCTATACATAAGTCGAGGAGTGTCAAGTTTTATGAGTGGTTTATTTTGGGAGATTACGCCTCGACTTTCCAGCTAACAAATGGAACAAATCTAATTAAATCTATGACACACTTGTCAAACAGACATTTCAGAGTCGCATTCCGTCCGTCGACGCCCAATAATCAAGCATATAACTACCCGTTCGTATCTCCACTGTTCAATGAATTCTCAAATCGTCAAAGCGTGCAGATAATTCATATCTAATTGTCATGGGCATTGAAAAACGGCAAAGATAAAGCAAAACTAAACAAAAAGCAATTACATTTTCTCATGTATGGGATTTGTATTGCAAATGCTGGAAGCACCACACATATGGTCAGCTAGGTGACTAGCTGCCACACACACAGCTTCCATGACAAGTAGCCAATCGGCTTTGAAGCCGCAAACTGAGTTGACAAGTGCAGTGCACACAGCGGGCAGCGACGGCGACTGAGGCAGCGGCAGCAGCGGCGGCAGCGGCAGTGACTGCACCTTTGCTTGCTTGGATTTATGGATACAATTGGAAGACAGGCGCAGAGCGTGGCGGCCGTGTCAACAACACTTTGGCGACGTTGTCAATAATCAGACGCTGAACTCACAGCAGCAACAGCAACAGCAGCAGCAGTGGCTGCAGCAGCGACAGCAGCAGAGCAGAGCAGAGCAGACAGTCTCAAGGCGATAGCAACAGCAGCTACAACAAATAGCAACAACAATAGCAAACAAACAGAGCAAAACAAGTTGCATTTCTTTACATTACTTTTGCTATTGCGTCGAGCTTTTCATTTTCGCATTGTTTGCAGCGCCAATTGCCATAATCAGTGCAAAAAGCCAACGACAAAGCCAAAGACAAAGGCCAAGCGACGATTACGGCGGCATCACTTTCATGCAGCCACAGCAACTATTTGTAGCTCTCCTGCTCACACTCTCCCCCTCTCTCTCTGGCTCTGCCTCCCTCTGTGTAGTTGTTAGAGTGAATGTGGAGCTGGGCACACCTGAATGCTCAACAGCCAACATTGCCTCATCGAGCAGCAGCAAAAGAAAACCAGTTTCTTTCCACCTATGACGCATGCGTTGCTGGCCTTTAATTTGATTTTCATTTCTTTTCTTGCAATTCGAATGATTTAATCGTTGAAACGCAGCTGAAAACTATCAATAAAAACGTCAGTTGCAATAATAAATTAACTCTTCATCAGCCAAATTTTACAGTGACAGCAATTTTTGTTCGAATTTCACTATTTATTATACTATAATATTTTAGTAAAAGAATTTTATAGATAAAAAATATATTCTTGTTTTGAATATGAAATTTGCATTTCATTTCAAATTAAATGGTTGAACTGATATCGTTTATCTTTATTTTATAAAATTTACATAATTATGTGAATATTTCCGCCCATTGCAATGTCTTCATTTAATTTCAATTTTTATATGTTTTGCCCTGACGTTTGCGCATCGTTTGCTCCTTATTGTTTTGGTTGGTTATTGGAATAAATAATCAGGTTTCATTGTTTGTGTTTTTGTTTCTGTTGCATTACTTAACATAAAAGCATTTTCATGTTTTAATTACTGATCTGCCTCAACAATTTGTTAGTTAATTGAGGCAATTAGATGATGTGCTCTTTGCATTGTGCAATTCGCATCAAATTAAGAGTGGAAAAAAATAACTCTCAACGATGACGAGACTATCTGCCGCACCTCCAGCATCCAGGCGTCATTTTCGTAAAGGTCAACACAAACAGGTAATCAATATAACTCAATGCACATATGCAATGCTCTATAGAGAACTCTTGCAAACGAGGTCAAGCGAGCAATCTTAGCAATCTGACAACTTAATTTCCTTTTCGCCCTTCACTTTTGTTTGTACTTGGCACCGAATATATCTAGCAGATATAAAATGTATCTATAGGATATAAAATGTGTCTATAAGATATAAAATCTATCTATAAGATGTGAAATGTATCTAAAAAATACAAAATGTATCTATAAGATATGAAAAGTATCTATAAGATATAAAATGTATCTATAAGATATAAAATATATCTATAAGATGTAAAATGTATCTAAAAAATATAAAATGTATCTATAAGATATTAAATGTGTATATAGGATATAAAATGTGTCTATAAGATATAAAATCTATCTATAAGATGTGAAATGTATCTAAAAAATACAAGATGTATCTATAAGATATGAAAAGTATCTTTATAGGTATAAAATGTATCTATAAGATATAAAATATATCTATAAGATGTAAAATGTATCTAAAAAATATAAAATGTATCTATAAGACGTAAAATGTCTATAAGATATAAAATGCATCTATAGGATATAAAATGTATCTATAAGATATAAAATCTATCTATATCTGTGAAATGTATCTAAAAGATGTGAAATGTATCTATAAGATATGAAATGCATCTTCAAGATATGAAATGTATCCGTAAAATATAAAATATATCTAAAAGATATTAAATGTATCTCCACATACGAAATGATACATTTGATTCTATTTTCAGATGTATAGCATTTCTTTCTTCTTCTTATAAACTGTTTTCATGGTAAATAACACGAATAGAAAAACTTTGTTGGCTTGGGCAAATTTTAAATAAATCATTTATGATTTTCAAGGTAGTTTGCATTGCTGCTCACTTTTATCTAAGCAGCAGTCAACAAATGATGGCAAGAATATGATAGAGGTCGTGAAAATGTAGGCCATTCTACATATACAATTCGTTCCTTCTGACTCTTAAAAAAATCATTTGCTAAGCTCACATTTGCAATGAGTTCTTCCAACTATTTGTATCAATCAACTACAACAATGAGGCTAGCTAACATGAAGCTACATTATATATTCCTCCACTTTAGTTGGGATACAGACGAATAAGTGAAATAAATAATAAATGCAATCCTTTGTGGTTGCTCCACTTCTGTGTTGAGGCATCGCAATAGCAAAAGCATAAATAAATAAATAAATGAAATGAGTACCTTTCAGTTCGAATGCGCTGGGCCGGGGACGGCTTGTTAAGCAGCATAAACTGTGCAATATATTGGCAAAAATGTGGGTCAACAGCCAACCACAACAATAACACCCAATAAACGCAACAATGATAGTTATCATACAATGTGTGCGTGTGTGTGTGCGTGTATGTGTCTGTGCGTTCATGGTGTATATATATGCGCCTGTTTGCAGCTACATATCAAAGTCCCCGCATCTAGAGACCGCAGCGCAGCCAAAAACCAAAGGCGCGCCTTTGCTGCAGTTCATCAACTTTGTTTGCTCTTAAAAAACAGCGGGAAATGTAACGCCCATATTACACACAGACACACACACGCACACACACAATTGCAATTACACGCCAACTAACGTGGAAATTATGCAAGTAAACAGATTAATTGGGTCAACAAATGAGGTTAACACAGCCAACCAAGTTGACGATAATAACCAGAACAAAGTTAGCGAATAATCTGCAACGAGTCAGAGGGAAATCCTCGTCTCTCTCGCTCTCTCTCTCTTTCTCTATCTCCCTCTCTCAGGCAAGCTGCTTCCTCTGTATTTTTAATTATCAACAGCAGCAAAACAGGAATCTCTGCTTATATACATATGTGGCAGATAACATCCGCTTGACTAAGATTCAAATACTAAAGACTATAAAAGTCCCATTATTCAGGCAAACTTTTTAAATAAATTCTTTTTGTTTTAGTTATGCAAACTGTAACTGAAAAAAGCTTGATAAAGAAGCACTTTTGCAAATTGCTTTGCATTGCAATTGCGTAACACTTGCTAAATATATTTATATATTTTAAGCACAAAGCCTGTATACTTCTTTTTGGCTTTTTGTGAACTTGAATAGGAAATAAATCTCATTTGAAAATGGATTAAGATTAAGTTGGTACAAGGTTTTAATTAAATAGAGTAAAAATATAACACTGTATAAATAATTTGGACTCTTAGAATAAAAACATGATTTAGAAGTTGACAAACTAGGAAATAGAATAAATCATATTCGTATAATATAAAGAAAAAAAGTCATATGTAAAATCTGAACATTTTATTATAAGCAAATGGAAATACTATAAAATGACTGCATAACACGGATATACAATAATGAATCTATAATTAATAATAATTTGAATCATAAGTGATCAAGCATGAGCACAGCGTGAATGTTTACTGTTAACAGACTGTTGACTGACTGTTAAATCAAATAAACTTGCTGTTAGCCTATTTCCTGTTGACGAAACACTGTTAATTACCTCTGAGATAGTCATACACGCTAGTTAGCATTATCTTCGAGTTTCCCATGATTCAATATTTCGAATTCGGTCAGCTAACAGTACAAGGAGACCCAGCCAACGTACACAAGGCCAATTTGAGTTAGTTGAGTTGCTCCAAGAGCTCTTGCTCAAATACCCCACACACAGTTGCAGCAACTCTCACACCTATTGCCGGTCCAAAGTACAGCCCACAGCGCCGCCAACAAGCCAAATGTACTCGACATTGTTTGAGCATACATATTTATAACTGACATAGAAAAAACAATATATATTTCTATGTACATTCATTGTATATATATATGTACTTTTGCCTCTATATTTGTGGGCTAGGAATTTCCCCATTTTGGCGCTTTGTCATTTCTGAAAATGTTGACTGCTTCTTATGAGTTTTTTCTTTGTTTTTGTTGCTTGGCTTTGCGTGTGCGTCTGTTTGTGTGGGAAAGTAATTGTTTAAACAACAAAATTTTAAACTTGCAAAAAAGAAACAGAAATAAATTGAGCGCTGCAACGTAATTATTTCAAATGAGTTTTCAAAACCGCAAAGGAAAACACAACAGCCATCTGCAGGCGGGTGTTATCGACTGCCTAATGCGCCTTCTCGATAAAAAATGAATTATTTTAATATGCCTCGGCTACAATGGTTTTTAGCTTTGCCAGTTCCGTTCATGCCAACAAAGGCAAGGCAGGTGAGGCAGACATGGGATTATAATCAATATACTCTCTTTAAACTATATAAACGAGTATTGAGAGGCAAACCAAGTTTTCTGTGGGTTTCAGCAAGGCGTTGCATCGTAATGAAGACCATTTCAAAGTTTCCAATAGCATTTAGAAGTTTTCAGGTGGAGCTTACCTGCAACAATGAAGAAGAAGGAAAGAAATAAGTTTAGAAAATTTATAGAGAATATATTTGAGACAAAGACAAACAGCGAACAGTGAAGTGAGGGCAATGACCCAAGCATATATAGACACCCACCCACATACACACATACACACACAGAGAGACACACATGCATACAGTGTAACTTTGCGGGCAATGCCACACATTGCACATCCTGCAACCTCCAAGCAGCCGTCCGCATCCTGCTCTGCTCGTCTGTGGCACGCTCTTTCACTTTCCTGCGGGCGCTTTGTATCCAAGCAAACTAGCAGAGCACAAAAGGCGCTTGGCGTTTCACGCTGCCAGCTCTGCTGCAAGTGGCCGCAAGGATGCGAGACGCTCGGACCGAAGAAGTGGAGAGAAACCGGAAGCACTTGCCACAAAAGCTGCGAGTTCTTAAAGAATATAACGGCAGTGCGTATGCATTTAAGGCACAATGTGCCACCAGCGAATTAAGGTCAAATGCGGCACAAAAGTTGCTAGCTCAGCCACCCCTTACCGCTACCCCTTGCCCCTTGCCCCTTGTCCCTTGCTCTTCGGTGTGCGTACCACACTCTGTTCTGCCAGACAAGTCGCGACGTCTGTATCCTGGTAAAGTTTCCCATATTAATGACAACGACATCGTCTTATTGGTGTTGTTTTTGTTTTTGCAAGACAGGATGTGTGCAAGCTTTTTTTGTTTTCTGTTGCAGCTGCAAGTTTGCGACGCGCATATCCTGCAGGTGCTCAGACTTCGACATATATTACTTGTGTAAGATATACAGTTAAATACTAGTGCAGTTGAGAAAAAAAATAACACTATGTATTTCGCCTGCATAATAAATGGGTAGAAATGGATTAAAATAGAGATATTTTGAGCAAAAAATAAATACTGTCTAAGTGTTGAGTATTCGACTAAAATATAGACGAAATTTCCGGCGTTTTCTTTCCAAGGTATTAAACAAGTTAAATAGTTAGTGTGTACCTCGCCTCGAAATTTCCCAATTTTTCTCTTTCGATATACACTCAAATAACTATATTTTGGTATCGATGTTAATCGATTTCCTGAAAACGAATAAAGTGATTGATTGATTGGTTTGCAATAAATCCAAATCTATCCAATATTTAGAATAGCATTCAGTTTATGGCTAAGAGTCGAGTGCCAGACCCAAATATATTTATGTTGAGCAATAGTCGTTTTATTGTTACGATAATTGCTTATATGCATTCCTTGCTGATTAAATTCTTTACTAATAAAAGTCTACACTAACAAGTGAGTTTAGCTTTCTTAGTGATTTAATTTATTTTAGTTGTATCTTGTTCATACTGGTTTCATTTATCCACCCCCATTACACATGCGCACACAAACACACTCACACAATCACATTTCATGCTCTCTAATTTGGGTTAATCTGGCTACAGCAATACTCTGAATTGAACTATCCAATCGCCTATTAAAATCATTTTCATTTCTATTTTCACTTTCATTTTTCACACACACACACACACACGCTCACATACATTTACGAACAAATTACCGACCTGATGCAAATTTGTCGTAAATTGTTGTAAGTGGCTTAACAACAGCAACAGTAACAACAACAACTACAACAACAACAATTTGACCAACAAACTTTCACTCGGCAAAGCAGCTTAAAGGCACTAAAATCAGCTCCTGCCCTATTTGGGTCAAAAAGCTCGCCCGCAGCTGCTGTGAAAAATCTTTTGGCTTATCTCAAATTTTGGGTTCAAATGGCAATGCACGCAAAGCCAATTGGCGGCCAACAGCAACAACAGCAACAATAACAACAATCTCTGGCTGAGATGAGCGCTGATAAAAGATGCACCACATGAACTTTGAACCGTAGCTCGGTCAGTATCCAATATTCCATCTGCCCTGACAATGAACTTTGACAGCGAAGCGGGTGAGGTATAGCAGGCGCTTGGCCAACCAAGACTTAACTGTTTTTTTGAGTGCTGGCCAAGCTAAGAGCGAAGGTTGATTAATTTATTTCAGATATTCTTTTTTTTTCGCAAAATGCGTCAGCTGGCATTTGCAGCTGCTGAAATTTACTGCTGCCTCCTCCTCCTCCTGTTTACGTTTCCAGCTTACATTTCTTATCAGAGTCAGACACACACACACACACACACACACACACACGCATTGAGCACACTAGTCGTCGTAATTGGGCTCCACGTGCATGCAGCGTTTAAATCAGGTCATGTGTCTTTGAATAATGTTCAGCTGTTGCTTTTCATTTTTCTGAAATTTACTTTTGTGCTTTGTACCCCCTCCCTGTCTCTCATTTTATTTGCTGATGCTGCTGTTGTTCTCTTATCAGTTTTTTTTTTTGTACCTCATTTTGTCTGCCACGCATTAAATTTGCCAGCGCTGCCTGTCTATCAATTCGCAGTCTAGAATCAACTATTTAACTAAGGCGACAACACTGACAGACTACAAGATATCCTGTTCAAATATATACATAAATCTCTGTATATGCACACATACTTTTAGTAAATAATTAGGAGTACACATTTCACTTGAGTTAGCAAAAATTGTAAGCTGAGTACAAATGTTTTCGATCTAGAGTTTTCTTTGATCTTTACAAAAGCGACGCGAAGATTAAAATAAGTTGAATGTCTCCTGCGGCTTTACAATCTCTCAGTTTGTTTGTGTATGTGTGTGTGTGTGTGTGTGTGTGTGTTCACAAAGAGATAATTTTTCATATATTTATGCATAGAAACATATTTATTATAAGATAAAGAAAGTCAGTTCAAGGTGATTATTTAAGCCTGTTTACAAAAGTGAAGGAAAAGTAATAATAAAATTGTCAAATAAAAAATAAATTATATAAAATATAAATATACATATTTAACATCAAAAATTGAATAAATTTCACCCGTCAAACATTTTTTAAAGCTTTTCAAGAAATAATGCCTATTGTTGAATTGAAGTGTTCTATGTCTTTTTGTCATGTTTTCCACGAGTTCGCTCAACTCAATATACATACACACATACTATATTATAAAAATATGTATGTGTGTTGGGGAAATACTAATATACATAAATACACCACAAAACAAAATAGTGTGAAAATCTTGTTAAATACACGGACATGTATGTACGTATGTGTACACAAACATGCACATGTGTGTCTGTGTGTGTGTGTGTTTTGTAGTCTCTCCCACGCTTTGACAAAAGCCACACTTCGGCGCTCAAACAGTGACATGAATCATGAACATGAATAAAGGCAGTTAATTAGTATGTGCCTGTGTGTGTGTGTGAGCGTAATAAGTGCGTGTTAGGGTTATTTCATAAATAAATTTGCACTTAACAAATGACGAGAATGTTACCAAACGCAACAGGCACACAGCATGCTAAACTCTTAAGGTGAACATTAGCGCGAGGGGGACAGAAATACACAAACACTTGCATACATGTGCATATATACATAGATTAACTGCCAGGCAACAAGGAAGTCGTGAAACAAAGCAATGCTTAATAAAAGAGAGGAGCAGACAGACCAACAGCAACAGCAGTCAGACAACAACAACGGAATTAAAATTTAATTTTAATCGCCAAAATGAAATGAAAAAGAACAAACAGCGCGAGCAGAGGGAGGCATATAGCGAGAGAGATAGAGAGAGAGGAAGAGGGGGCATGCAAGCCTATCCATTGACTACGCAGACACTCCCCAACACTGACAGACGTACAATATATGTATGTATGTGGGTACACATACAAACAAACGTGAATGCATACATACAGAAATGCATGCATGTTTGTATGTATGTATGTACATGCATACATACATAATGGATAATGGCGTGCAGACAAATAAATTTTCAAGCAGGGCAACGTTGCTTGCCTTATGGGCAACTGCATGCATGCCACACACATATACATACATACATATTTATGTATGTATAAAGAAAAGAAAATTTAATAAACACAATATACAAAACAGCGCAGGCAGGCAGCGAGATCTGCAGAAACACCAACACAAACACACACATAGTTACATGCATATGCATGTACATACACATGTGTGTGCATGTAAGCCTGCAAGGCTAAAGATTTGTAAGCAAAGAGCGGCGATCGGCAAGCGAGAACAAGCACAGCAGCAATAACAACAACCAGGCGAACAGGTCGGCATCAGGTAAACACATGCAACAGGAAGTCAACGTAGAAGCGAGACAGCTTCAACGATAAAACTGATTGTAAATATCGATAAATGAGCAGCGGGGCATAAGGCAGAATCTAGTCAAAACAAAAGGTGAGCCTCAGCAGGTAAAAAGAACAAAACGACAAATACACGAAAAAGAAAAACCCTGTTGTTGATGCTCTTCGTTTGTGTGCCTGTTTATGTATGTGTATGTACATACATATGTGTGGGGGCGCGACAACCGAAAAAGCAACTGTAAAAAATGCAACTGAGAGAACCTGCTAAGACTCGAGGACCATAGCAACAACAACGCCACAAAGTAATGTTAAATATTGTCAGAGGCACAGGAAAAGCACCGCCAACGTCGCCATCGAAAATAACAGCATGAGACTGTAGGAGACAAAGCAAAAGCAAAGGCAAAACACAAAAACAAAATTCATATAGATAGAACGTGAACGTGAACAAGCTAGAGCGAGAATGAGAGCGCAGCGTATGCAGTTATTTATGCACGCTGAGGTGGAGACAGAGCGTTGTCAGTGTGTTCTGCTATTTTGGAATGCCCAACAGATGAAACAAAAAATCATGTAGAAACTCGAACTGCCGACAAAACAGAAAAGAAGCGGCTGTGGTTGTACTTGTTGTTGCTCTTGCCATTATGTCAGAGCGCATGCGTTGGGAAAATGCCGCGTTGGGCTTTTCATCGTTGTTATTGCTGCTGCTACGTGCTCCTGTTGTTGCTGTTGTGCTTTTACATTTTGATTTTGGGCAAACGCACACAACGAATTTATGCGACGCCGCTTGTCAACACTGTTGGATGTTGGATATTCTATGCTGGTGGTGGCTGCAGTCGAGGGGGTGTTTTTTTTTTCTCTTTTTTCAGCTATGGGGGTTGTTGTTGGAGCACTAAATATGCTCACATAAAAGGAAAAAGAAAACGAAAACAACATTCAAATGCAAGCAGCGACGCAGTTAAAAGCCACCCCACATCTCCCGTCAGCCTCTTCCCCCTTTTTGATAAAAACAATTAACAACAATAAATTGCGTTATAATTCATCATTATCAAGTTCAATAGACTCCGGTCATTGAATCCAATTGCATTCTAAAAATAATCTCAAAATAATTCTACGACGGATTTGCGCACAGTCGAACTCTAACTTCTTAGCCAAATACCAATTACCAAATGAGTTAATGAACCCAGTGTTGATAAGAATACATTATTCAGATCGTAAATATATAAAAACTTATCATAAAACAATCATACAAATACTAGATATACTGTTGTGCGTATGTATGTGTACCTACCGTTTGACCATTTTGTTGGTTACCCCAGAGTTGTTTTCCTGCTGCGTTCCAATATCAACGGATTTATTATAATCCAGTTTTGAAGTAAAGATTTTGATGCGACGGAAATCAATTTTGGCGGTGTATCTGGATTAACCTTTTTAGATTTCAATAAAATTTATTGGAATTACTGGCATTTTATATTTGGAGCTCTCTATTAATATTAATGGATTCGAATTAATTTGTATTTTTTTTCGTTTTAATTCTCACTAAGGTAGTCCAATTGGACTCATTAGAAACGGTAACAGTAACGCAAAAGCAAAGCGCAAACAAAAACAAACGAATGCCATAAAGCGCATTGTAAACAAAAACAAAAAAATGGAGAATTTTATTCTATCGCTGCGCAGTACACATATGTACATATGTATGTACATGTATGTAGATGTATATATACAAATTATTATATTTTTTGTTTCTACGCTTTTTTAGTTTATGGCTTAATAATTTAGTCTCGGTTAGCTGAAAATTGCAAAAGGCAATAGCAACAGTCACAACAAAAACAACTTCGTTTGCGTTTTGTTTTCCGTCTTCTGTTTTTGGCACACTCTCTGTATGCCTGTAACTTATTTTCTGCAACACTTCAAGGGCTTTGCAGCAAAAGCCACAAACAATAGCAAGAGCAACATTTATTGATTCACTGTTATTGCAACTTGGTTGCTTCGGTTAAAATCAAACACAAAATAAACACGCGCTGTTGTCGGAGATGACTGCACTTTTTCTATTTTACGCGTTTACTTTTTCGTTTTCTTTGCGCTCAGTCAGCCCAACAGCAAAGGCAACAACAACAGCGAATAATTCCATATACAACACCTACAATCATGCATTCATACACATACACACAATACACAAACTTATGCATATGAATGTACGCACTCCTTCAAGCTAAGTGGCAAGTGATTTGATTTTAAGGACACTAACTATGTTTTACCTTTTTAAAAAAACAATTTAGTTAGCAAGCTTTATTTGCAAACAAACAACGTATTTTCATAGATTTTTACACTTTAATTCACTTGTCGCAGTTAAATTTTTTCTGCATTTCCCGAGTTTGCTTGTGATATGCATTCGCGGTTAGCTCTTTTTGATTTGCCGCGAATAAATTTAAAATGAATAATAATAGCTCGGAATTGAAATTGCAAAAACTTTAACCGTTTCAAAATATCTATAATTTGTTATCAAGCGGTCCCGTGTGAACACGACGCGCTGTTGTTGCGTTTTGTACAGAGAATCGAGAGATGTTGGTTTTATAGCAATATATCGATATGCCACACAATGTTGTTGCGAGACTCAGAATATCGATATTTATATGAGCTATTTTAAAGATGCAATGAGAAATTATCAAAATATTAAACTATGCATTGAATACATTTTGTAGTACTTTTTTATTAAATATATAGACATATTTAATTTGATATTAACATTTACACGAACTGATATCGATTTTGACTGTTGTATAACATACTCACATAAAACTTCAGTTATATTAACTCCTCATTTATCGAAAGAGAATCGATAATTTAATATCGACACAATTGCTAAATTTGAAATGTAAAAACTCTACTGCAGTTTGTTTTGTAATTTATTTTACAAATAAAACGGACGCTGTTGGTGGAATTAATAAATGCAGGAGGAAAACTGTCAGTTAAACAGTTATTTTCAATTTATATAGTTATCATATTTAACTGTGTGTTTTTTTTTTTTTAGGCATAAATACAATAACAAGAATTGAGGTGTAAAATGTTCACACATGTGATTTAAGGCATCTTAAGAGTTCTGACATATGCCAGATCAGTTAATTGTACATATTCTTAGAGATATTTAAACAATCCATCTCACATTTATATTTTATGTGTGTTAACAGTTTACTTCCCCGAATTGCTGCAGTTGCAGCGAACATTAGCCAACTGACTTATTAATTAGAAACTTATTAAGTAGAATGCGTTGAAATTTGTATCCTTTTTTGCTTTGCTTAGTAGTTAATTGAAATCGCCGCTTTTGCCATCGCAGGCCACAATCTTGACCTTGTCAACTTTAACAAACTCGTGTACCTCCCGAAATTCCACATCGTTGAGCATCAGGGTCCACACGTTGTCACAGAATCGATAAGTATTTAGTTTGCCCGCTTTGAAAGTAACTCGCGCTTTGACTCTCTGGTTAAGAGCATTGTTGATGCTTTTGTCAAATTGCAGCAAAACCTTGAAGGCCAATGCAGGCGTTATCTGTCCGTACTGCAAATATGGGGAAATATGACTATGACTAACTTTTCTTTCTTATCCATTCATCCAAACGAAATTACCACGTAATATATACATTTTACATACATTCTTTTCAAGAATGTAAATATATGACTAAATCAGCATTTTACCAGAATGCGGCCGTGTCTGCGACGCAGCTGCTAATGCATAGAGCTTGTGCATATTCTTTTTGTTGTGGTTGTGGTACTCACCTGAATCAATTCGTCCAAACTCTCCTGTAGTGTATTACCAAGCGTGGTATTACGATATAATTGATAAGACATATTTAAGTCGCTAAATTGTTGAAATTAAAATATTCTTTTATTGAGCTGCCAAAAACTAATGTAGCGATGTCCAAGATGCCGATGTTAGAATGTTGTATCGATAGTGTGAGTACTTTGAGTAATATTTGGCCACGATATGTTGATAGTCCAAGCAGTATTTAAATCAAATTTCTTGCGTATAATTGGCGAGAATGATAGATTTCTTTTTAGTTGACTTTATAAATACACATAAATCGATATGAATGTTTATGCTTACGTATTCTGATTTAAATAAAGTAATAAAATCATGTCCCTGAAGTTGCTGAGTTTCGTAGCACCTAGCTTTCAATCGTAATACATATACATGGCAAGAAGCAATGTGCTATGGCTGTAGATATGGGCGGCGCTTATCCTTTTTAGCTACCCTCTTAAGGAACACATTGATGCGGAAGTGGCCTAAGGGTAGCAAAATAGCTTCAACCAATCAGCGCTACGCCACCTCAGGTGTGGCGCCAGTAATATTTTTTATTAACGATAATTTTAAGCACCTTCTTGTTGATTGTTGATGCGACGCATAATTTGTGACGCGCGCAGGATAAGCGCTAACGCTTGACCAAGGCGCCTGCTACCGGTCAGCCACAAAGTCGGAAGTAACGCCAAGTTTCAGTTTCAGTCGCACGTCGATTATTCGAGTGATAAGTTTATAGCCTCTGCTCCTAAACAGCGTTTAAAATCGGCAGCACAATATGCTGCAGCAAGCCCAACCAACTCCACTCGATGTGGAGAACGTAATCAAATCCTCGAATTCCACACCGACACCCGCTCAGGTGACGGCACTGCCCGTTCCACCGCGTCCCTCTTCTCCGCGGCAATTCTTCGAACGTCTTTACGGTCATCTCGAGACGCGAACACACAATAGCGAGAGCGATGACATCGATGTGGGCACTCACCATGAGACGCCCTATCAGAGCGACGGCGGCAGCGCATCCTCTCCGGATATCTCGATAAGTGACGAACGCGCCTCACTGATCAGTTTCCCGTCTTACGAAGTAATCGCTCCTCCTCCGCCGGAATATAATCCCTATAGAACCATTTCCAATGCAACTTCACCGACCCTTTTGTCCTATCCGGCTTTTTCGGCTGATGCTCAAATCAACGCTGGATTTTCAGCATTTTGTAAGTATTACATATCGAGTTTGCGGAGTGAGTGAGATCAATATTTAAATAAATATCTCATTGAATATTGGTAGAAAAAATTAGTGAATGGCTCAAATGATCTGATATACCCCATACATTTATACATATATTCCTGAAAATGAAAAGCATCTGATTCGTCGGTCTACAAATACTACCGTTGCTATAAAGTTTCTATTTGCAATATTTATTCTTGCTCAGCGTCCTCCGTAAGGTTTAATCATTCGCCTAATATATCACTTCTATATTTATGAAAATCCATATTTTGTCTTGATTTTCGAAATTCTAAGGAAATGGAGAGATTCTAAAAATAGTTTCTTGTAATTGTGGGTATAGATTCCCAATTAAAAATTCAAAAATCCATGCCAGCATTCTAATCTAATCTAAATTGAATACCAATCAAATATATACTCCAGATCAGAGATTTAATCAGTTCGTTTTCTGCAAAAATCAACACAAATTTGGGGTCGACTTTTAGATATTTAGATCTTAGATCATAATCTGTGCCAGCAAAATTGACAATCGAGGTTCCTTTTGAGAGCCCAATGCACTCGCCAACTTAGTAAATAATGTATATATATGCGTATACTGTAAAGGTCCAGGATCTTGTCTAAATGGAAATAATCGTTGGAAGGGAGAATCAACCTATTTTGCAGATAATTCAAAGTAGTCTGTTGCTATATAATATATGTTTCGCCTATTCGAGCGCCCGACGGCAACAATTGAAGAAATTTTCATATTTTACATATATATGGCATAAATTGATTGTAAAATCAATATAATTTACCCCAACAACTTTTTCACATCGCTGCTTAAAATAAAACACATTTCCAATTTTCAAAATTGTATTTCAACAAACTAATTTATGCTACTTAAACAATTTTGTGCTATTCCTTAGACTAGTTGGCTTCATTTCTTAGGTTCCTCTGGCCTGCTCTCTCGAACTTGCTTCAAGTTACGCAGCTCGATTTCCAAAAACATGCGTAAATTAGGATCTTTGATCTTGGCTAAAACTATTTCTCGTGCACGCTCATCGTTGTCGCCGAGAATCTTGGCCACAGTCTGTGCGTATTCGACCCAAACGCAATTGGCACATCCTGACATGCAGCACGTAGTCGGTTCAGGCGGTAGCTGTGTGATGAAATAATTATATATATATATATATACATATATTAGTATTAGTAAATAGGACTTACCTCAATGTTGGAGGCATCTTTGTTCGCTAGAAATCTGACCTGAAGGGCTGTCGCTATTTGGGCTCTAGCACGGCCAAGCAGGCACAGAGGAACAGGCATTGGAACAGATCTGGAATATATAATCAATAAGTAAATCCCTCCAATATACACTTTCTTTATCTTTTAATGCATAATGAATCTGATTCGTAACTAATATTACAAACGTTGAGAACTATGTAAGTTAGGGCGAGAGGATGAGAGTGAGTGATGAGATATTCGCGATAATTACAGATGTATTCGAAAGCATCGTCTATTCCCATTGATCTTCTCTTTAATCGCTTTGCTTGACAAATCGAGAAAACTAATTGAAACCAAACAGTATCCAAATAGTTCACACGTTTTCACATGCAGGTGTGAAAGTTTATTAGCCAAAAAAATATGAGATGCATGAAAAAATCAGTTCCGCAGGAACTGCGAAAAAAGTTATGCATAAATATCAATAGCCATGCTATTAAATATCCTTGCACTTGCCGCAAACCCTTAAAGCAAAAACCCAAAGGAAACTGTAAGGCAAGCAAGCAACTGGCGAAAGAAAGCCTAAGGAGTGAGCGAAGGGGAAATGTTAAGATGAACAATGAGCAACAAAAAAATTGCAAATTAACAAAATATTAAAACTTATTCAGCCGTAAAAATTCCCATTTACTTGCGGTAATCTCGCTTATAGGTCGTTGCAAATAAGAGAACAAGAGGGAAAGGATAAAAGCAAGTGTGAGTGGTCTATGTGGCTATGAGCGACTGGAACATATCCTTTACTCTTTATATACATATGATATACGGTTTATAGGTTTATATACCCATAGGTATATGTATATATATATCAAGTTATTAACTTTTACGATCGTGAAATATTGATTTCCAGAAATTAAACAACAGCCGAATGAACCTTAGATAGATTTAACTGTTCGTCCTGGTCCAGCATTCAGTCGCAGTTAATTCTCCTCGGCTGTTATACCCGATTGACTAATTTTCAATCGATAAAATAAAAACAGAAAAAAAGATATCGAAATTAAGAAAGCAAGAAAGATTGATAAGGGGAGATGATATTACAAGGCACATCAGGCTTATAGACACTTATTTAGCACCCCCATTAAGCATATCTTACGGAGAGTTAGCTACAAAAAAATACAAATAAAAAAGAAAGTATGTCTAAAAAATTAACATTGTAATTGAGCTTAACAGGAAACCTAAAAAACACACGCAACAAACAAACCATTGACAGACACTTGCGCCGGCTCAAAGGACACTTGTCGTATCGAATTTCACACGTGATTTAAAAAAAATGTACATATATACATACATATATCTCCATACAGACTTATATAAGCCGCAAGCAGAGCTTAAGTCTTTTGTGAGTTAGTCAGCGAAAGGGTAATCAGGCGAAAACTAGGGATTACACACAAATGAAAACTTTACACAGCTTCGCAAGAGCATAAGGGCGCGAAAAAGGTGGAGAGAGAAAGAGAGAGGCGGTGCAGAAAAACAACAATTAGTCGACATGTACTCGGACATACAAGGGAAATAGAGTACGCATTATGAAAGTGTGCGGAGAATTGCGTTTGGTGGGCGTTACCGTTACAGCGAAATGCAAACAAATAATAAACAAACTCCAAGATATATAGAAGTGCAAATACTCTAATGATGGAAATTGTACAATATAAATTAATATATGTTTATATATGATTTTTGCCAGAGATGTTTTTTTTTCTTTTACTTTCATTATTTTCAAGTTTTTATTTTTATTTTTTCATTATTATAATAAGCTTATTTTGTATATTATATACATTAATTAATAATTATGTAAAGCAAATTTCTCGCAAATGAGTATTCTCATTTATCGGCTCTATAAGTTCTCTATGCTATAGAGACGTCACGAACAGCACGCTGCACTGTGAATATCCCGGAGGTGAGGGCATTATAATGTGTACAAATTTAACAATGGGAGGATGGGAGACAGCTGTTGGCATTGTTGAAAATTTCCCGGCTCAGATTGACGAAAATGTATAAAATGCTATGATGCTATTAAGAGACGGCAGAGGCAGGGACGGTGTCAAGGGGAATGCCACTGATGGACAGTCTAGGAACACGTGTAAAATGCATTTTAATGTGCGCTACAAACGCGATCAAAATTTCCGTTAGGCTGCAGTAGAAAGGGCCCAGCCGCCTGGTTAATTATTTGTTTAACTTGTGCGCACGCAAGGATATTTAGCGGATACACACAGTGCTCGAGATTGAGGGCAATTTGATGGTTTATTAATGTGAGATTAATTTCGTCCTAACGCTTTCCACAGTCAGCATGTGCGTGTGGCCCACTTACATAGATCATTGTTGTGGATTATGTTGTAGTCTTTAACGATTTGATTATCTGCTCTCCGTTTGGCAGTGGCTCGACGTCGGCGCAAGGAAGGGCGACAGAGGCGGCAGCGCACCACATTTAGCACGGAGCAAACGTTGCGACTGGAGGTGGAGTTTCATCGGAACGAGTATATATCGAGGAGTCGACGCTTCGAGCTGGCGGAGACGTTGTGCTTGACTGAAACTCAAATCAAGATATGGTTTCAAAATCGACGCGCCAAGGATAAGCGCATTGAGAAGGCGCAAATTGATCAGCACTACAGGTAAGGCAGTTTGAATGCCAAAGGTGGCAAGAAGGGTGATGCGTGGGTGCGGGGTTGAAGGGGTGAGCCTGAACATTTTGCAACGGAAGTAATTCAAAGAAATGTCACAAGTTTAATTGATGTACTCACATAAAATTAACACGAAATTAATTTAACGACATTTACGGGCCAATTAGACAATGCCAGGGTCTATCGGGGTCTTTGGCTTTGGCTATGGGTTCGGGTTTGGGTTGAATTGTGCTCATTTTTATGTAATACCAGATACAATCAATTTGCAGGAACTTTGTCGTGGCCAATGGTTTTATGACCACCATCATGGGACAAACGAGTTACGCGACGGCGGCGCCGGCTAACAGTACAGCGGTAGCGGCGGCGGCCATGTTAGGCAGCAGCTACTATGCCGCACCAGCGGCATTGCCCGGCCTGCTGCCTACGCCGCTGCCCAAGGATAGGCTCATAAATAACGGGCACAGTGCGAATGATAATTATGTTGACATCGCGGACCACCACCAAGAAGAACAACACCAAGCCCATGTGCCTCCTGACCAACAGCAACAGCGGCAAATACAACAGACCCAGCAGCAGCAACAACACCGTCGTAGCCACTTAGTGCCTCCGCCAAGGCTTATCAATTCGTGTTAATAATAAACCAGCTTTAATTCATTTTATACTTAAACGAAACGGATTCATATTTTAAGTTTATCAACTGATAAAACCCAGAAAATAAAGTAAGCTTAATTAGATGTATTTTTGGCCAATTTTACGTTTGCCAAAAATTAGCTCTAATACTAATGCAACAACTTGATACTTTTATTTTTGAGTGGGCGTTTATGGCGTGACTTAAATTTTTAGCTTTAAAAGAGTCAAAGCACGCATCACTGACTGATGAGTTAAGAATATCTATGGCAACAGTTTATTTTTCGAAGTTCGACGTGCACTGCACACACTTTAAGTCGCTTACCTAAATTCACTGCATTTGTGGTATCTGCAATTTGCCTTTTATACCCAAAGAAAAAATCCTTTTTTTTTAGAATATTACAAATTTTACTAAACGAACGTAATCAAAAACAACAAACAAACAAACTAGGGCTGGGTAAAATTATCAAGTCAAGACTTGACATCGGTATCACGCATCTATCGATATTCCTGTTAAACGATACATATTGCACATCCTTAACTTTTTCTTGGCGTGCGTGTCTAACGAACAGCGGTACCCAGTTTTTTTGTAAACTTGAAATAAAGCTGAGCCAAATATGCCAAACACCCCGCAGGCAATTAAATTAGAGGAGTCCTCAGAGGAAACTATTCCCGAAATATTTGAAATCAAAGATGATGATGTAAGTATCAGTACAAGTGCGGCATTAACGCCCACTCACTCCATGGAATCGCACACTGTGGTACATAAAAAATTTACCCGTAAACCAATAACCACATTCATTCATACAAATATATTGTTAACGTGTCCCGCAGGACATTTGTGAATTGGAGCACTTGCGCAAGCTTTTCATTGGCGGCCTAGCGCCCTACACGACAGAAGAGAGCCTCAAAGTCTTCTACTCGCAATGGGGCAAGGTGGTGGATGTTGTTGTTATGAGAGATGCCGCCACTAAACGCTCACGTGGCTTTGGCTTTATTACCTATACAAAGTCCGCCATGGTAGATACGGCGCAAGAGAATCGTCCGCATATCATAGACGGCAAGTATGTGTCAATGAAATCTGTCTTATTGCGTGGACTTAATCTAATTATTTGTTATCTGCTATTATCTCTCAATCTTGTTTTAGAACCGTGGAAGCGAAACGAGCTTTGCCCCGTCCAGAGCGCGAAACACGCGAGACTAATATTTCAGTGAAGAAGCTCTTTGTTGGCGGATTGAAGGATAACCACGATGAAGATTGCTTGCGCGAGTATTTCCTACAGTTCGGAAATGTAGTCTCCGTGAAATTGCTGACAGACAAAACCACCGGCAAGCGTCGAGGCTTTGCCTTTATCGAATTTGATGACTACGATGCCGTAGACAAGGCCATACGTGAGTGTATTGAAGTAAATTAATATATGCCCTTTATGACACAATTTTCATCGTTGCAGTTCAGAGACAGCACTCTATAAAATATGTGTTGGTGGACGTCAAAAAGTCTATTTACAATTTGGAAAAGAAAGACAGAATTGTTCAGAGCACTGCAGCCAATGGCAACAAGATGCCGCCTCAACAGCAGCCTCCACCCAAAACCAACATGCCCCCAACTGGTTACCGTCCCCAAGTACCTCCGCCACAGCAAATGCCGCCGTATCAACCCCCTCCACCACCAATGACTGCTCCGCCACCAAACTACAATTATTGGGGGCCACCGCCGCCCATGCAACCCTATTATCAGCAGCCGCCACCGCCGCAAATGAATGGCTGGAACGCTTATCCGCCTGCTCAGAATGGCTGGAATGCACCACCACCTCCACCACCCGGTGCTCCACAATGGCATGGTAATCAATGGGGCGGTCCGCCGAACATGCAGCCACCTACACCTGGTGTACCACCCGTGAGCCATCATCGGAGTGGCCCACCGCCACCACCAGTCGGTAACTGGAATATGCCGCCATCTGGGGCTCCACCCGTACCTGGTTCTATGCCAGTGCCTCAGGGCCCACCACCGCATCAGCCACCACCACCACAGCAGCAGCAACAACCGCCTCCCAACTTCGGGAGCGGCTATCAACAAAATTATGGCGGAGGTCCAACCAAGCACAACATGAATGGCAACCGCATGAATCCTTATACTGCTGCACCACCCAGCAGCTATCGTACGTAATTACAATTCCTTCAAGTCCTGTGCCTAATTACCAAGTCTTCCTTGTTTACAGATAATCAACAGCCAACAGCGCCAGGCTATGCACCGTACAATGCTGCAGCACCGCCGCCCTGTGGCAATGGTCCAGTTTCGGGACCCGTGCCTAAAAACGTTTCTAACGGAGCGGTTACGACTGCTGGAAGTGCGAACAGCAAATATCGTCGTTAGTTCGGGTGAGTAAAGCGCAAGACAATCATGAATCTGTCCACCATTGCGTTGTCATTGTTATGGTACGTTTATGCCTAGTATGCGGTGATAAAAGCAAAGTTTAAGGTACCAAATACTGACTCCAATTGTGCCCCACTCTGATAAGTTATGTCAAATTACTAATTTTTATAATTCTCTTTAATATAGATACCTATTTGTGTGTGCCTTAAGTGTAACACAAAAGCTCAGAATACAAGATACAAATACAGATACAATTAAATAGGCTTGTTGTAAGCTAGGACACGAACTCGCTTAGTAACTTAAAACAGGATATCTATATATTAATTAATATATATTAACTGCGTTGTCTCTCTATCTATCTCTCTCTCTTAATATATATGTATCTTGCTATATTTATACATAAATATCTAACTGAGCATACGCCAACAACTAACTAATGTTTTTAACTCTTGAAACTAAGTTCTCATGTTATTTATTGAACGATTTATATTCATATATGTCGCTTATTCATAAGACAAATATCTGATAAAAGTAAATTTTAAGATCTATACTGGATACAACTGTGAGTTGTAGCGAAATGCGTTTCATTTAATTTAGTGTTAACTTGCCATGCTTTATTTTTCAAAAAACATAAGAAATATACTTGCGTTCAGCGAATACAAATTGTAAACTCCAATTTAGAAGTTAATCAACTAGTGCTCTCTTTATCTACATATATATCTAATCTCTCTATCTACTTCAATACAAATTATAATAATTGATACCTAAAATGTAATTCAGTCTATAAAACGGAAATCAAATTTATCGCCCGTGCGTCGCTCAGCATTTGCATACAAATCGTAAACATGTATTTTTGTAAACGAATTTAAACATAATCCAAAATTTAGCCAGAGCTTATAGAGCTAGTTCGCGTAGCTCTCATATAATCGTATACTCTTATTCGTATTCGTATAGTATGTTAGTTACTAGACGCCTTAATGCCCGCATAACCCGTTGTTGGCCATCGAGGATAATAACAAATGACAAGATACGTCCAGTAATAGTAAATGAAAATCAAATTAAGTCGAAAGGCTGTTTAGCAACGCACGGCTGCGATTAATCTAAAATATATAATAGAAGAGTTAATTATTATGATAGACATATTATATGAATAATTCTAAACGAGTTGATATCAAATTTATTGTCAATTTTTATAAACATGGACGTATATATATATATGTATATATACGTATGTTTATATATATAAACGTATTTGTATATGACTGTCTGATATACACTCTATTCACAGTTGTATTAAGTTGTAAACGGTTTCCTTACACTGAAATTCATTTTACTGTTTCTGCAGAGCGCTTAATTCCCCCACTTTTCAGAACTTGCACATTTAGATGTATATAGATATATATAAATACAATATACGATTATTGAATTGTGCTTTATTTTAACATTAAACAAGATAACAAATGAAGAGCCAACAAAATTAAATAGATGATTTGTTATTGTTAAGAACTCAACCACGACATGAACTCTAAGTTTAGTTTTAGTTTATCAAAAATGCAGATGTTATAACTATATATATTTTCATATGTATTGATATTTCTAAGTTTTTATGTAGCGCTCGCCAAAGGCTTGAATCAATATACATACATAAATATATATATATTTTTTGTTTAAATCCATGATATATGAGATATGCATTAAATTATGTATGGATTAACTAAGAGAGCGTAGTCCCTAATTTGCCCACTTAATTTAGCTCTAGCATATTATAACTATTATATTACAATAACAATATGAAATTCAAATATCAATCTATACATATTTATTTTTAAATAAATAAATTCTTGAAAACCACACTATGTATATCTTAATATTCATTTGAGTTGAGACATAGCTGAATTCTTTTAAGTAAGTCTCGTTTAACAACGGAAGCAAACTAAGTACACGAAAATCGAACTGCTTAGACAACAAATACCTAAATTAACAATTTTTAATGTAGTTAAATCTATGTTAAGTGTATGTGTGCATATATGTATATATTTTTATATAGTATGTATATGCATATACATATATATACATATATGATTGTACAATACGCCACGAGCCTGCTTGCAAGAGCTTTCATCAAGCCTTAAGGTAAGTTAGTTGGGCACAATTTTAGATGACACAATGCTTTAGTTAATTACATTTATCTAGTTAAGTAACGCTATTTATATCAAACTCTATCACTTTTATGCAGCATTTCTAAAAGAATCACCAAAATATTTCTTTTCCGACAAAAAAAAAAGCACTGCTGGATTTAGAGAGGCAACACAGCTCGAGCACAATATCTTTGTAGATCTCTGAAGGTAAGTTAACATATTATATTTTCTTGTATTATGTCTTCTATTGCACTGTATATAGCGTGCTTCTCTATAGAGTATACTATTTTATATGTCGTGAACTCTGAATAAAATCTAAAACATATTTGAGTAAGAAAAATCTGTGTTGTTATTGCACCGAACATGTTGGCAGCCAACAAGTTTGGCCAGCTTAGTGATATGCGGACATTTAATGCACGATCCGTAATCGCCTCGTACCCCAACATCAGCCCCAATCAACAGTCAGTCGTTCGCCGTCGACGCATTCGGACATACGAATTCTTCAAATCGTACAGGAATTCTAATTACAAATTAATATTGTAAGTATATATACAAATAAGTATATGTGAAGTAAAATAAGAAAACAGTTGCAGAAGATAATGTGAACCCCTTACCGTTTATTAAAATATGTGATAGATGGAATGTTTTGAAATTCGAGTGATGTTGGCTTTTCGCGTGCCTCAGCTGGAAATTGTATTCTGATATTCAAGTTCACAGTAAAAGTTAATTGAACTCAATTCTCTGGCGAAATATTGGCAATTGATTGCATTGAATTGCTCAAAAGGTTTTAGTTCTTTAACCATTCCAAGGTTAGAGCGCCTCATAGAAGTGTCGTAATCCAAGTGCAGTTCCGCAAATTCCATTCAATTGCTACACTTAAGGAAATTTGCATTGATTTTCCCTCCATTAGGAACTTACCCACTGAAAGGTTTCAATTATCTAAGACCTAACTGGAAAGTGTTTATATAGTTGGCCCAAGTCGTTGGCCTAGTTGATTTTCGTTCAGTGTAGCTTCTGATTACAATGAGCATAGATTGCTGGATTCCACACAAGCATCACAATATCTGCGGATATATGCGATGCATCACGTCATTCTTTGTCGGTTTTCGTTATAATTAAACTGCATCGTTTCACAAACACGCACACACACAGGCACACTCTTGCACCCATACATGTAAGCAAGCAGCATCAACTGAAATATTCCTGGAAAACGGTTGCATTACCCAGATGCATCTAAATATGTTCAAGTGTGTGTGTTTGTGTGTGTGTGTGTAGATAGGCATGTATGCACATATATTTATGAATTGACTGTGTATATGGGAACTGTGTGTGGCACATTTGAAAGATTCAGCCATTGCGCGTTTTGCTTTGCTCAAAAGGCGGCGATTAAGCAAATCTCGAGTACCAAAACGGAAGCTCTGGCCAGAGATAAGCCACAGAGCAAGCTCCACATTTGTCATTGTCGTTACGAGCTCACATATAATATATATATATATACTAATTTTCATATTACTGTTATATAAAGTTTAGTTGACAGATTAAAATATTGCTTCAGCAGAAAACTATTGACCCATAATTTTTTTGTTACTCGAGCATCGAGGTCAAGTCTAATCGGAGCACACACACACATACACTATACACACATATACTATACTACACACACAGAGAGAGAAAGAGAGAGAGAGATAGATTTGCAGATAGTCAGTCATATTGTATATAGAAATGATTTCAGAATTCAGCTCACAAACAAATTTTCAAATGTTCAGAACTGTGGCACATGTGTTCAACATGCCCTGGAAATTGTTTTTTTTTTTTTATATATACAAACTCGGCAATTCCTGTGCGAATTTCGCGTGTTTCATTAGAGTTGCTTCACTCTGAGCCAATAGATGTTCACATTAGGGAGAAATTTAGTATGAGCTTCAAAAGCCACATAGCTCAATTGGCTTCCATTTTAAACCTTGATTAAATTCAAGATTTACATTAATGTTGTTTGATATTTTGCTGTTGTTTCTTATAATCCTATCAGAAATTTTATTTATTATTTACTATTTTAAAAAATATGTATATTTAACAGCTTTTTAGATTTTATTTTAAATATATAAATAACGGAATCTGGTTTATTTATATAGTCCCTAATGAAACTTTTTCCAAAGCGTTTTTTATTGAGTTTTTAAAGCAGAGTTTACCTAAATAATAAATACATAAATATTAAAAAAAATGTTGTTGGTTCAGTTTTCGATGGATAGAAGATATATCTACATACATAACAGCCTATACTCTATGCTTCCAAAACACAGAATAATATGCAACTACTCTGTGTTTTTGAAGTCGCATCCTGCTTTTTTCACATAGCTAATTGAGCGAGTTCCTTAGAGAAAGGTTCATAGCATGCAGGAAAAAATACAATATGAATTTGTGCTGGAAGTACTTATATTGCATAGCATATAATTTATAGCTTTTTTGCTTTGTAATTCTTAGCAGTTCCTAACAATGAAAGTCTTTTGTTTCCATCGAATTCCGCCACTTCCTTCTGTTTGACCTTTTCACACGCACACACATATAACATGCATACATACAACTGTACGTGTTATAAAATGTTTTCGAAGCCACGCCAATGCAAAAAGGGGGTTGCTTACCGTTACAGCGCGTACCGTTACAACAGCAGCAGCGATAGCAGGAGTACAGTCACAGAAATTTCAAAAATTTTCTTATTGGCGCTAAATTCCAACAAGAATTTTAGCTGCGTATGACAATAAAGGCGCAACATAATCGCTGAGCTTTATGACCTGTGGTACGCAGATAAGATAGAAAAATTTAAATACATATATGTATTGCATATACCCATTATTAATTTGCTTGAATTGATCTTATTTTGGGTTAGACTCGTCGGAAGATGCGTTCTGTTTGGCTGCTGCTCTGCTTGGGGCTGCTGGCGTTGACGCTGTCGCAAGTGCGCGCCGAGGACCCCATCGCCAATTTGGACTTGGATGACATAGCCGAGTTCGATGAAGATGATGAAGAGTATCTGACGCTGCTGGAGATGAAGTCCAAGGTCTGTACTGTTTCGATTCACTTGAAATAAATTGAGTTTTGACAGTCAACCTCTTATCTACTGTTAGAACAAGGATGTGGAGCGTGAGAATGAGTTGGCCCAGAAATTGGCCGATGTACAGTACAATCTATTGAATCCGGTGGTCGAGGTGGACCCCTGCGAGACTATGCACTGCGGCGCTGGTCGCATCTGTCAGCTGAATGAGGGCAAGCCCGAGTGCATCTGCATTCCCGACTGCCCAGACGAATTGGACACGCGTCGTCTTGTGTGCACCAACAAGAACGAGACCTGGCCATCCGATTGCGCTGTCTATCAGCAGCGCTGCTGGTGCGACACTAAGGATCCCGGCTGCCGTCATCCGGACAATGCTCATCTCCATATCGACTACTATGGCGCCTGCCAAGAGCCGCGTGTGTGCGATGGCGAGGACTTGAAGGACTTCCCGCGTCGCATGCGCGACTGGCTGTTCAACGTGATGCGCGATCTCGCCGAGCGCGATGAGCTGACCGACCATTACATGCAAATGGAGCTGGAGGCCGAGACGAATAACTCGCGTCGTTGGGCCAATGCAGCCGTGTGGAAGTGGTGCGATCTGGATGGCGACACCGATCGCTCTGTCTCCCGCCACGAGCTGTTCCCCATACGCGCGCCGTTGGTCAAGCTGGAGCATTGCATCGCACCATTCCTGGAGTCCTGCGACTCCAACAAGGACCATCGCATCACATTGGTCGAGTGGGGCGCTTGCCTGGAACTGGATGCCGAGGACCTCAAGGAGCGCTGTGATGATGTACAGAAAGCAGTGCCGCATTTGCTGGGTTGAACGTGTCTCTGAAGCCATGTCCTATGTACCAAGTGTCATGGACGCCCAGTTATTTTAAATAATATAATTTGACTATTTTGTGCACAAAGTTTATTTTAACAAATAATTGTCTAATAAATGTTCCAATAACAATTTGGGCATTTCGATGTTTTTATTTTGTATTTAAAGTTTCATTAAATTTATTTGTGTAATTTACTTTGCTCTAAATTAAGTTTTGCATTTGCTTAAACCTCGATTTTCATTTAACATTGCATTTTACTTGACATTTAAGTTTACATTTGTTTGTGTGTGTGTGTGTGTGTAGGCGTGTGTAAAAGTGATTGTGTGTGTATGTATGTTAAATGTTTACTTGTGTTGCCTATTGATGATAGAAGTTGATTTAGTTTGAAATTGTTGTAAATTAGAAATTATGCTTGGACCTTGCAGCTTGGCATAGAAATGTTACAACGCGTCAGTTAGTATTGTAATTTATTTTTAAACATAGATGTGAATTATTTATATTCCGAAATGGTCAAAAGGTATACATTAATAGGCTTGCGACAGAATTACATTGCCCTTTCGCTGCGGATCCTGCACGGAGTCCTCTTTCTTGCCAATAAGCGACTTGTGTATGTGCGGAATGACGCCGCCACCGGCAATGGTTGCTTTAATCAGACTGTCGAGCTCCTCGTCTCCACGAATGGCCAGCTGCAAATGACGCGGCGTGATACGCTTCACTTTCAGATCTTTCGATGCATTTCCTGCCAGTTCCAGTACCTGTAACAACAATAATCAATTAAACAAGGATCTCACAGAATCAGTCGTTCCAATTAGAATTTTAGATATCCTTGCACTGTTAGGGCAATATATATACACTGATATAAATTTAGCATATGTAAACAAATGCCGTTGCCACTGCTCACAATACATATGCGGTGCAATACGCTGGTGCCGTTACATATGCTAATAGGAATGGGAAAAACGAAATACAAATACAAATCGATTAGGCGCGAAAATATTACCTCGGCAGTTAGGTATTCCAAAATGGCTGCAGAGTACACGGCAGCGGTTGCACCAACTCGTCCGTGAGATGTGGTGCGGCTCTTTAGATGGCGATGAATACGACCAACGGGAAACTATTCGGTATTATGGAACATAAAAATGGCATTAGAAGAAAAGTTCATCTCTTGTTTATGTTTTGCTACCCCCAAAGTAGCACAAGCTATTAATTTCTCAGCTCTCAGCGCACCAACACAAATACACGCATATAGGGTACATGAGAAACGCACCCTGTTTACAATGTGTTCGCATATATATGTATGCACGTATGTATGTGTGCTGGTAAAAAAGGCGCCAAAATGTATTTAGTACAGACAACAACAGAAACTCACCTGAAGGCCCGCGCGCGCTGAGCGAGAAACCGCTTTCGCTTTGGCTTTACCAGAGTCTTTGCCCGCTTTGCCTCCAGCCTAAAGAACAGAATAGCGCACAGAATTAGTAAAACACAAATAACACGCACACAAAGAACATTCTGCTAAACAGAATAAGAAATGCGCCACACAAAATGGTGGCGGCAAAATCGACTTCACAGTAAAACTTTGAGGTTAAGTTTGAACGTTTTGCCGCCCCGCCACACAATAACACTGATTTAATTGTTCATAATTTAAATATCACTGCACACCAATAGCGAATGTCACTGACGATTGCCAATATTCATACAACGCTTTCAGTGGTAGCATTAATATTTCATCTCACTATTGGCAAGGCACGCGCAATAATATATGTCAAACGGCTTTGGCCAAGCAGATTGCGATGGGCCGCAACACTATTCTTGTTATTAATATTACCATTTTAATTTAATTGATTTTGCAGTTGTGGTTACAGTATAAAAGATTGCACAAGGCACGTAGTTTATTTGTTTATGCGTGGAATGATTGTAATAAATAGACTGAAACTTAGTAGTTTTAGAATTTAGACGCGTCTGCACTGTAGTATAATTTTTACACGAATGAGACGCCGTCAGTGTTGCCAGTCACTCGATGGTAGCTTATTGATATTTATGTGTCAACGTTTATAGCGAATGGCATGTAGTTGTTATCGTCCACTCTTGGAACTGGTGAGCATTTATCGATAAATCAGCTTATTTACTCTCTCGTTGTACGTTTCTCTGAGTTCCATTGTAACAGAGACATAAAAACAATATTTTCTGATATTGCTTAATATACTGTTTAATAATAATTACCAACACGCTCAATATGAGTTCGGGCGCTGTTCGTACACCGGTCTCCCAAATAATTCACAACAAAGATGATCAGGATGCGGATGACGAGCCCAAGAAAAAGTCACGCGAAGATTGGCGCAAAGCAAAGGAGCTTGAGGAAGCCCGAAAGGCGGGTACAGCACCAGCCGCTGTCGACGAAGAGGGTCGTGATATAAATCCCCATATACCGCAATACATTTCCAATGCTCCCTGGTACTATGGTTCTCAGGGCCCAACATTGAAACATCAGCGCCCGCAGCACGAGGATGAGCGTGGACAATTGGACAAGAAAGCACCCAAAGGTCTGGATACGTCCAAACTGGTAACTAAGTTTCGTAAGGGAGCCTGTGAAAATTGTGGAGCCATGACACATAAGAAGAAAGATTGCTTGGAAAGGCCGCGAAAGGTGCAGGCCAAATACGCAGAATCAATTGTGGTGCACGATGAGCATATTGTGAACGATGCCTCGATCAACTACGACGAGAAGCGAGATCGCTGGAGCTCTTATGATCCGGCTAACCATCGAGAAATCATCGAGGAGTACGAGAAAGTAGAGGAAGCTAAACGACAGCTAAAGGCAGAAAAGCTAAAGAATGGTTAGAAACCTTTTGACTAAATTGGAGGCTTTTCTAAAATCATGTCTAATTTTTCACAGATCCTGATGCGGAAATCTCTGGTGATGAGGGTAATGAAGACAAATACGTTGATGAGGTGGACATGCCGGGCACAAAAGTCGACTCTAAGCAGCGTATTACAGTGCGTAATTTGCGTATCCGGGAGGATACTGCAAAATATCTGCGTAATTTGGACCCAAATTCAGCTTACTATGATCCCAAGACACGCTCCATGCGCGATAATCCCAATCCAGCAATACCTGCTGAGGAGTAAGTGAATTGGTTATTGCTTTTTCAATGTGATAAAGAACTAATGAGTATATTTGATGCATAGAGCGGAATTCGCAGGAGAGAATTTCGTGCGTTTCTCTGGCGACACCACAGCGCAGGCCACTGCCCAATTGTTTGCTTGGGAGGCGCATGGCAAAGGTGTTGATGTACATTTACTTGCCGAGCCCACAAAGCTGGAGTTGCTGCAAAAGGAATACGAGCAGAAAAAGGAACAGTTCAAGTCAAGTGTAGGTTAAATATAACCAAATCCCTATAAATAAAGTCTAACACTGTTACCCTTGCAGACCAAAACGGACATTGTGGAAAAATACGGAGGCGAAGAGCATTTGCAGGCGCCGCCAAAATCGTTGCTACTCGCCCAGACCGAGGAATACGTAGAGTATTCGCGTAGTGGCAAGGTTATAAAAGGCATTGAGAAGCCCAAAGCCCGCAGCATATACGAGGAGGATGTGTACATTAACAATCATACGACTATATGGGGCAGCTATTGGAATGCCGGCCGTTGGGGATATAAATGCTGTAAATCCTTCATTAAGAACTCTTACTGTGTGGGTATGCAAGAGCCGGAAGGCTATTCAGAGCAGCAGCATACCACAACATCGGGTGCGGCAACCGTTGCAGCTCCGATTGCAGATGCTGCTCCACAAATACCGACAGAAGAGGATGTTGGGAATCAAGCAGCTGAGTCCGAAGTTGACTCTGCGCAGAGTACAGAAGAGTCCTCCGAGTCCGAAGAGGAGGTAAAGGAATCCAAAAAGTCTAAGAAAAAGTCAAAGAAACGCGAAAAGAAAAAGAAGGCCAAGGAGCAGCGGAAAAACAAAAAGAAACACAAGGAAATGAAAGAAAAAGAGGCGATTGCATCCAAATCAAAATCCAAGGAAATATCCGAAGAGGTTGACGATAGGAAGCGCCCATATAACAGCATGTACGATGTTAAGGCGCCCACCGAGGAGGAAATTGAAGAATGGAAGAGGAAACGCACGCGCACTGATGATCCCATGCTTCAATTTCTCTAGACAATAGAATACGAAATAATATAAAATATGTAAAGACCGACAGCTGGAAATTATCATTGTTTATTCGCTACACAATGGCGTACTGTTCATAAAGTAGTTCACGTATCTTGTAGTAATCCTCGGAGAGGCAGCCCTCCATGGCCACTTTGCCAACGTCGACACGCCGCAGCGCCAGCGTGCCATTGCAGCACCAGAGGACGCCACCGGAGAATTCCGAGTTGATGTTGTTGCGCATTAGCACCTGCTTGAAGTCCGACAGTTTCAGTTCGTTGATCAACACCGAATTGTGAACGGGAATTTCGTCTTCTTCGAGCATCTCTAACGTTAGCGTTTTGCCCTCTAGCGCCGCCACATCTTGCTCCACGGTGACTTCCGATTGAGTTGGTGCGTCGATGGCCTGTAGGCGCATACCGAGTCGCCCATCAACCCAGGCCACCTCAGCATCTTTGCCCTTCTGGAACTGTAGCTGGGAGACGAGACCTTCTGTTAGGCGCACCTGATATATGTGAATCTCCGTTGTTACGTCGATTATTTCTCCCTTCTGGGGAGTAAAGACGCGGGCACCCACATTTTGCTCACAGTGCTTGGCCACTATTTGAGTGCCCTCCGCTGTGCCATGCACCACAATAACGCGTCGTGGGCGCAACTGTGAGAGAATCTTGAGCATAGATTCGCCATCCGATCGTCCCTCAAAATCAATGCGCTGTATTTGAGCATTGACCTCGATGGTTTTGCGTTGACTGATCAATTTAGTGGGCTTCTCAAGCAATTGAACATCGTTGTTTAGATTGCCATTGGACTGCGGTTCGACGTGTGGCTCCTCCTTTTTGATATTCTCCTTGTTTTGATCGTCTGTGGGCGCATAGTCATAGCTAGAGTCTACGATGCGATAGTCATCCAAATTAATGACTTCTCCATAATCGTCGTACTTGATCTTCTCTTCGTGGTAAGGAAACATCACATGATGACGTTTGTTGGACTTGAAGAAACCGGAATGATGACGCCCTTCGGACCGCACCACAATGTCATGTTTGCCTGTAATCACGCTCATTTCAATGTCATCCTCAGACTCTGAGCTGCTTTCCTCCTCTACTTCTGGCTTTACAATAAGTGGATTGAGCTTTTCGCCCTGCGTTCGCAGATATTCCTCCAGTTCAGCGCCCTCAAGCTCAACGCGACGCCGCAAGTCCAGTTCAATCTGTCGGCCAGGCGAATAATTTTCCACTAAATCCATGCTGAGTGATCCGGGACCGGTTCGTGTTGTGAAAATAATGCTATTGTTTGGATTGCCGGCCCATTGCACGAATAGGTCGCGGGTGAACCCACTCTCCATATCGGGTGTGCTGGCCAGCACCACTTTGGGACCCGCGGGCAGCTTATAGATGTCGGCTAGAGTGTGACACAGATTGATGTGCTTGAACTGAAACGGATTGTTGCGCGCGCCCTCAAAAGCTTTCGTCAGCTTATCGCTCATCCATTCAATTTGCGACTTGGCGAATTCAATGACGTTGTAGCTCACATTGTTGAGCAGTGCTAAGGAATATGCCATTAATCCGGACTCCTTATTCTTCCACAGTTGGTCCAGCATGTGTGCGAGTTCTAGCACACGACCCGCAGTGTCCACAGCAATGAGTACATTTCCATTATTGCGTACTGTCTGCAAAATGTTGGTCATCAATTTCTCATCGCGTGCTCGGCGTCTCGCCTGTTGGTATTGTGCGTTGTATGCATCGGTAATGAGTAGCGATGGCCTTTGCAGTCTGTCTAGCTCACACCCAGAGAGATGCCGCTCTTTCTTGTGATTGAAATCAACGGCATAGATGATATCCTCCTCGCCAACTTTAACTATCTTCCAAACCGTTCCTCCAATCATGTGTCCTGCGCTGAGCGGTGTTATAGAAATGCCATAGCCCTTGCCTTTCAGTGAGACCGTTTGGTTGTACTTCAGTTGTGTGATCTTTTCGAAGGCTGTGTCCACATCGTCCAATGAAAACAGATCGAAGTCGTACATATTGAAATGCGACATATACAAGTCATACATGAACATCTGCCCCATTTTGAAGACAGGAATCGTCGCATAAATGGGACAGTTAAGGCCCAACTTGCCAACAAGATATGGCAGTGCGCCCAGGTGATACACATCCGGATGGGAGAGCAGTACAGCGTCCAGTGTATGCACTTGCCTAGGATAACAATCGTTAGACTTTAATAGTTATAGATATTTACTTTTTACCTTTTTAATTCCTTTATAAAATTCGGATCAAATTTTTCGTCCCAACCGCAGTCGAGCAATATTCGTACATCGTCTATTTGTAGAATGTAGCAGGGCGGCGATTCATCCATGGCACCCGATATGGTGTGCAGCTTAATAATTGATGTCATTTTGCTAACTAATGCTATTTAATTTTATAAACTAACGCATTTGTGGTAAAAAATAATGAATGGTACACCAGCCGGTTCCTTGCGTTCGATATTTAATACCGTCATCGCCGTAGACTCATCGATATTAGTATTTTTATCGTGCATTATTAAAAATACCAAAATTATATTTACGATTAAATATTTAATACCACCACTGACCAGAGAACCGCCACTGGTCAGTAATGCCCCTTAGCAGTGGCACACAATAAATAAATATAAAACTTTGTTTTTGTTTATAGCTTTTGTGTATTATAAACTAAAGTAATAGTTTACAGCTGCAGTTTTTCAAGTCGAACATTCTCTGTTTTCAGGCACATTCCGCTTTTGCATGCGTATCGCGAAATGTCATGTCAATATCGTAAAACTCCTCGAGCCGATTATGGTTTGAGCGCTTCAATTTTAGCCGACGGTAAACAGTTATAGTGCGACTAATTGGACGAAGTACAACTAAGCAATACACTACCACAATAACAACGATGACTGCAAATAACACCAATAGAATGACGACTGCCAGATTTTCGTTCTTAGCTGGTAGGCGATTGTGAACGATAACAGTTTTATTTGACGGTTCGCTCGTGCAGTAATCCGAGTCGCTGATGTCGAAGTAGCCTGCGGACCAGTCCGGATTCTGATGGTATCCCTGCCAGCAGATGCATTGGAATTTGCCTTCAACCTTTGTACATATGGAATGATCAGGGCACTCTTGTTGCGATGTACAGTTCTTAACTATTATGGAGATAATTTAAGAAATCGTTCATATCAAAATATATTTTACTGACGTCGCACTGAATAATGCTCTTCCTCAGCGTGCAATCCAAAGAAGTAAGCGCAGCATACTGCTAGGTAAACAGAATAAGTATATACGTTGAACATTTTCTTGATATCTGTTAGGCAAATAGGGATAAGTTTAAACAGCTTTATCTACGATGAATTACTGTCACAAGCTGATTGTGTATATCTTATCAACTGCAGCGTTATTAAATATACATATGTGAACATATTTAAGATATTGTAATATGCTGCGATTTTAAGCTCAGACCTATTTGTAGTTTTTCATTTGACTGTACTAAATTTAACTATCTCGAATATATTTACAAAACAAGTTTTTTAAAGTTTGATTTGCGCAATATAAACAAATAAATACAGATATTTAAAAAAAAATAGTGCTGGAAAATGAGAAAAAATACCAAATCAACATTGCAGTCATGCACAATAGTTCGTGGATAAAAGCAGCTGAGATATGACATGCTAAATGTTGATTAATAAACTTATTATAGTGATGTTTTTATTTTCTTATGGAAGTAGCACTTTATTTGATCAGATTTAGTTTTCAAATGCACTTTAACACTGTTCTTTGTAGCATAGCCCTTGCAGCTAAGGCTGTGTAAATTCAAAAGTGAACTGTAATTTTAAGCTATCGAAATGTTATTAACAGCATCAATTGCATGTTATGTTATGCAGATTATATTTTATTTCTCAGTAATCCTGTGTTGTGATCAAAATTTTTCTTAAACTTTAGCTATGAGCCATAAGGTTCCATTACCGTCAAAATTATAATAGTGAATAATGATTATACGTCTGTGCCAGCACAATTTTCATATATTTGACTTTCTAATATTCAGTGCCGCCTTAACCATTCTCATCTACATTCTACTGCCTCATCGATTTGCCCTGAACTATGACTACATCAAGAAAGAGCGAATGGAGGAGGCGTTGCTCGCAATTACCACGCCTAATATCTCATCTCAACAGGCGATCGATTGCAGCTACAAGGAGACGATAGCCGACAGCAAATTCGTCTACGATGCATTCCATAGGGAGAAAATTCTTCGCGGTGAAGAAATCCGATTGGGCGGGGAATATCAGCCAGAAGAATGCCGCGCTCGATACAGCACTGCTATAATTGTGCCGTATCGGGATCGGCAGGAGCAGCTGGCTGCCTTCCTCAACTACATGCACAATTATCTGCGTCTTCAGCAAATCCATTATCGGATTTTTGTTGTGGAGCAAAGTGATCGCAAACCCTTTAACCGGGCCATGCTCTTTAATATAGGCGCCAAAGTAGCGAGCAGCTATGGTTATCCCTGCTTAATACTGCACGATGTCGATCTGATGCCACTCAACTCCGGTCAGCTCTACGCATGCACAACTCTCCCCAGGCATATGAGCTCAGCTCTGGATAACTGGCGCTTTCACTTACCTTATCGCACGCTCTTTGGCGGCGTCGTCGCCATAAGCACTTCCCAGTTCAAAATGATAAACGGCATGTCCAATTTGTATCATGGTTGGGGAGGTGAGGATGATGATCTGTATGAGCGCCTGCATGTACTCAGTATAGAAATTTGTCGGTTTGCTCCGGCGTACAGCGAATATACAATGCTCAAACACAAACAAGAAACACCAAATAAAAATCGGATGGCACTGCTCCGATCTGCCTCACTGCGTATGCATACCGATGGTCTCAATTCGTTGGTTTATAAGGAAGTAGAACGCAAAATGCACAGCCTCTTTACGCTTATCCTAGTCGAGACATAGCTCTTCATCAATCGATCGTAAATACTTGGCTACTGGGTTGGCCCAAATGTAACTTAGGTTTTATAGGCGTAGGCGAATCTCTGTCACCCCAGCAAATGGCAATTACATGTTTAAGGCGCTTTGTTAAAGGTACTATATTAATTTTCTTGTTGTAAAGTAAACTAGTATATATACATAGTATACAAATAAATAATAATAAAGTCCACGTTGGTATTTTTAATTGATTATTTGTATATATTTTAACTAATTTGTGTACGATGAGTTACACTAAGGAGCAAATTGCACAATACACATCTAAATGTAATCTATATTTAATAGGTTTGACTGTTTGCCTAGACTAACAATAAATTATGCACGTTCACATTTTCGATTGATATTTGTCAAGAAAAAACTTCAAAACATCTTAAAAATATTAGTTCACACACACAACACATACACACAATTGTACATACACTCATTTATAATTTAGAATACATAATAGATGTTTATATCTGGATATATAGTATGGAATGATTATTTAAAACATTTTGGCTATTCGGCTGCATGCAGCTATTGTGATGTGTCTAGTTCAAGAAATTGAGTATGTCCTGTTGGGACAAGGTGTTCAGATTTTTGCTATCCGCAGACTGAGTCATCTGTGGCATCAATGTGGGCGCAGACGTTGCTGTGCCAGTTGTGCCCAGATTCATGGGCTTGCTAAGACCGAGGTTAGATTGCATACTGTTCATCGAATTGTAGCCCGTCGGGTAGATATAGTTGACAGTGGGCTGCTGCAACGTATACATATTGGCACTATTTGCATTGTTCGGTTTGGTAATCTGGCTGCCGCCACCGCCGGACCCAAACGGATCCAAGTCGTCCAACGAAGAGAAATTGTTGTTGCTGCTAGCCTGCGGTGAGGCTAGTTGGTGATTCATGACCAACGGATTCGCGCTGTGCCAATTGTTGCTATTGCCACCGCTAGCACTGTAGGGCATTGCGAGCTGAGAGGGATTCGCTGCTGCTGTTGCTGCGGGCGGACTCTGGACTGTGCTCAGACTGCTTATGTTGCTTTGCATCAAGGAGAACATATCCGTTTTTGGTGCTGCCTCTGACGTCGTATTGTGCGATATTCTAAAAAACACATATGTTAAATTAATTTTCATAGAAATTAGCGTTAATGGAATCATTATCTACTTGAGCTGTTCCCTAGTCTTAACCGGGGCCAGTGCCGGAGCTGTGGGCTTTGGCGTTGCTGTATGCGATGATTGACCCACGCTGAAGCCGGAGAACATATCATCATCGCTCTTATTGCCATTACTGCCGGCAGGCGATAGCGTGATGTTGTCCATTTCGTTGGCCAGTATCTCGGCTGCATCCTTCGGTCTATTTTAAATAGCCATATTTGTATTATATTGAAATGATCTGGTATTTTATGCATACTTGTTATCTCTCTGTATTGTAGCTAATTGCTGCAGCTTTTCACGCTGCTCTTGCTCCACTCTTCCTAGCATTTCCTTGATTAGTGCTACAATCGTATTGAATTGCGCTATGGTCAGTCCGTTCTCCACGCTCAGTGGCACAAGAAAAGGTATGCATTTGTGCGCCATTACGTCCTTAGTAATGCCCAGCTTCGTGTTCGTCATGGCGATTTTATAAATACCTGCAAAAGGGAGATTATTAAAATTCACACTTATAGAAGTAATATCATTAAGTATATCGGCTTACCTATTATAGCCATTATAATTGCAGGCTCGCGGCTTTGTATTTGCTGCAAAAAGGGCAGAATCTCGTCGAGAACTAGCCACTTGTCCAAATTCTCTAAGAGTTTTCCAATTGATATAAGACAGTTAACCTTAACTGAAACATTGTTGCTGAGTAGACAAAGTTTTTTGATACGCGGAATGACGGAATTTTTCATGGCATTGTAATCAATGAGAGTGGAAAAGGTAGGTAATACGCCCAAACAGAGCTCCTGTATTTGTGGCATGTCACATTCCAGAGACCGATACAGCAGTGGCAGCACACTCTGCTTTACCTCCTCCGCCGGCGTTAGCTTGAGCAGTAAATCCATTTTTTGCATGAATATCAAAAGAATCTGTATGGGATCCGTTAGCTTGAAAATCGGCTTCAGATGTGGTAATATGTGATCACAATATTCCCGCTGGCTGCTCATTTCGGCGATAAGCAGAACATTCGGCAGAACGAATGGTATCATGGGCGAGTTGACGAACTCCTTTATCAGGTAGGGTAATATCGAGTGCAAGTTTACACGATGTGGCAGAGTTGGTATTATCTGCGGCAAACCTTTGTAGAACTTCGATTTCTGAAGATTGTCCCACTGATAAAGGGAATCCAAATAGCTTAAAGTCTTCACACCGACGTCCTGAAAGTACGTAATCGTTTTAAGCTCATGCAGCTTTGGTCGCAAATTTGCGCTGGGATGCAGCAGCGCTTTCACGCTCTCGGTTAGTTCACTTGGTATAGTATTCATTGGCGGGTACTTTCGCTGATTCAGCTCATTGGCGTACCGCCGAAAGCTACTGTAATCGCTTCCAAACATTTTTAGTGGCTTGCCCGAGTGAATAGTGAATATTAGCACACCTAAAATGTAATTGTTTACAGATCGAAATTTATGTTTCATATAAAAGTGCGCTTACCCAATGAGAACAGGTCACTGTCCGGCGTGTTGACACTGTTCAATGCCAACTCTGGTGCTGTATACTCTAAGCTGGGTTGCGCCAGTACATGAAGCGACGTGCTATACTCCCTGCACGGCCAGTGAGGTGTACCATTTGATGCTGGCTGATTGGCTATGCAGAAATCAAATCCAAACAGCTTCCAGCTACGGTTCTTGTTGATCACAATCGTTTCGGCGCTGATATTGCGATGCACAATCTTAGCATCGTTGTGCAGAAATTGCAGGCCATCAAATAGTTGAAGCAGACCGTGTCGTATCTCTACATCATAGAGTTTTTTGTCCGAGCGCACTGAGTCACCAACTACATTGGCGAGGGATGCAAACACAGGTTCTGTGGCAAAGGCCAATGAGTCCCGACTCTCCTCCAAAGGATGCTGAACGGTGAGCACATGTGGATGTCGAATTTTCGTTAGTTGCTGGACGCCCCGGCGCAACGTCTCGAGCATTGTCTCTCGGTCGTCTTTGGACCAGCGATCCAGTACTTTTTTCTCAAAAACAAATACAGAGACTTCTTGCTTGGTGCTTTTCTTGTGGCCACTGTAAACCTTCCACATCAGTCCTGAGCAATAAAAACATTGTTAACTGGTTGACTGAATGCGCATATGTTAGCGAATTTTTATGCATCTCACCCACACCCGCTGTGCATATCTGATCCAACACTTCATATTCCCGTGTTACATTATTTCCAGGCAACACGCCTGAAAGCTGCGAAACGGTTTGCACGGCGGACGAGTAGAATTTATTAATCACATCCATGCTTGTTGCCTACAATGATAATGGCAAAATACCTTAGCAGCTTTGCAATAACCCAAAATGCTATTGCCAAATTCTTTTTGTTTTAGTAATCAATAGAGTTAGTTCATAAAAGAACCAGCTCGCTCACTCTTGCTCCTCGATTACTGCGCACTGTTATCGACCAATTATTGGGAATAATCGAACTGCACTTTTCAACTTACGCGCACTATTTCAAATTGACATTTTATTAGGTGGTACGTACATATAAATTTTTTTTTTAATAATAATAATAATTTTTTTGAAAAGTCAAAAATGGTTATTTAATGGAAAAAGTTATTATGCAAAATAAAGAGTTTTAAATACTCTGTACGTACTTTATTTATGACTCACTGGAGCGTCACATATTATATCATATTATGATATAAACCATTATTCTGTGATTTTTATTATTTTTATTCTGACTTTTATATATCATTATATAACTTAACAAATGCAAACTTAATCTTCGACAAAAGTAAAGAAAACACTTACATCAAGGTTCTGTTGTTTTGTGAAAAAAAATGTTAGATTTAGTAAATAATCGCCTGTTGGGAGGGGAACCCGCAATTTTTCGATGCGTGGATAAAAATCTTTTAATAATATCCGTCCCTATTGTTATACAAATAAAATAAGGTTTAGTTAAATATAACTTGTACAGATATACTTACAGTATATGGACATGTGTGATTGAAATTTGTCGAGTCCTTAAAGATTCCGTAAATCAGTTTGAAAGCTGGATTGTTTGGCCTTTGGAAGTACCTGCAGGCATCAATATGAAAATCGAAAAGCCAGGGCTTGTAACCGTTCCCCTTCTTCTGGACTTGCACTCTCATTTGGATATCTTTAAGAGGATGCAGCAAGTCCAGGTTAAGGTTGAAGGTAGTGATGTTTCGTTGCACGGCCTTCAGTCGACAACGGTTGATAGTCACCCACGACTTGTTGTACGACTTACAAATCACATTGGTCATTTTAAAGACAATGCCATCCTGCAATGATATATTTATTTGAAATCCTTATTTTCATATTTTGTCCCATCGATTTAATTACATTTACGCTTGTGTGTAACATCAGCAGTAGATAAGATAGTAGCAAACAGTATCTGATGGATTTATGTATCACTTTTGATTTCATGGTTCCCGTTTGCTTCAGTTGAAACATGTCTGACAGTCAACTTACTCTTATTTATTGAATTTTATATAAAATAAAAGTTCATTAGATGCGCCCCAATGGGCAATGAAATATTAAATGTTCATTATTTTCTACTTATTTTTCGATTATTCATATCATTTAATTTGACCAGAGGTTTTAAGTAATAGGGATAGCAAATTGAAACTACAATAACAATAAAAAATATAATGTAATTATATATAAATTTACTAAGTATTATGGCAGGGCACTTGGGCTGCTTCCTGCCGTATGCAGGAATAAATTAGGTGAGCTTAATTTGGATAATAACCAAAGGTGAGATCAATAATCAACGCATCTTGGAATATGCGTAAGCAACTTTATTAACAGTTTGTTGATTGATTAAAAAAATAATTATAAAACAGGTTGAAAACGATCTCAGAGACTTGAAGCTTTTCCGACGAAAGACTTTACTGCTTGGCATCTCTGTTGATTAAAATGAAAAGGTCAGCATTAAAATCATTCCAGATCTCCGTGGTATATACGATATATGGACAAGTTGAACTAAAATATATTTACGAATTGTTCAATCACTCATTGAGTCATCATATCTACAACTATTCTATCAGCAAGATAAAAAAGTTTGTAAAATATTCAAATAATATAGAATATATGAAAATAGAGTATGTGAAAAAATACACACCTTAAATGTCAAATTTAATTACGCATTAAAAAACAATAATGTTATATCATATCTGTTTGCTATAGAGACCAGCTAAAATTTATATATAACTATAATAATAACTAAATTATTTATATTAAGTCTTCAATAAATGAAAAATATATTTTTAACTCAGCGGTTGGCTGCTTTGAAAATATAAATGTTATAATTAGTAAATAGTCTCCAGTCGGAAATTGGTTAGGAAGTTTCTCGATGATAGGATAAAAATCCTTTAGACGTTGATGACCCTGGTAATATAATGAAATAATAACAAAATTTAAATCAATCAAACCACTATAGATTTATCTTACTTACATGGTATGGACACGTATGATTAATTGTTGAAAACTCTTTAAAAACTCCATGGATCATTTTAATAGCGGGATTATTGGGTTTTCTTAAATATTTACAGGCATCAAATGAAATATCGATAAGCCAAGGTTTGTAACCGTTTCCTTTCTTCTGGATTTGCACTCTAACTTCGGCATTATTTACCGGATGAAAGAGATCCACATCAATGTTTAAAATGGTTCTGTTCCGTTGCACGGCCTTCAATCTGCACTGATTTATAAGAACCCAGGACTTGTTATAAGAAGTGCAGACTGCATTTGTCAATTTAATGGAAGCACTATGCTGGAAAAATATGAATGCATATTTAGTTGGCTGTGGCTTAACATAGTTAATGTTATTACATTAAAATTGTTGTTTAACATAAGTAGCACAATTGAAGAGAGCAAACAATTCCAATAAATTCTAAACATGATTTGAATAACGACAGGAATATGTAGGTAGCTAATCACACTCTAATTATAACGCCTTCAATAACTTTCATTTTTATACTGCGAGCTCATTGCTAATGAGGTATAATGCTGTTTCGAAACAAATAATTAAGATCGTAATAGATAAAATAGAATAGACCCTTTAGTCAGCAGTGAATGCGAATGCGGTAGCTTCAGCTATACAGAATTTGAAAAATAAACAAAACAGGAGTTTAGTCGGAGATACAGAACAATCAAATTATAGAAAGTGTATATAAAAGTAGGTAAATACATATAGATAAAAATACATATATACTTTTGTTTACTCTTTTCAATGTAATTATTTTCTCATGTTATGCTTCAGTAGGCTGAATATAAAGATATAATTACGATGCTAATGAGTATGCAATTCAATTTGGTAATCATCGGAGATATGATCACCAAATGCAATAATAATATAGATTTTCTTTTATTTCGTTGGTAGGTAATATTAAAGATAATTTTTGTATAAATTCGTTCTTGAGATCAACTTTTCTATTCATAAGCACACTTGCATCTCAATGCTTACATTTATAAGGCAGAATAAAGATTATTACTATTTATATATATATATATTATTTATATATATATATATATGGGAATAGACATAATAGGCATAAGGCGGTATACAAAAAATAAATATACTATTAATCCAGGGTTTTTTTTAAACATTTATATATATTTGAAAATTTATAGAATTTTAGTTAGGTCATATTTATTTTTGTATACCGCCTTATGCCTATTATGTCTATTCCCAGATTTGCCATGCCTATACCCAGATTTCCCATCTCAATGGGTTCACGATATACAAGCAGAAAATTATAAATAATTAAAAACATTACCATTTATATGCTTAATTTGGGCTTTTTATTAATGTATTGAAATATTTATAAAATGTCTTCAACATATGAAAAATAAACATTAACATCAAAAGTTCGTTGTTTTATAAAGTCAAAGCTGAAAATAAATAAATAGTCGCCAGTTGGAAATGGGATGGGAAAGTTATCGATTTTTGGATAAAATTTTGATATTCCCTGATGACCCTGATGAAAAAAAAAAGAAAGCGAGCATTAAACTAAACACTATAAATACTTTGTATTTACTTACATAATATGGACATGTATGATTGATTGTCGTATACTCTTTGAACACTCCGAAAATTGCTTTAATAGCGGGATTATTGGGCCTCCGCATATACTTGCATGCATCAAATGTAATATCGAAAAGCCAAGGCTTGTAACCGTTTGCCTTTCTTAAAATTTGAATGCGCACGTCGATGTCATTAACCGGATGAAGAAAATCCATATCAACATTGAGGATCGTTTTGTCCCGTTGCAGGGCCTTCAATCGGCATTGAGTTATGACAACCCAGGATTTGTTATAGGAATTGCAGACTGCATTTGTCATTTTAATAGAGGCACCATACTGGAAAGTCTAGAATGTGTATTTAGTTATAGTTAAACATACTTATTCGATTTACATTATAATTGATGTATAACGTCAGCAGCACACTTGAAAAAAGTAAACACCTCCAAAAAATTGTATGCATGTCTTTTACAGTAATATATGAAAAAACACCGGACAATGTGGATAGCTAATTACGTTATGCTGACGATTCCTTTATATACCGTGGATTTATTGAAAACTAATCGGAATTTAATGGTTTTGTGGAGGTGTATGTTTGATCGAATCTATAATCTATTTTAGTACAAGATAAGTGGTGAGTGAACCAAACCCTGTATTCCAGTGTTTTCACCCACCAGTCCAAGCTACAAACTTAACAGTTTAAGCATGATGATATACAAACATATGTATGTATGTATCATTAGCATGAGCGGATCTTCACAGCAAGCAAAAAGGGACTGGTGCTTTTCAAGATAAACAATTTTTCAGGGAATCTGCTCGTCGAATAGCTAGTAATAAATCATAGGGCAAGATTGATTTAAAATATATTAATACATTAGTTGCACTTCAGTAAATAGATTGAAATAGGCAATAAAATTAGTAGTTCTAATAATAATAAAAATCAATGTTAATGTTTAACCAGAACCAATTTATAATGGGAGTCTGAGTATAATAGTATTTTTTATATGTACATATGTAATTGGCATATATGTATGTAATAGGCAGATGCTGGTAGTATATTCTTTTACAACGTCTGTCTGTCCATAACCTATAAGACCTAGAAGTATTTCCTATAGCATGAGCAGATCTAAAAATCGGTGCTATACCCATATTCTCTATCAAGAAGAGCTGCCTCCCTTTATGTACTCCCTTTCTATGCTAACTTTTACTTTGTTCTCATTGCACTCGTATTGTAATACAATGCATTGTAAATAAACATTTCAAAAGTGCATTTTATTTGAATATACCCAATCTATTAAATTTGTGCAGAGAATATCTGTTTTTCTTCAAAATGCAATGTAAATATTCAATAAAGTAGCAATTTGTGCATTCAAGTATAAGCACAATGTTTGCTCATTTCATCTATAAGCAAATATTTTCAGTTTTGCTTCAAAATTGTAAAGTAAACACGAAATTTGTGATGCGTTTTTAAAATGCTACAAAAAATAATCAAATATTCATGTATTGAAGAACAAGTGCAAGTTTAAGAGAAGTATACGTAACATTGCAAATATATAATTACTGCAAATTATTTTTAAGAATATATAATATATATATAATATACATTTTTGTGTACTTTTCTATTAGCCTTGGGGCCAGTTTTATAATTTGTCAAACGGTAACTATCTTGCCAGCCATCGCTTGAATAAGCTTGAAATATATTTGTTTACGCGCTTAAATGAATAGTTATCGAGATATTTGCACCTGCACAGAGGCAACACACGCGAAGCAGTTCAATAAATAAAACACTCGAATGCATTTAGAAAAATCGCATTTGCGGCTTTATTGGTGGCTGTCACACACACACACACACACACACACATAGACGCACAAACAGCCAGGAGCACGCATACGCTCACACACAAGTACTCACACACAAGTACTCACACACACACACACACACATACATGTATATACACAACAGCATTTCGAAGCTTAGCCTGGCTCTGAGCGCCTGGTGAAAGATGGCATTGCCACGAAATGCAGTCGAGTTGTTTACGCGATTTGTAGCTGTGGCCCATGCTGAACTCGTCCGGAATTTCAATGGATTTTGTGTGCGGACGCTTTGGACAAGTGCGGGTAATTTTTGCGTTCTATCATGACAGGTATTTTTATATGGAGGGAATTAAAGTCGTACGCCGCACGGCTGATGTGTTGAGTCATAAAATAAATCAGAGAGCTTGACAGAAGCGTCGATGTTAAATCACGCCAATGGCATATCGAGGGTTTCAGACAATTGAACCATCCCGTTTCCCATTTCGTAGTATCCATATCGATGTATTGCCACTACTCACACACACACACACACACACACACGCACACACACACATGCTTGTGCCATCAAATTCGACAATAGCAATTACCTCTGAGAAATGTTGCTAATTTCGATATTGACTTTTATATGATTCTCTATTTTGTTTGTTTACGTTTTATACATGCGGTTGTCTGGGCTCCGCTTCAGCTTGGTATTCCACAGACACCATGACTGGCCGAAAAAAATAATGTTATTCATCATAATTACGGGTAATAGGCAAGTGTGCTTAGCACAAGAGCCAACTTGGGTGGTAATGGGGATATACGAAATGAAGCTAGTTAAATTCGAAGCACAACACGTGCTTCGGCTTTACTTATCACTCAAATGGTTCGACTTTATCATGCAAATACCTTTAATTGGAGGCAAAGGTAAAATGCGAATTAAATTTGTTTGTGTATCTTACGTTGAATTCGTAATGAATAGTGTTATACGTTGTGGTGGCCAACGTTAATAATAGTCTGGAACTCTAAAATCGTTTTCCTTATGATGATGCTAAACATTAACCACAGGTTAAAGTCGCTGATAAACGATAAACGTAAAGGATCGATGTATATCATATGATATGAATAAGAATGGCTAGAGAAAAGAGTGGACAATGGTTATGGAGTATAAATGTATAGAGAAGGGCATCAGGGATGGAGAATGGAGATTAGGGAATAAAAGACAAAGGTAGAGGGTGGAGAATAGAGGATAGACAGAAAATATAGTATATAGGATATTGGATATGGAAATAGGAATATAGATGATATAGAGGATAGATGATAGAGGATAGATGATAGAGGATAGAGGAGAGCACAGAGGATAATCGATAGAATATAAAGTATAAAGGATAGATGAAGATAGAGTATAAAACCATAAACTAGTGTTGAGTAAAGACGAAATAAAGACATAACTTGGAGGATTAGGAGCAGCAAATGCAGAGCTAAATGATTGAGAAGAGAGAGTTGCCATGGATACATTGGTCTTTATTATTGGCAGTTTATTTATTATTGTTATTAGCACTTTTGTATAACGGGCCGATGTTCAAGTCATATAGTATATAATATATAAAATGAATGTCTATTTTTATGCTTACTTTCTTACACACATCATTAGAGCACAATCAGTAGCCTGTGAAGCGTCTTGAATAATTCCGTCTTTTGTTTGCTTATACATTCTGTGTGCATGTATGTATTTCAGTTAATAGATTTTTGCTTTTTGTTGTGCGAAAAGATATAAAAGCGAGATACAGATGCAAACAGCGCAACAAACACGCTGGCAATTACGTGATTGATGGCTGCGCCACGATTAAAGTTCTGAGAGTGAGTGTACTGTAGAATATTCACTTTGTCGTCTACAGATTGGCAAGAAAAATAAAAACAAAAGGGGAAAATTACTGAACTGGTAGATTTATGAGCGAACAACTCCAAACGACGTCTCGGGCGGACAATGCGGGCATACCAATTAGGATCAATTGACGGATGTGAACTGGACAATGGTCAGTGATGATTCAATCGCTCCACAGGCTCAACTTGGCGTTCCCCCTGCTGCGGGATAAACCAAAATTAAAGCTAGCGACAAGATAGGTAAGATATCAAGCAGACGGGAGTCAAAAAAGTCAAAGAGCAACTTCGAGTGCAAGAGGGCAGGTCATCGAGAGCGCTAAATGGGAAATGCCATCCATCTCATATGAGAATCAACTTCTCCACTTTGGTGTTGCCTTAAGAGATTTTTAGATATCATTGCTGTTCCGCGCATGAAAAAGCCACGTTTAGTTCACGCTTGAGAAAATAAACATCAAGACAACTGCCGCATAGCATTTGCAGCTTTACTTAGGTTATTAATTAACAGTTTCATTTTGGCGACTCTCGCTGCTGCTGCTGCTGCTGCTGCTCTGGCTATCGACAGCGCCACTCAAATTGAGTGAAGCTTGTAACAGCGATCGCAATTGCGATCGCGACTGCGACGGCAACGCTAACGGCTAACGTCGACTGCGACAGCGACAGCGACAGCGATAGCAACAGCCACTGTGACTGCGACTGTGACAGCGAGTCGTTGAGTCTTACTGAGACGTACGCTTACTACCCCCAAGCTAGGCTTGGCTTCACTGTCGCAGCAGTCGGCGCCACACGTCATAGGCAATCGCAGCAGCAGCAGCGGCAACGGCAACGGCAGCGGCAGCGGCAGCGTCAATTGTTACCAAGTCGCGTTCAGGCCTGAGTTTGGGCCCCTGTTCAGGTGTTGTCGTTTTTGCAAGCCGCACTCGAGCTGAGTCGGTTTTCGTCTGCTTGGCAGCGCAGTTCTGAAACGCGTTCAATTCGTTGAAAAATAAGCTCGGTTCGCTGGCTCGGTGGTTTCGGTGGTTTCGGTGCTGTGCTGTCGCACTAAAAGCCAGAAAAAAACAAAATACAAAAAAATAGAAATAGTTTCAAGTTGATTTTCCTGAAATACGTTTTCGACGTTGTGTTGGCTGCCAATTCGGGAGTTTGGATTTCTTTTTACCACAGTCCAGCTCAATTGTGTAATATCGGGGCTCTGCGTGAATATCGTGAAAATTTCGAAAGTGCGCAACCGATTGCACCAAGCACAATTTGGATACACACACACACACACACACAGCAAACAGGAAGTTTTCCACTCATTTGGCGAGATTCAAATTTATCGAGCAATCGCAGAGCTCAAATTTGTGGAGCTGGATTTCTGGAATTCATACAACAGAGTAAGCCTAGTGAACTAATTTCAATGCAATTGCAATACCCAATAATATTAATAATATATATGCTGTCGACCAATGTTTCTGTGTAAATCAGAAATTGACTAAAAAACAGATTTGCTCACAATTCGCTGCCATGACGAAATCATTGGCAATTCAGAAACATGTATATATTTTTTGTGTGTACTGTGTTCTTTGATTTCAAAAGCGGCTCTAAAAAAAAATCAAATTGAATTTAAGCTACTTTCAATTGTATTTCAATAACAAGTATCAATAATTCTGTTAAATCAACATTCACAAAATATATTGCTTGTTAGCATATTACACATACGACGTGTTGTACAATGTTTATTTATTTTTTTGTGAAAATATTAGTATTTGTTGCATTGCATTGTTTTATAGTTGGTTTGTGAATTTATTTTGCTATCGACTTGCATTATTTTGATATTTTTATTTATATTTTTTCTTTAAAAATAAAATCATGTTCATTGTAAATTTCGAATGCACTCAATATAGAATGAAAAGTTATGTTTTCTTACATATCCATTTATATATTATTATTATACTGATTGATATTTATATATAGAGTGCAGTAAAAATAATTAAAATGTGTTGCTATTTCGCTCGAGGCAAATTCCATGTAAATGCTTTGCCGTATATTAAGATTTGTGGAAAAATGTGTAGCATTAAAATAATTGTGTTAAATATGTATGCATAATACGTATAGTTAATTTATAATATAATTGATATAATCGCCAATGATTTAGGAATTTTATTATTTCACATCAAAGAAAATTATCAAACACATTTTTGTATTTTAATAATTAATTGAATTACAATTTGATGTGTGAATTCTGATAATTATATAGATTTTTCTTGAAATTGTGGGTTTTCCGTATTGTTTAACAATTTGTTTATTAGCAAAAGTAATCAATACTGAGGAATTCATCAATTTAATTGCATTTCCAAATCAAATAAAGTAATTTCTATGCAATTTACAATTTAATAACTTCAGTGTTCAATAACTAAATTAGTCAACAGATTTTCTTCAAACAAAATAGATTTGATTAACTCTGAGTATTTTCTTGCACTTAAATGGCTAATATGAATGACACAGCATTAAATTGAGCTGCACTCAAATTTCGAATGAAGTCAAAGAGACTTGATAAAAAAAAAAAAAATGTTTTAATGCATATTTGTGCATTTGCCGTTCTCTAGAGATTAATTCAAGCATGTTTATATTTTGCACGTATGTAAAATTATCAAGTGCTCACATACATACATATCGCCAGCTATATGTGTTTGTTTGCGTGTATGTGTGTGCCTGCCATTTTGCTTTTCAGCTAAGTAAAAACCTTGAAAAGCTTAATCGATGCAAATATTGAATCAAAGTCAAACAGCATTAAACTTGCCGAACTTTACCCAACGTCTGAAAAAGTTTGTTTTTCCTCGCAAAAGGCGTAAAAAACTGCATCAGCAACGAGCGAGATGGGGAGAGAGAGAGTGCGAGAGAGTGTGTGAAAGAAAGAGAAGCATAGACTGACAGGCTAAGGTTGCGGCTGGTGTCAGAGCTGTGGAAGTGTGGAGCCAAGGCTTTAGCCAAAGGTTTTATGAATGAGCGCAGCGTAGCGCAAATATTTGACAAATCCCGCGAATGCGCTGCTTACTTATGCTGTCGTCACGTCTGTATTCGATGGGTAGCCGGCCAGTCATACTGATGAGGATTGCAGGAAGCTGCGTCTGACAGCATTAAGCTGTAACTGAAGCAGAAGCCAAAAGTCTTCTTAGATGAGCACATGCATGCACATGCACATGCACATGCACATGCACGCATAAGTATTGCATGTATTTCCAGTTTGCCACTGTCCATGGCGGAGTTGAAAAAGGAAAACGAAAACGAAAACGTAAACGAAAACAACTGAAATTTGCATTGCAATTTAATCGAGGTGTAATTTATATATCGCACCTTGTGCACTTTTTGCAGCATTCAATTTGTTTGGCTCGTTTGCAGTCGCTGCCGCGGCCGCTGCCGCTGTTGTTTATGCAAGCTGCGACTCGAGGCGCACACCAAAGGCAAGCAAATGGGCGCAGAATGCCCCCAGATGAAGGCGCAGATGCAGATTCAGATTCAGATTCAGCAACAGTAACAGAAAACTCACACACACACACACATACACTGGCAAACAGCGACAGCGACACTGACACCGACACCGACCGACTAACAACGCTAACGAGTGCAGCCGCGTATCTGTATCTTACGGTTAGCTCAGGTAACACACACCTGAAATGCTGAAATGCGCCAATTTGTATGCAACTGGCGTTAATAGTGTAATCCGGCAGCAGCAATGCGTTGCACAAAGTTGGCAAACAGGCACCCAGTCCGCACTCTCACCACCCCCCCGCCACCACCAACACCACCACCATCGGCACCATCTCGATTGCTTGGGCAACGCCAACAGAGTCCAAGTCGAGGTCGCCACCAAGCAGCTCAGCCAGCTGCTACGTGAGATGTGCAATAGTATAAAATTGATTTGTAATCGATAAATGTGCGAACATTGCGCATACGTTTAAATCAACAATCAAAACATTTGGCATTTGCCGATTTTGCATGCACGCCAAACCGAAAGATACATACATATATGCATTAGTGTGTGTGTGTGTGTGTAACTGGTAAAACTTTACTATGCCAATTCTTTGGCACATTAATTATGTACGTGCGACCGTGCCGCCTATTTCTACAGTTAAAATTGAAAAATCAAATACAAGGAAAACCACTCGAACCGCAGCAGCCGCCACTAGCTGCAGTTGCTGCAGTTGCAAGTAGCTGCTGCTAGTAACAAGGTTAGCGCATTGCTGTTTATTTGGGGCTTCTGCTAACGGCCGCCAGCGAATTCTAAACGAAACGAAACGTTGATTCATGCCACAATGCCAAGTATTAATCTTGTTGTAAATACAATCAAACTCACACACACACACACACACATATATATATATATATATATATATAGATGTGTATCTGTATTCGTCGCCAGCTTCTTGTTATACTATGTGGTTTTGTTTTTAGTGGCCAACAGCTTTGGCATTAACAAGTGTTTAATTGCAATAAATGCACCGGAACACCTTGACTGTGCTTATGCGATGCCTGAGCTTGAGCTTGAGCACGGCAGCCCATTCAAAATGTGAAAAGCTGTGGGCTAGCCTCTGCCACAAGATCTGTCGATGGCCAGCCGTCTCTGTGGCCATTCTGCTGGCCAAAGAGCGCACTCACAATTAAATTATTTATGCCCCTGGCTGTGGCCTATGAAAGGTTAAACGTGTTAAATGCAACCATCCATGCGGCACGTTCAATTGCGATAGTTTCTCTCATATTTAAATTTATATTTTGGTTTATCTTTTACTTTGTCAACTGTTTTGTTTTTTTTTTGTTTTTTTTTTTTGGTTACCTACCTGCCGTATTTAATAAGCCAGCGAGCATTTACTGCCCGTAATAGCTTCTTAATTATTCATTTGGCCATAAACATTTTGGCCAGCGCCACGTTTTGTCTGCCAACATAAGCAATTGGGTCATTACCATCCAGCCTAGCTGGCTAATGCCAGCTGCCACAGACCTTGACTTAACGCGTACATAAAACACAGATTTACAGGCCATCAAACGTGTAGAGCACTGTACTAAATCTAACGTGCTGTAAACACGCCGTCAAGGAATCATGCTCCATCATGAGACTTTCCATAGTAATTCACGGCTTATTTTTGCATCATCTAATGCCATTGATCAGCTCTACAAGACTTTTTATCTGTTACTGCAAGCTTAATGCATTTTTTGTTTATATATATTTCAGCCTTTACGCATCTTTAAAGTTTATTCAATTTTTATCATACATATATAAAGGCCCAACTGCACAAGCATATCTCTTCCTTCCTATTAATATGACTTAATTTTAAGCTTCTTTACTTTTTACGCACATACTTCATGCTGTGGTTACCAAAGTTATATAGAGAATTTAAATAAAGAATGGAAGCCACTTCACAGCCGAGTGCAATCGACTGTTTTATATCCGCTCAAGGTGTTTGCACAGTTAAATTTCAATAAAATTCATATTTTCTGCCTGAATTTTTCTCTTAAGCGCAAAGCTGTGATAATTCTATAGATGTTGAATAGAGAGTATATTTATATATATAATGGGCTCGAACGTGTAATAAAACAAAATATTCCTGGAGAGGTTTGAGGAGTAAAATAAGTAGATTTAGTTCTATAGGGTATCATACTCTATATTGGCTTTAATACTTAGCCGCAGCTTATAAATTTATGCCTATAGAGGAATATTCTATGAGTTTAAACTATTTTCTGCCGAATATGCAACTTAAAGCAGAATATCTCTTGTCTTTAATCTCTGTTCATCTGGCATTGTTTCTTCATTGTCTGCACATTAACTGGGCCATGTTGTTAGTCTCTTGACACAACTCTAGGGCCAATTAAAATATATTTGCCGTGTAGTGAATAGTGAAATTAACACACGCGCAAAAAAAAATGACGTAATTTAAGTGAACAGAAAATCAAATTGAGGCAATAATGTTGTTACTTTTATTGAATTAATAATTCTGTACCTTAATGAATGCATAATTGAATAATAAACTACATGCACACGCCCGCGCCTACCCCAGGGAATACATATTTGTACCTAGATGCAGTTGTTGTTGTTGTTGTTTCTGCAGTCAGCGTCGCTGTTGCGTGTTTAATTTGTTAACCTTTTAACTTTTATGCACTTTAGCTGAGAGCCGTGTTGAGTCCGCGGGTAATAAAACTGAGTTGGATCTCATTAAGTAATCACATGGAATATTTCCGCAGCCAATTAAACCCGAAAGCCGCAGCTTCGGATGCAAATACCAACCAGCGTGACAGATAGATGGACAAGCGTGCTGATACATATAGTCGAGCGTAGTCACAGCTACAATTACAGTTACTGATACAGCTATAGATACGGCCACAGATAAAGATACGAGTGTGCACTCGCATATGGACTAACAAATACAATTAAATTCGATTCAGGATGCATTTATGCAGTTGCCATTTACATACACTGACACATACGCCATACACATGCACACATACATATATGTACATATGTATGTATTTCTTTTTTCACGATGTCGCCAATTTTTGTAGGTTTTTTATACCCAGGCAATATGGGGAATTTGTGGAGAGGGTATACTAGACTTGTTTAAATGTGTGTGCATCTCAAGAATATTTGGAAAATTAAACCATTAGAAAATAGGAAAAATTTTAATAAAGTATATATTAATAAGGCTTAAGAGCTAAAGCTATGATATATATTTGAATATATGATATTTCCTACAAGAATATATAATCTTTTGAATTTGCAATGTATCGAAAAGGCTGAACAAAAAACTTAGGTTGAGTGAGAGAGAAGGCACTATTCATATAATGAAGTTGTTAAGTTGTTGTTCAGAAAGTTGCTCTTTTAATACAGAAATTTCTCTTGGATAGTGCTAAAATACCAAACGATAAAACTAATCTGGTTTCAGTTAGTCTAAAATACATATCAGTATAATGTATAATATAAAGTCTAAGACCTTGGAACACGTAAAGTTTAAAGTCTTATTGAAATTGATTTCTGAGTAATACTAGGGTAGATATTTAGCCACTGAATGAAATTTGCAAAATATTGATGGTATCTGCTCGGCCGTCATTAATATTTACAGACTTAAACTTGTTTCTTTTGGCTTGTGTCAACGACATAAAAACAGAGCCATGGATCCGCTGATAAACGAAATGATTTCAATAATGGAAATTTAATATGAGTGTATTTTTTTCGAATTCGGCTTGAATAGCATTGACTCAAGTGTATTGTCCTACGCTAATTGCACGTATGAAACGATCGATGAAGCCGGTTTGGTCCGCTTAGTGCCGAACCTGAAAATTGCACTGGAACCTGCCATTGAACGGCTGCTTCCGCAAACAAAAGTTTTCATTGCGCATTATTTACGAGCGCAGTTGGTATGATTGCCTGCCTGCTTGGCTGCCTGGCTGCCTGGCTGCCGGCTGTTGATTACGTGGCATTAGATCAAGTCGATTGCACCACAATAAATACCGCGACCGAACAGCTACCAAGACAATTTCTGAGCTTCAATCGTGCGGCGAGCCAATTGCACTGTCCATTTGGATGGCCAAACAGCTGGCTTGACATCATTTTGCAGCCACGAAATGTGGCCAAACCGACAGCCAAACACCTGACTGACCGGGCCGACTCACTGACTGGCCGACTGGCTGACAGAGAGGCGCGTCGGCCGACAGGTTCCAGCCTGATTAAGAGAGCTAAGCAGCGTTCGCGAATCGAAACGTCTGGCATACGCATGGCAGTGGCGTTTTATTGAGTAAGTGTGTGTTTTTTGGCCAGTTGGCTGCCTGCTTGAATCTGATTGCTTATTTGTATCTCATGGATACGATGTGTTGCATTTTACATTTGCCTGTTTGGCTTTGCTGTATCTTTGGGCCACTACCATTTCGGTTTCTCAGTTTGTTTGCACAATTTATGCGCAACAGTCGCCAACGCTGTCGGTTCACAGCCGTTAGCTGTTGCCGTTACCCCTTCCTCCCGCCCACCCCACCGCACCGCATCTCTGACTACTCTCAAAGCGCCGCACGCACAGCTGTCCCATGTCCACAGTCGACTGGCTAGCCAAAAAGTTTCTATCTTTTTTCGAATTTCCAACCCGAACCGACGTGCGTATCTGTGTGTGCACATATTAGCCACAGAAACCACATTCAAACTATGTGTATATGTTTGCTTGTATGTATGTATGCATGCATTGGTAGCAGCACTGATACTAACTAAAATCCAACACCATAGTGACTACCAACTTTCAGCTCGTAAATAAATCAAAGCAATGCCAAGTGCACAGTGGGCACAACCAAGCAAATCTTTGATGCAATTAGGTATGTATATTTTGCCTCAAAGTAGAAGCCAATTAAATTCTCAGATTCTGTCGGCAAAATTAGCTCGTTGCACTAAGGCTAATAAAAGGGATTGAAGACAGGTTCTACTTGCAAAAAAACTTGCTATTGGCTATGTATATACGACATTATCTGTTATGAATTCCTAATAGAATATGTATATCTAATAGAACTGAGTTCAAACTCAATACGTAGCTGGTCAAAGTTTGTTTTGTTTTTTGCCTTTACAAAAATGTTCCGAAAGTCATTTAGTGCTCTTTCAGTAAGAAAGTATTCGAAAATATATAAATATATATATAATGCAGTATAAATTGAAGTAATTGATATTAAGCCTTAATTTGAACTCAAATTTAATTTTTATATTTATTTTTTATACCCTAAACCTATTGAAAATGGGAAATCAGGGTATATTGGTTTTGTAATTTAATTTATGTATTCATTTAGAGTTCCTTCGACTTTAATAAACATTCTCTCTCTCTCTATCTTTCTACTTAGCCTCTTGTATGGCATCCACTGTACATTGCTTGGCTGGTTTGCCTCTCTAAGCTTTTTATATACATTTGCGTGCTTCTTTTGCGCTTTGGTAATTTGTTTTAAATATTTGTTTAAAATATCAAAACGCATGACAACACACGTACACATTTGTACGTGGTTTCTAACAGATATATGTGAAAATAAAAGTTGTTTGCTAGGAGTGGTGCTTGCACGGGATTCTCACCACAAAAAAAAAAAAATACAAACTAAAAAAAAAAAAAAATAAATAAATAAACTGCCCATTAAATCTCAAGCCCTTCCATTGACACCCGCACACACACACACACACTTATATTTGTTGTGTTGGCCAGAGTGAGCTGTTCATAGCGTGCGGTCATGGTGCGTACGTAGGTGATTCTTAACGGTTCCCCAAAACGTGTTGCGATTGGGCTTTCCATTAATTTTTGTCTTTCTTGTTTGGTTTTATACAAATTTTGTTATGCATTACGCAGCTCGATGATGTTGAAACATGTGCGCGAGTTTTCTTCCTGTGCTTCGCTTACCAATCGCGGCCCAGTCCCAGTTTTAAAATCTTCCGTTTTAACATATTCGTCAAAATACGTGATATCATTTGTGGGCCACTTTCGTAGCTGGCCTAGCAACTGGCCTCCGGCGCAATTAATTTCATAAATTATTTCTGAGCAATCAAGAAATTCATATCCACTGTAAATATTTATAGATTTTCTCGTTTTCTGATAAATTTTCCATCTACACTCGTTTTAAATGCCGTTTATCTTAATTTCAGTTGATTGTCCACTTGATTTATTATTCAAAATTTACATAGTCGCATATAATTCATTTAAATCGCATTTCTAAACCGTTTCAAGGTTATTTAGCTGTTTTTTTTTTTATCATAACGTGCGAATTTGCCTTACTTTATGAGATATTTAGTTAAGTTTAGTTATTTTATATATTAAATGCCATTGGCAGAAATACATCAAACGAAAGAGAAAAGCCTCAAATATGTAGTTTATAGAGAATCAATTGCAGTTCCTCGAAGAGCTGATACCCTTTCTATACAAATTAATAAGTGTTCAAAATTTGCATATGAAATTAATATTTTTTTTATCTTATTTTTGTTGTAACTATAACGTAAAGTAAACGAATTTTTAGTTTAATTTTATATTAAAAATTTTTGCACCAAAAATATAAAAATATATGATAATTTAAAATATAAATATATATATGATTTTTGATTGGATTTGTTCATTAATGCTTAATTTATAAAATCAATTAAATTTATATATATATGTATAAATATTTTTTTAATGATTCTCCTTTTTTTTTTGTTATTATTTTGTTTTTATTATTTTATTGAATATTTAAATGTAGTTTTTTTTTTTTTTTTTTTTTTTTTTTTTTTTTTTTTTTTGCATATTGTATTTGATATAAATTAATTTTAATATATTTTACAACTTTGCAATAATTTCTACTACTCTCCAGAATAGTGTATATGATTGCAAACCGCTGCATTGAATAACAACACACAGGCCGTATCGCACTGAAAAGCGCTCTGGGCTAAAAATGTGGAAAATAAAATAAAATCCAGAGAGACATAGAGACTGAGAGAGAGATAGAAAATATGAAATAAAATAACACGTATTGCATACATATAAATATAAAGAGTTCTGCTCAATCATAAAATCAAAGAGCGTTCAGTGAGACATATTTGCATGCATATAAATATATATACATATACGTACATATGTATATCAAGTAACAGGAGTAAGAGGAAATTGGTTAACGTGGCTTACATAGCAGGATATCTATATTAAAACAAAAAAAAAAAAATGTGAGTGAGCTTATTGCTGGCACAGCAGGCCAAATGGTCAATGGCCACGTGAGTTGGCCTGTATGAATGAACATGAGTGTTGGCTGTTTAAACAGTTGATTAAATAATGAGCAGCTTTAATAGAAATACATGGTCGGATGCGTAAATAATGATATACACTAATATAAATACATGGCCAGAGCAGCTGGCAAATGTACACAAGTTACTTGATTTTTGGATGATTTGAGCAAACAATTGTGTCAACAAGAGGCTCAGTGCTAATTGTGATTCTATCGACTGGACTGGACGGGAATTCAATTTCGATACGACAAAAAAAAACCGAACGTTTTCTGAGCGTGTTAAAGTCTCCGTTTTATCAATGTAAAAATTCATATAAAAATCTGTCAGAAGCTAAGTGGACATCTACAAAGCTCCAGAGAGATTGACAGAGGGAGAGTGGGAGAGAGAGAGAGAGAGAGAGAGAGAGAGATAGACAGAGAGAGGAGAGAGCGGAAATTGTTGCAGCACTTCAATCGCATTTGCATGCGATTGGATTCAATCATTCAATTTGTCCGGTCTCTTATTCAATTGATGGAGGAGAGGCGTGTGGGGGCGCCTGGTCGATTGGCCGAGCTGGGGATAGTGGCTAGGGCCAATGCATTGGTTTGGCGGCGACCAAGCAATTCATTTATGAAGCCTGAATGTTGCGTTCTTGTATTTATTTTGCGCACAAAGAGTTTTGTATGTAAGTACACACATTTTTGTTTTGCATTTATGCATACATGTATATACATATATGTATATGCACATATACATATAAATGTATAGAGGCGCCCTTAAACCAACAGCCATGCAGGCAACACTCCAGGCCAGGCCAGGCCCGGCCAGGCCATCCACAAACGATTCAGTTATTTTTTATGGTTTCTTGCGCCGTTTTGTTTGCTCTTTGTTGTTATTGTTTTTTTTTATTTATTTATATATATATGTATAAATATTGTTGCGTTAGTTAAAACATGCAAGTGCAATCGATAAACGTGCGTGGGCGGTGCCCATCTTTGGGCGCATTGCAGTCAAAGGGAAGCAATCAATGAGTACACACACACACACACACCCACACATGCACATATATATAGCCATGTGCCCGCTGGATTACAAGCAAGACGAGCGTGTGGCCCATCCCACAAACAAGAAAGTATCGGAAAGGCTCCATGAAATCGATTTAATCATAATCCAGCTTTTACTATTTATTGTTTTGAGCTATAGTATAAATATGGGGATGTATTAATACAAGCACAAAATATGATTCACATGCTTTTGTTGCTGCTGTTCGTGCTGCTCCTGCTCGTGCTGCTGTTGCTGCTGCTGCTGCTTCTGTTGTTGCTACTGTTGCTGTCGCTGGACGCCCACTTGACTTGGCTGGCATGCCCAGGGTTCGGGCATATTTATGGTTATAGTATGCATAACTGGAGGCAACCATAAAGTAATAATATGAAAGCGGCATGTCCCAAACCCCATTCCCATGCCCATGCCCATGCTCATTCCCCAAAACCCACTTACAGCGCAGCAGCTACCAGTGTTTCACTATGTATATGTATATATAGATATATGTCTAGCTGGAGGCGGCTGCATTGAAGCAGGAGGCGTGGCATTTGTAGTTCTCACAAGTATTGCTTGAGCAATCATTGATTTCGGTTCAACTTCGTTTTCTTATGCAAATACGCAAAGCATTTTCTATTTCAACTTGCTCTCCTGCTACTCTCTGTGCATGTGTGCATGTGTGTGTGTGTGTTTCAGTATGTGCGAGTTTTGTTGGAGTTAAAGCTACTGCTAGGGATAAGCACTTATTTGGATTTTATTTTAGTATTTATTAAAAAATATAACTTGAAGAAATCAAGTGGAAATAGGATTTTTGTTGAGTTGCGAGTGCACAACTCGGAATATACCCTAAGCCACAAAAGTTATCCTTGCTGAGGATTGATGAGAAAGCTTTTATTAATAATTCAGCATAAATACATATGTAGGTCAGACTTGAGCTCTGTTACAGTTCACTTAAAAGAAATACAGCCAATGTATTAATTCATCTCGAAGGCTTTCTTCTGTCTGTCACATCCTTGGCCTTTGTATGGTTATGACCGATGTCAACGATTCAATGGTTGCAGAGGTCTAACGAAATGCTAAATTGAATCTGAATTGTAAACTACATTGTGAATTGTTATTATTTTTCCACTTCTCCTGGTTTTGCTATTACAACCAATTGATATTCAATTACTCTCTACGTGGCTAATGCAGCTGAGGCTCTTTCAGCTACAAATTTGATCAAGAAAATATATAAAAATAAAATAAAAATAAATAAATGAAAATACAATCGAATTTAATTTTGGAATATTATTTATGAATGTGAAGAAAACGATTTACGAACAACAATCAATTGAGCAATATTGAATTTACATTTTCAACGTGCAATCATATGTCCATGAAGAGATATGCCAAATATTGCGCAGCAGAAGATTAATGCAACATTCTAATTTATTTAATATGCTGCTCGATTTTGAAAAAGATATGAAAACAAATCTGAAATCAAAAGGCCACAAATAAATTTATTTGCATTTTAAAATGAATGAAGTAATAACTTTTATGCTGCATTAAATATGTGTACATATATCTGTGTGTGTGTGGCTGTGTGTGTTTGTATGTTTTTATGCGCTGCGCAAACATTGTGCCAAGCATTTGATTTTATGGAAATTTTTGATTTGCAACAAGCAAAATAAATTGCATGCAATTTGTGGGCCGCATAAAAATGAGCAACATAAATCCAGTTACCGGTCAGCCCGACCCGCCCGGCCAGCCCAGTTGGCCGAATGCATATGAGTGCCGCCACAGTCAGCTTAGTCTGTTCACATTTTGTATCAAGTATCCGGATGCACAAATGTATAATTATATGGCGAAAGCAACAAAATGCTTCTAGCCACAAAACATGCCACACACCAAATTCGAACTTTGCCCCGCACCAGCAATTGTTGCTGTTGTTGGCTGTGTCTGGTCTATTTGCAGTTCGTTGTTGGCTTTGAGGGTGCTGCAGAAGCAACGCAATCATTGGAATTAACAATGGAAAAATCAGTGAAACATCTATAAAAAAAAATATCCAAGAGATGAGACTGCCAACAAACAGCCAAAATATATATTTATATATATGTATATAGTATATATACATATAGAAGGGGGCAACAATTTACTTTGGGGCCAAAGGCTATTGCCTGGCTGAATGCTGGGATTGTCCCTCGATGGGCGGGCGTGGCAGTGCGATGATGTACTAGTGATAAAAAATAATGAGCAAATTGTAGCAACAGCGTCTGGCAGTAAAACATCTTTGTGCTACTTTGTCTGGGTCAGTCGGTCGTTGATACAGCCGATGGGGTTGTTGCCAGATTGGTTGTTTGATCTGTTGTTGACGAACGCCGCCCAGATTGGGTGGCGCACTCAATGAATTGGGCGTAACAACAACAAATTGCCCTTTAAGCGAGCGTAGCAAATGAATTTCGAAAAAAATCTTGTCAACATACAGACACACACAGAGGCACACCCACACACACACAGAACAATCATTCCACGTGCATTGATAAAGCTACAGGGAGATGCGTCTAAAGAAAATGCCGGCACATTTTCGGTGCGAGAGCAACAACAGTGAACTCTAAATAACATGCACAATGCCAAGATAAACGGCCAGATGAGCAACAGCAACGGCAACAGCAACAGCAACAGCAACAACAAAAACAATGAGCCAGAGAACACTTTGGCCGAACAAAAGCCTTTGTACGTGTCAAGCACTCATTGCTGTCAAACATGCCGCACAGTTGACGATGACGAAACGCAATGCGGCAACGTGTGGGAAAACAATCTGTAACATTTTCGCCTTACGGCCAGTTCATGCCATGCCAGGCCATGCCATGCCGTGCCCTGCCGTGCCGTACCGTGCCCTGCCATGGCATGGCCGGGCGTGTTCAGCCAAAGTCAAGTCGACCAGTTTGTGTTTGTTGCTGCAGAGGTAGCTCATCTATTTAGCCAGGCGTTAGCATAGCACGCAAAATACCCAAAGTCAGCCTACCACAGCCGACCTCACCCCACCGCACGCCACCAGCTTACACAGCCAGCGTGCTCATGCCACGCTCAGCAGACTTTTCATCCGTGCCTCGCTGTTGACACTTGAGCCGGCTATCGGGCTCAATTGATGTGTAGGCAACCCCAGCAGCGCCTCCTTAGCCTCACGCATCAATCGACCCCCGCAGCTTGCAATCTGGCATTCGCACTCAAACGTTCGCACGTACACCCCCACACATATACATACATAACTAGTCTATGTGAGTCGCATCGTACTTATAGCTGGCAGTTTTGAAATCTGAGCACTTTGAGCAGCGACAACAACAACGACGACAACAACACTAACACAAACATCATCCACAACAACAATAGCAAATATTAATCGTTAACAATAAATAATCGTCTAGAGGAGCTTTTTGTTGTTAGTTGTTGTTGTTGTTGTTGTTGTTGTAGGCGCTGCTGCTTTATGCATTTGTAGTCACATTTGTAATACAATTGTTTATGCTTTTGCTTTTGCGGCTTCTTATTGTTGCTGTGTTTTTATGGTTTGTCGCACACACACACACGCACACACACACACATACACTCACACTTACCTCCAGGCTATCCAGCAAAGTGTGACATAGTTTATTGTTATTTTATTGGGACCTCTTTTGGGCTTTCGCTTGCTTTGTAAATAATTCGTGCTCGCCACGTTTATGGCGTGATTTCTTCAGCTATTCATGCGCCTTCACACTTGTGTCAATATATATATACAAATATATATATAAATATATATATTATATAAATATACACTTACATATACTCGTACGTACTGTTCATACGTTTTGGGTTTTGTATTACCAGCATAAGAAAAAAAGGAATTGAAATCCGAGTAGATGATTACATTTTATACGCTTGACTCTTGCTATGCGATACTAATTAGTGAGACAGACTTATTAAATTAAAAGGGTTTTCTTGACATGATTGGTGTAAGATTATACCGAAATGTGTTTAAATGATTCTCAACATATATTTATACATAAGATTTCAGTACAAGTAAACTCACGCATATATGCACATCATTATTCGCTTTGGATATCATACAGATGTAAATTGAATAAACAGTATTTCCTATTTAAACTCCTCAAATTATAATCAAACAGTAAACATTGATTATAATTGCTACGTTGGCCTATGCTATAGAATTTTTCATTCATAAACAATAAACAATTAATGATAGCATTACACTTGGCGCTAGCATAAAAAATTTAAAGTAATTTCTATTCATAATAAATTCAAAATAATAAAAAATAAGCAAAATATACTAATAAAGTATAATTTCCTCAGCTCAGCTCATATTCCATTTTTACAGCTAAGAATTTCTATGGCATGCGGAAGACAGACACCGGTGAGGTGTTTGCCTGGCAAAGGGTGGAAGCCATAGCTAACATTGCTAAGCCAGCAGGGCTTGTGGAATAAAATGGGAATTTAAGATTTAAAGGAATTAGTATCTTCTATAAAGTGCGTGCTCCTGGCAACAGCGCAAATAGCTATAATGGACTTTTTTTACATAGATTATTTACAGTTATTCAGCAAGTAAAACGTGAAGTGCATTATAGCTGGCTGGCTTTAATATAGTGCTTATCTCTCTTTTGCTCTAAATGCTTAGTTACTTTCTATGCCTTTACGGATTATACAAGTTACAGCTTGTCAGAGCTTTTCAGTAGTGTAACTAAATATACCTTTAATATTTTGCATTTTTGCCATAACTATATTTAGTCTCTGACCTCGACTAATTAGTTTATTTGTTGCCGTCAAGCCCTACTACATGCAATTACGGAAATACAAAACAGTAAACTAAATGAATATAGAAAAAAACATACACATACACACACACACACACATCAGCTTGTAAATACAGTTAGTTCACAGGTCAACAGCAGCAAGCGCATGAAATTTAAATCTCACGAATTCTTGCGACTATTTTCCATGTTTTCTGCAATGAGATCAAATGAAATAGTAATAAGTTCATGTTTTTAACAATTGATTCAATTATGTTGTTTTTATATTTTTAAACTTTGCATATTTTATGCACAAAAGAATTGCAATATTTGCATTTTTTAAGTGATTTTTTCGAACATGATGAAAATATTATTTTTGCAGTCAAAAGCACATCGACTCCCGATATTGAAATCGAGGCTTGAGGCAAAATATTCGTTTGTATGTATATTCATATAGCCATCTATTGTTCTTATTGTACTATTGTCCTTTAATCGAGTTCATTTTAAATGCAAAATATGCACGAAGTCTTCTTATATATTTCTACTGATTTTTGTTTTTACTTTAATCTGCTATATATGTTAAGAATTTTAGAAAAATTTCATTCTAATCTCAAAATGGGTTAAGGAATGGAAATATATTTCTGACAGTTTTCAGTAATTGGCTTAAAATTTGTAACTGGATATGTTTAGATTGTAAATAAACGATACATATATTTAAAATAATTGATTATATTATATATTATATATATATATATATATATATATATAAATTAATATATATATATATATATATATATATATAAATTAATTCTTTTTTTGTATCAAACAAGTAATAAAAATTGACTATAAAACAATTGCAGCTTTTAATAATGCAGTGCATAAGCTTACTATTATGCATCGCAGTTACTAGACCCAAAACCTATTGAAAATGTAGGAAAGCAGGGTATATTATTTATGTTAAAATGTATGTAACAGGCCGACAGAAAACAATTATTTGAATCTAGACTCAACCTATATATTTTAAAAATAAAATTAAATTTAATAACAATTGTTATTCAAGTAATATTTTATTCTATACGTGCTTGAGTTTATTCGTGCATATTTTGCTTCTTGGAATATTCGATTGGAATATCAGCTCATAGAAGCGCATCCCGCAGTCGAGCAGTCTCGACCAGAGCTCGCTTAATTGCTTATTATTATTATTTACATTTGTGTAAATTAAAGCAAAATATAGTTAACTGCGGAAAACCAGTGGCAGCCGCAACACAAATCAGCGCATTAGATTTAATAAAATTGTAAATTAAATACACAGCAGCAACGGCGAGTCAGGAGGAGACTATTTATTAAATTATGTACATTTATTCGTAGATAAATATTAACAAAACAAATATTGGCAGCGCAGCACGACAAAAATAAAAGTTTGTCGCTGTAAATAATAAATACGCTGCAATTCAAATGGCTTCAGGTTAATTACGGTTCGATATTTATTTATATATTTTACATATTTATTTATTTATTCGTTTGCTGTACTTTTTTATGCTTGTTTTTTTTTTGTAGGCCATTCCTCAGTCGATTTTGGCTGGAAGTGCGGCGCTAAAAAACCTATTAATTAATATAAATTACAAGTCTAACGGGGCAATGTTTATTGCATGTTATTGTTGCAAATAGATTTTGTAAGGTCTCTTGCTTGTTGTTGTTGGTTTTTTTTACCGTTATTTAAATTAGTTTTTTGTGTACATGAGGTGGTTTTTTTTTTTTGGACTTGTCATTGATAATGCGCGAATTATGTAATTAAAATTTCAGTGCGCGACTTATGTGGATTTTTGTTGTTTTTTTTGGTTTTTTTGTTTTCTTTTTGCGTGGGCTATTTTCAATGTTGAAATATTAGCCATAAATTAATTGGTGTAATAATTGCGCAACGAAACAATTGAATTTGATTTAGAAAATACGCGCACAAATCACAGAAAAAATTGAATCAGCTCAAGCGTCGCGGAATTGATTAAAGCGAAATTAAATTATAAGAAATTAATTACATTGCAAAATGTACATGGCATATAATTCAAATGATATAATGGGCAATAATTAAATTGCTTTTACGGTTGCAGCAGAGCAACCGGAGTAAGCTTGATGGACTGACTCAACACACACACACACTAACACACACAGATACACAGATTGAAGGAATGCAATTGATTACAATGTAATACGTGCATATTGTTTGTGCAATGCCGCGTATACTTAATGTCTTATTTCGATTGTCGCTTAGCTGTTATCATTGAGCATTGAAAACTTTCATAATTAGGCATTACATGCAAAATGTGTCAGTCAGGCGTTTGCCTCAATCATGATGTATGACAGCTGTACGAGCATTTTGATATGATTGCTGTTGGGCATGTATGTGGCAATGCGAAAGCTGGCTTTTAATATTTGCCTAACTGATAGGCAAATGTTATGGCCAGGCCCATAACATAACCAGCAATAGCAATGCGAACACAGCCAGTAAGCCAGCAACAACAACAATTCGGTTACACTCAGGTGCGCACAATGGATGTATCTTCATGTGCGTGAGTTTGCCTGTGTTTAAGTGGGCAGAGAGGTGTGGCGGGCACCGCAACCACAATGGCATCAATGAGGCGTATCAACCATGTGACGTTGACGCCAACGGTCATTAGCTTGAGCTCGGCTCCCCACGCCCCCGCTCCGGGGCTTTACGCATGCGCAACACTTTGGCATTAGCTCGACAGATGTAAAGCTGATAAGAGCTGTCGGCTGGCATTGGGAATAACCAGATAGACAGAGACAGAGAGAGCCAGAGAGAGAGAGAGAGGCACGTAGCATTGTAATTGAAAATGTTTTGTCTGCTTTGCATGAAACTCATAATTGAATAAATCGGCATACATGTATAAGATTTCACACGTGCCCCCCCCCCCCCCCCCCCCATCAAAATTGGCCAGAGCTAATTAGCATGGCAAGAACTTTTACAGTTCTATTCGAGTGCACTCTGTTGATGCAACTCGAATGGGCTTGTATCTCGGAAAATCAGAAAATCTCACGGTTGTACGCAATTAGCTGACCCCAACCTTTCACACCTCGTTGCTAACGATGCTGGCAAAGTGTTTCTCGCAATTAGTGGTAAACATTATCACTTTCGATGGCACTTGACTATTGTGCTATTTATTCAATGCATTTCAGTTAATAATTTGTTTATATTTTCGTAGCCATTTACGTATTTTTGAAAAAGATTTTCAAATAGTTTTCCCACCGCGCTTTATGTGCATTCTAATTGAAGTGCTTATGCACGTAAGATGAGCAAACTCAATATCACAGTGTCTACAAATAATTACGTATACGCATTCGCATTTGGCTGTATTAATTAAAGCTAAGCACACACACAGATACACACACACACACACGCCGGCATACTCAGAAGCATCCCCCAGACACACATAGACATATTAGAGCTGCTAATAATTGAGATTCCCCTGCGTTTGGGGCCATCATGAATATGTTGCTTCTGCAAGCGTGGACCATTAATGTGCCGCCATAAACTAGAAGCTGTCACAAGCCACTCAATTTCAATACCATTGCGGCTCATAAAATGACGCATCAATATAATCGAAATGATCATTATCCGGACAGTGGGAGTGGCAGCTGGGCCAGACAGCTTCAGCAAGCAGCATAAAAACTATAATCAATATCCATATCCATTAGCGTTATCGTATCAACGAACTCAAATAATAACAACGTACATATGTCTGTGTGCACCGCAGACGACCGCAGAGATAACAGCTTCAGTCCCGGTCCCGTTGCCGTTCCCGGTCCCGTTCCCGCTCCTGGTCCCAATCCCGGTTCCGTGCCCAACCTACCGTTCATTTGTCTTCACGTAATTATCTTTTAATAGATTTAACGAATATTTTTCTCACTGACTTTGGCTCTGTCCTTACTGCCACAGTGGGCGGCACGGCACAGATTCAGTACTCGCCCAATCCCGTCGCCAGTCCCAGTCCCAAGTCCCAATCCCAAGCCCTCTTCAGAGCACATCACACAGAACAACAAACAATCTCCAGCTACTATAGCTGCTGCTGCTGCTGTTGTAGTTGTTGGGCGATGCGACCGGTCAGCCAGTCGGAAGCCGGAAGTTGTATGGCCATGCCACATGCGGCGGAGCCAATGAGGGATGAAGTATGCAGCAGAGGCTGGAGGCGGACAGACGGACGAAGTGGAAGGCTTTGCGCTGCTGATGGCAACGACAACCATTTTCGCTTTATGGACTTTCAAACTGTTGCTGTTAATTATTTCTTCTTCTTTTAATGTGGCCACTGCTGCTGCCGTCGTTCTTATTGCTGTTGCCATGTCCTTGTTGCCGCTGCTGCTGCCGCTGCTGCTGTTGTTGTTTGTTGTTGCGTTTGATGATGATGTTGTTGATATTATGCAATGGGGCTTCCCTGTGCACTGCTTACTGCTTACTGTTTACTGCTCACTGCTCACTGCCTCCGCTGCTCCCAAAGCCCTTGTTTGCACTTTTTCACCATTTTGCACTTTATTACAAAAGCATTAAATAAAATTCAAAGCGAATGGGCCTCGCAAGTGCGGGCAACCCAGAGAGCGAGAGAGAGAGAGAGAGAGAGAGAGAGAGAGAGAATGGGTGGCAGTGGGGGCAAACGGTGTTAACGGAGCAGCGAGGAGCTGCCTCTTCGATTCGCATTTGGGTTCATTGAAATATGCGAGGCGCAGTCGTTGACGCTGCAATGTTTGTTGCATTGCTTTCAGTTTTCTGGCTGTTTGTTGTTGTTATTGTTGTTGTTCTCTTTGTTGTTATTGTTGCGGTTCATACTTTTGTCTTTTGTTTTGGACCATTGTTTCGAGTTTTGCCGTTGCCACAGCATCGGCGGTAAACAAGCGCTAAAGTACGAGGACCACAGCCAAGTATCAGTATCAGAAGTGCCAAAAGCATTATGGCATTGGGATGAGAAACACTTCGACAGTGTCGCAAAAGGCTTGCGCCAATATCAATATCGTGGCGGAAATTATATAATCTTGAAAAGCCTTTAAGAGATGTGTTCAAAGTGTTGCTATGGGTAGGATATAGCTGCAGTCAGCTCAAGCCTGCATCTAGGTATTACTGATAACTGCTATCGAGAATCTGGACGCGAGATCTAAGTTAATATTCGAGTTAATTCTGATATTTTCTTTTAACATATATGAACAACTTAAGTATTCCTTTGGCAGTCTATCTTCATATTATTCGATTATTCGATTCGTATGTAAATTACTTTACAGTTTAATATTAATATTATTGAGAATTTGTATGTTGGTATAAATTAATAATACTGTATGTTTACATTGTGCTCACAATAACATAAATAAATGTAATTAAAATTATGGGAAATTTACCATGATGCTAATTATATTATTATTATACGTAGGCAGCTATTCAATTGGAAACTGAATTGATAACTGAATTTTAATTAGAAATAATGTACTATCGCAGTTATTAATTTCATTATAGCATTTACTTGCTGTATAAATTATACAGAATTTAATATTCTTATATAAAAATATATACAAAAAGTGATGAATAATGAATAAAATATAATTATATTGTTTGTTGTAAAAAATTAATAAAAATATTTAAAGTTAAGAAAAATACATAAATACTATGTGCTATGAATAATAAAATATCTGCATTAAATACTCAAATTGTTACCACTTAAATGTAAAATATATCCTAATGAAAATTTAACTCAATCACATGCTATGTTAAATTTTTAAACATTCACAACACTCTAAATTTCTTGAACAATATATAAATATAAATTAGAATAACACAGTGATATCGCACAAATTACTATGTATGTTTAATAAATATTTATGATTGCAAATTTATTTGCATAGTTTTGACACAGTGTGCAAAATGTTTCAATTAGCTGCGCTTCGATGTGCATCGCCGACAACAGGCAACAGGCAACAAGCAACAGCGACAGTGACGGCAACAGCAGGCAACAGCAGCAACAGCAGCAACAGCCGACGCAGCCAACAACAACAAAAAGTTAATAACAACAACAACAATAGAAAGGCGAGCACAGTGCCTGCAGCTGTGGCCTATAGTTAAACAATGTATAAATTCGCATACAAAAACAAGCCCCCAGCCCTTAGTTACAAACTGCCCCTGACACCATCAAGCCCCCGGATCATAGCCGAAGTAGCCGAGAATTCGTGCAGTGCAGTGCAGTGCGTTCTCCAATTTTGATGTTGGCGTTGGTGGCGTTGTGGTCGCCGGTGTGGTGCAATCAGTTGCTGTGGCTTTCTGCCCGACATTGCCAGCCATTCAGTTAGTCAGTCAGTCAGTGAGTCAGTCAGTCAGTGAGTCAGTGAGTCTGTCAGTAGCCAGCCAGCTAGTCAGGTTGGCAAGCTGCCCATGCAGCCGTCTACCTGCCTATGCGCTTGCCCCCCACCTCTCAGTGCTTTCGTCATTCATACGATTGAGTGAGCGCCGAGCCAAGCGGGTGAAAATTCCCCCAATTGGTGTGAAATGCAACATGCTAGTTGGCTGACTGCCTCACTGACTGACTGACTGACTGACTGACTGACTGGTTGACTGGTTGAGTGTCTGGTTGGCTGGCTGGCTTGTTGGCTGGTTTCCATTGCAAATATGGGTTAATTGTGCGCGGCTTCGACACTCAAATTATTTAATGTCCACTCTTATATCGCTCCCCTCACCTCCCCTCCCCTGGCCCGCACTCTCGATTGCATTGTCTGTTGTGCAGCGAATCGTGTTTCTTTACATTTATTACATGAGTCTGGCATCGTGGCCATTGTTATACGCTTCGCCATTTACCTATAGTAGATTTTCATTGAACTTGCCAGCTAGTCGCCGATAATCAAGTAATTAAATCATTTCGCTGCTATTGAGTTTGTAATTTTCATTCTTTATTATTAATTGTCATTGTATATATGTATATGTATATATGCATGTTGAATTTTTTCCTAGTTTCTGTTTAGTTTTTGGGTGTTGACATTTTGACTTTTAATTTGTGCGCAATTAAAATTCTACAGCGTCATCGACATGAGCACTTAAGTTAAATTTTATTCAAGACTATAAGTAGCCAGACACAGGGCTGCCTATTTACCCAGCTGTCTAGCTGCCCAGGTAATCATTGCCCGTGTATTGTGTTTCTGTTTGGCTGGTTTTACAACTTGATTGCCCGATTACTCGACGCGACGCGAGCAAACAGCAGTAGATAAAATGCATGTAAAAACCCATTAGAAACGGAAGCATTTAATAGAATTATTTCTAGAATAAAACATGAAGTATCTAAAGTTTTGCTTATACATAATATTTTCCACACTGGTTCACAATGTTAACAGAGTATATTAGCATTAAGTAGTCTGAAAAGAATACGACTTGAAATTCTAAATTAAATATATACCATGACTATGAGAGAGTATCTTATGCCCCAAGGGACAGTTTACTGCTTCCACGGTTGACTTCTCTTTTATATAGAACTAGAAAATGTGTCATCATTCTGAAACAAAACTCCAGAATTATCTAAAGACAACTGCTGACCTTCATTATGCATAAGACCCAAAACCTATATTCATATCCATTGACATCGCGCTGTATAATTAGTAGTTATTTTTATTTATTTGCAAATATAATTGCAATTATATGTTACGCATGAAGTAAAATGATTGATAAGCTTAAATTTCCATTAAGGAAATGCCGGAAGCATAGCATAACTATAGCTGAAACCATAAATGGTTTATAGTCGGATATAGCGCTGCTAATGCCCCTATCAATCAATACTTGTGAAAATGTAAATAGGATTTATGTTTATTTTTGTTTTTACACTCTTCATAATGCGCATAAAAACTCTGCGATTCTGATTGAGGAAAATATTTTAGTCCTTTAACTGAATTTACTTTTAATTAATTTCTGTAGAATTTTCCATAAAAAATATTGCATTGCTTTCAGTTTAATATAAAAAATATTTTAAATGTAATTTTTATGCATATTTTCTTCCAAATACTTATGCTTATCAGTGTAGAGTCAATGCGATTATGAGGGAATATTCTTGCATTGAGAATTTCAGTTTCAGCTTGATCTTGACTTCATCATTCCACACGGAATGTGCTTCAATAGATTTGCCAGCTCTAATCGATTTTTTTATTAGTATTCTACGACTTAAATTACATCGATATGGCCTAATGTCCAATACCAGTTAATTACAGTGCACTGCTCTTTGCACTGTGAACATGTGTTTCCAGAGAAAACAAGTTAAAATAATATACTGAAAATATACTTATATATGTACATATATAAGTACATATACATATAGGTGTAAGCAGCTCACCGTTTTAACAGTATGACTTATTTATGAACTACGATGCTCAAAGCTGTTGATGTATTCTTTCGTTCGGAAGCGGATGCTCCTTGAACATACTTTGTATGCAAGCATACAGTGAAGCTTTAAGTGTAAAAGAGGATATATATATGGATATATATATATATACATGCTGGCTTACATATATAGCCAAGATGGACTTTTGAAAGGGTGTTTAATCATAGATAAAATTGCAAACATAAAATTATAATTGATTTTAAAATCAATAAAGGTTATTTATTGCTCTATATAATTTCTAAATATATTATAGTAATTATATACAATGTTCATTTTGTTTATCTTGGGTATTATTAGAAAGGGATAATTATAAGTTGGGTTGATTAGCAGTTACTCATTTGGAGCTCTAGTAGCTAATTATCAAACAACGACCGTCAGTCAATAGTACTTACAGTGCTTGATCTCAGTATGACGCCACTATACAAATATCAAGTCTGATTTGCGAAAGTACAAACTTGTTTTATCGAGTATACTTTTAATTGCTCTGATCGATTTATACAATGTAGCGATGATATTTAATTAAGGAGCATATTATTATACATAGTATTTTATATATAATTAGTGCAAATATGCCTTCAAGTGAATTTCATTATATAAAAATAGTTCGACGCTATTTATATTGTAATTTATTTTTATTCTCGCAATTTCGCAATGGAATGGCTTGAATATTTAAAGCGTTCAATGGCTTTTTTTTGGATTGGCCGACATAGTTTTTGGGGTTTTTATTTTGTTGCTCGATGGAGCATTAATTAAAAGAACCCCACAACAACACATTTAGTGCTTTTGGGGGCTTTGTATGGAGGATATCCACTTTCATTTTGACTTTCACTTTGCCGCTTAGTATGAATTTTATTAAATTTGTACCCGAGTTGAAATTGGGGTTTTCGTTTTGGCTTATTTTTTTTTGTTTTCTTCTCTGCTGTTTGTTTTTGCCGCCCTCTGTCAACAGGTGCGTCTGGCACTTCATTACTGAATTTTAGTGTAGCGATACTCTTGTGACGTTTTTGCCGAACACAAAGCCAGAGTAAAGTTTTAATTAAATTTGTAATGAAATTCACTTATATTTGATTTTTAGTCGCCACGAAACAGTCGCATAGAGACCGCCGCCGGTCTTGTAATTGCTTTAGCACATTTCAATTGAAACATTTCCTAATTAGAGAGAGAAAGAGACATCCAAACTCTCTAATTGCTTCAAAGGATTCGCAACTTTCAGCTCAAAATGGAGCAACATCAAATTGTTCAAATGCAAAACTACATCAGCTCGGAGTTTATATCACTCAAAAAATGTATGTGAGATCTAGTGATAGACATAATAATATTTTCAAATCTTGGAAAATATATAGTAAAGCAGAAGTTAATAAAAAAATATACTGAAATGGCACAGAGTATATGTATGTATTTATCTAGTATACCGAAAAAGACAAATCGGAAATGAAAGGGAAAAAATTCAATGTATGAAAATATAATAATAATCATAAGATTTTTATCAGAATTTGCTAGATAGTTGTTTTCTTCTATGTAGAAAAAAATTGCTTTGGCAAAAAAATATAAAAATAAAAATAAAATATAACAAAAATAATAATAACTATAATAATAAGAATGAATAAATTAAAATAATAAAATAGAGAACATTAATAAATAAAATGGTAGCATGTAAATGTATTTAGTAGAAAGTGTAATTTCGAACTATAAATTCTAAAAAATATAAATACTTTACGCTTAATAATAATAATACAATCTGCTGTTCTTATTGCGAAATATAATCGAAAATCTTTTTTTACAGTAACTGTAACTAAAATTAGTATATGTTTTTACACAGAGGGCTGCATGATTAGGTTTTGTTCAAGCTTTGTATGCTGCATTTTATCATTCGAAATCCTCATCTATTAATCGAATCTATAAATATTCCAAATAAGTTATAATCACACTGTTTGACATTTCAAAAGAATTAACAAATTTAAATAAATTTGTCGTTTTAATTTTGATAAAAAGAGGAGGGATTTCACTAAATTTACGTATTCAATGAATTAATTTGATTAAATTGCATTTTTTATTTGCAGCCCGGCAAAATCCTAGTCTGGCTAACATGGACGAGGCAAAATTAATGAACCTGCGGAATGGATTTACGAAATCATTGGACGATCATTGTCAGCTTATAACTGGCACAAAGGGTGAGTGACCTGTGGGGTGTAAAAGGCAATGCCACGGTCAGGCTACCGCTCAGGGTCAAAGTCAGAGTCAGGCTCAGACATGACCGCAAAAAGTGAATATATAATAATACTTTGCACACACACATATAGTATATACAATACATATACAAACACAAAGCAAGCAGTTCAGTGTTTCTTAAAAACAATAAACATTCATGAAGAATTTCGTTTCTCTTCCGGAGACTGTACGGTGTGCGCGGGGGTGGTAAACAAAATTGTTGAAATTGACAAATTATGTGACAGACTTTTTGTCTGCGAGAGACAACGAGCAACAGCAACAACAACAGCAACAACAACAGCAATAGCAACAGCGACGTCGACAACGGTGGCGCGCAAATCCAAAGAGCCAACACAATTGTTGACAATTCACTCAAAGTGGCAATGCTGCTGCTGCTGTTGTTGTTGTTGTTGTCGCTGGCGCTGGCGCTGAACAAATGCCCCAAAGCGCTCAAAAGCTTTAAATGCGCACGCCGCACGCCGTACGCCGCTTGCCGTACGCCTCATGCCGCATTCCGAATGCCGCACGCCGTACTCCAAGTGAGGCCACGCGTTGGGGTCTGGAGCTCAATTCCGAAGCGCTCATAAACAATGGTGGCAGGGTAGATGGGTTTGTGTTGGGGGGCGGGGGCGTTTTGGCGTTGGCGTCGGCGTCGGCGTCGGCTCAGTTTCGGCTTGGCGCGATGAGAAGTGCGCTTGAGTTGCATTTAAGCCAATTAGCATAGGTAAACAAAACATTTGAGTGAGCACGCCAAGTGCTTTTGGTTGAGTGCGACCCCTGGGGTGCTGCTGATAGATGGCGGAGGGCTGCTGTATCCATCTATACGATGAATAGGTGTCAACTCCACTAAGTGTCCGTATTTGTCTGAATAGCATTGTATACGGGTGTGTGTGTGTGTGTGTGTGCTATGTTTGACGCCGCAGCCAATGGGCCAGTTGAAGTCCTTAACAATGTTGCATTTATTATGCAATTATCGAGTGGGCAATGCGCTTAAGTGTGTGTGCATAGCCTGTATAAGCGATGCAGTGACAGTGATTTACGTCGTCGATTGGCAATTAGGCCAGACCAGGCCAGAGCAGGGGCACCTTGAAGACACAGGAATGTGCCTACCAGCTGAACACATTTATATATGCAAACATCTGTGCGTGTGTGTGTGTGTGTGTGTGTGCATACGAATGTGTGTGCTTTTGTACGATAGATGAATAGCTCGACGAGCTGCTAACTTGCAAATATTTATGAGTGGCCCACAAGTGGCAGCCAGCCACAGCAGCAGCAGCAGCAGCAGCAGCAACAACAGCAGCGGCAGCCGACAACAATGTCAGCATTGGCGTTAACTTTGAGTGTTGTTGTTGCCATTTTGACATATGGCCAAAATGCAGCCACATGCCAAACGCTCTTTACGTGCGACTGGGTGTAACTCTCTATGTGACAATGTACGTGCTATGTGCGTGTGTGTGTGTGGCGTGCTGTGTGTGTGTTTGTGTGTGACGGCGTGAATTATGCGCAATTGAAGTGGCTTTTGGGGCGCGCATTTAAATTCGTGACGCGCGTCAAGTGGGTGGCAAACAAGCATTCAGCATGGTGAGTGGGGCTGCCTGCTGCCACCACCGTTGCCACAGCTCGGTGTGGAGGCCCACGAGTGGCACAATGATGCGCATCAAATTGGCTAATTGTTTAATGGCTGTTTGCATTGATCTTTGCAGATGAGTCGCCCATGCAAATGTTCTACAAGGATAAGGGCGTCTTTCTCACTGGCGGCACTGGATTCTTTGGCAAAAGTAAGTTGGCAACGGCAAACTCAAACAGAAATGCGAACGCGAACGTGACTTGAATAATTGATTACTTACGAACTGATTTTGTACGCAGTTATTATTGAGAAACTGTTGCGTGTTACGGAGGTGGCCCAAATATATTTGCTGATACGCACCAAAAAGGGCAAGGATGCCCATGCACGCATTGAGGATTTGTTCAATGATCCGGTAAATAATTTGTCCAATATAGATGGCTAACTGATTTCTCGGATATTCGATTCTGATTAATTGCTCCCACTTTATTCGCTCGCACCTACGTAGGTCTTTGCCAAAATGAAACAAGTCAATCCAAAGTATCGCTGTCAGATCACAATCATCAGCGGTGATTGCTCGCTGCCGGGCCTGGGCATCTCCCCGAGCGAGCGCGAGATCATCAAGGAGAATGTCAACATTGTGCTACACAGTGCCGCCACAGTGCGCTTCGACGAGAAACTGAAAATGGCAATCGCAATCAATGTGCACGGCACAAAGGAGCTAATCAAGCTGGCCAAAGAGATTGTTCACCTAAAGGTAAGCTCGATTAGAATAGCTGAAGTCTTATAATGTAAATAATATTATCTGGATACAGTTGAGTCTGCTAGCTAATCCCACTCAGATCTTGATGTATGTATGTATATATATATATATGCAATATATATTGTATACTCTATAGAGTCAATCAAAGCTTTACTGAATTCCACCTCACGGTTGTTAGTCTTGAGACTTGAAATATCCCCATAAGTTAGTATATTAGCTAATCCCGTTCAGATCTCTTTAGGGACATATATGTTATCAGGTATTATTCAATTATTAGACAAATTTCAGCTTATCTTCTATCTTAGGCTAGATATTCTTTGCTTGAATAAATCGAGTTCAGATCTTAATTAATAATGTATATAATTATATATACTCTATAGAGTCTGATAAAGCTTAACTGAATTTAATCTTACTTGCTTTTGCTATTGTGAAAGAACTTATAGATAGACATTAGCTAATCCCGTTCAGTTCTTCATTATATACATATGCATATACATATATATACTTTATAGATTCCGACAAAGCTTAGCGGGCTTCCATCTTAATCTACATTGTATGCTAGTCACTTAAGTTATTTATTAGCTAATTTCGTTCAGTTCTTGATTATATAGCTACACTTTCTAAAGTCAGATATAGTTTACTTGTTAATCAAAATTAGTCTTCCATCTTAGTCTACATATACGTTGCTTGACAGAATTGCGCTGAATTAATTGCTTTCAATTCACAGGCTCTCGTGCATGTCTCGACCGCATTTGCCCACTGCAATATGCGCTACATCCAGGAGAAGTTCTACAGCGGCCCAATGACTGGCGACAATGCCTTCAAGCTGACTGAGTGCCTGGACGAGCACACGCTGAATACGCTGACGCCGACACTTATCAAGGGATATCCGAATACATATACCTACACCAAAGTGCTTGCTGAGAACGTGGTGCAGCAGGATGCAAAGAAATTGCCCGTGACCATATTTCGGCCCGGCATTGGTAAGATGAGCTTTGATAAAGAATCATGGCAGCTGTATGGCTTCTCTACTGCATTACGACTCCTGCTCTGCGCTTTTCAGTTATCACCAGCTATCGGGAGCCAGTGACTGGTTGGATTGACAATATGTACGGGCCCTGCGGCGTCATTGTGGGCATCGGCTCGGGGGTGTTGCGGGTTTTCACTGGAAATATGGACAACAAAGCGCACATAGTGCCGGTGGATTTGTGTGTGAATGCCTTGCTGGCCAGCGCCTGGGATGTGGCACGAAACACGTAAGTGCAGTCGCATCAGAGCCGTCAGCAGTTCAGCAGTGTGTTACTCAAAATCTTTACGCAATAGATATGAAACGCCGCCCATATATAACTATGTGCCAGATGCGGATAACATGGTCACCTGGCGCAACTATATGGAAACGGGGTTCAAGCATGTCAACGACATACCCATGCGAAAGTCCATCTGGTATCCGTGCTTCACCATCGTGCCATACATGTGGCAATATCACATTCTCTGCTTCTTATACCACACATTGCCCGCCATGTTCATGGACTTAATTATGGTTCTGATGGGCAAGAAGCCAAGGTAGCTGTGCGATTAGTTTTCTGCCTTGCATTTCGCTTATTGAAGTCGTATTATTCCATCCATTCAGAATGATGAAAATCTACCGCAAGATACACAAGTTCAGCAACGTTTTAAAGTTCTTCAGCTCAAACGAGTTTCGGTTCGATAATGACAACGTGCGACGACTGGCGGACAAATTGGATGAGCGGGACAAGCGAATATTCGCCTTCGATATGCGGGACTTGGACTGGATCAATCTATTCCGGGTCAGCTTATATGGGCTGCGCTTGTACGTTGTGAAGGATGATCCCAACAACTTACCCGAATCCATCAAGCGCATCAAGCGGTGAGCCCTTAAACTCATAAATATACAAATAGAGTCTTATATGAGATTTTCGTTATTTCAGCATGATGGTTCTGCATTATAGCACATTGGCCATCGTCTATTCATTAACGGCTTGGGCGCTCTACGGGATTATCAAGTTTATTTTCTTTAAAGCATAGAATTTTGTAAAGCATCTTTGTGTATATTGTCTAAAATCAAGGTTAAATTTTGTCATTTTGTATTTGTATCTGGAACATTTTAACTTCGGATTAGCTTAGTTATAGTATTTAGGGCACCTCGACACATTGATTACGTTTAGTCCTATGGTTAAAGCGTTCTATCCGATATTCTGTTTAGTCTTAGTTTGTAAATGTACAACTTCTGCTAAAGATGATCGATCAAGTAACACATACTGTGTATATATCTATGTACGAACCTAATCGAATTGCAATAAAAATCGCTTTATATTTTTTGGGACATGTTAATTGAAATTGGATTTTAATGTAATAAAGAACTTTGATTGATGATGAATAATACTAAATTCTTAGTTTCATTCGAATTAATTATGTTGCTTTTCTTATAATTATCTTATGCTACATTTGCATCGACTCAGCTCGTCGCGCTTCTTCTGCCGCTTACATACATTATACCAAAAACCCATTGAAAATGGAAAATCTGGGTAATAAGAAGATTAAGTAGAGATGATGGGATTATAGTTGCTAATAAGATGAAAATGTCAATGGTAACTAATGCAACAGGATATTCTGATTTGTATATTTTAAACATTTTCTTTCCACTTAGCTGTTGCGAAGTAGCTTTTCAAGCTGTATTTTGAAGTGCATTGATTGGACATTCGATGTTGGCATTGGAAGAGGTTGTTAGCATTGGCAAAGCGAATAGCAGCAGAAGAGGAAAATGGGAAATGCTAAAACAATAAGATTTACACATTGACTCAACATTGATATTTTTATTGCATACTTTCAGGCGAGCGGCTTGTCAGAAAGAAATGTCGTAAAAATAATGCCAGAGAGCTTATCAAATTGCAAACAGAAGCGGCATTGCCTTCAGCCATCATCCAAATCCTGTAAGTCGCTTTATCGTATCTCGCGCACACATGCATAGCGAGAATGAGACAGAGAGAGGGAGACAGAGAGAGAGAGAGAGAGAGAGAGAGAGAGAGAGAGCCAGTGAATGACTGTGGGATACAAACAAACGCATTTGTATCCACACACACACACACATACACACATACACACACTCATATGAATGGGCACTTACGTATATAAATAAATAAATCCGCATGTATCACTTTGCAGTGCTGCACTTGTATGATTTCAAAATTAAAATCAGAGCATAACCCAATCACCCCAGCTCCTACTCAGCCGTAACCCCCAATGCCCCGAGCTCCCCTGCTTGGAGCTATTCGCTTAGTCAGCCTGGACGGCTCATTCCCAATACAGCCATAAAACTCTCGCACACTCATCAAACATACACGGATTGTCGGATGGGGTGTATGTACGTATGTGTATGTGTGTGTGTGTGTGTGTGTGTAGGGCAGATATGTTGTGGAAGGACGCGACGCTCCGTCGTTGCCGTTGCACAGCCAGTGAAAAATGTTTGTCAAACCGCAGTGAGCGCTGCGCGCAATGATTGAAGCCGTTGCGACGCGTCGCATCGTTATCGTTGAGATGCGGATGCGGATGCGGATGCGAATACGGATGTGGATACTGATGCTGATGCGAATGCGTATGCTGTTGTGAATGCGGATGCGAGTGCTGAGGCCAAGTATGTAGATTTTTCAAAAAATTACGACAGCGTAACGCCCGCGCGTCCAATTAAAGTAAGCGGTGTATATGTGCGTATGTATGTGTATGTATGTATGTGTGCGTGTGTGTATAAGTACAGGCAGACAGACAAACGGAATGTGCGGTAGCTGAGTAATAACTCCCCAATATGTTGCCTACATTTGTGCGAAAGTGTGTGTACACATACATATGTATGTATGTATTGTGTGTATGTATGTGTACGCACATAAATATAAGAATGGTTACTGTTGCTGTGGCTGGGGCTAAAATTGCAAGCGTCGCAACACGAACGAGCGAGCAGAACATTGAAAGACCAAACAATCTCAATCTCTCAAATTAGATTTTCAGAAAAATGCACCTCTGGGAAATGCACAATGAAAAAGCACAGGCAAACACACATACAGACACGCACAAAACTCAGTGCCATCACACACACAAGCACACACAAGCACACACACGCACACACAGCGAAGCTATCGGCTCTTCAAAGCCGAACAAACAAAACGAAGCAACATTGTCGTGTTGTCTATGTCGTTCGGGTTCGGCAAATTGAAAGCTTTCCGAGCGAGCATCGGCTCTCAGTGCATTCGTGTCTCTCGCTGGCGCTCTCTCACTCACGTAGCAATGCCATAATAACGGGACATGAAGTGTATGGTTATTCAAGGGTTGTTCATTCGTGAAATTAATATTGCGCCAGCCACGATTCCAGCAGCAGAGGCAGCGGAGGTAGCGACGGCGACGGCAGCAGCAGCAGCAGCACGCGCGCCACAATGTTTATGTTTGACGTCGCATGTTGTTGTAGCGCTGGCGCTGCAGCTGCATATTGTAACGGTTCTTTATGTGGCCTGCTCCCGCTGCCTGCATAGTGTAACACTTGCGTTGCCCATCGCCAACTTGTTGTGTTCCGATTCCAGTTTGTTTCATGCTCTCTTTCTCTTGGATTTCTCTTAGTTGCTTGCATGCTCTCTCTCTGCTGTATATGTGTGTGTGTTTGTGTGTGTCTGCCTGTCAATGTATGTGTGTGTGTGTTTAGTATAAGTCTGTGTTTGTGTCCATGTGCCGGCATTTTCGCTCTACTGCCAGCAGTAGACCATTATCAGATTTTGTAATAGCTTTACGTTTATTACTTTTTTCAATTTCGTCGTCTTCGGTATTTTTGGCATTTGGCGCACAGTCTAGCATGTCGAGCTAGCACATACACGATGTCTGTCTGTCTATCTGTGTGAGTGTGCGAGTGTGTTTGTGTGTTGTTTTGAACTAGTTTTACGCTTGTGTTTGTGCATTGCAGCTAGTTGTTAATTTGTTGTTAGTTATTAGTGGAACGCTGGCATTGCCCTAGTCGCGCTGTGTTCCGTCCGTCAATTAAAAAACTTGACTAGAGTACTTGGTTTTGTATTTAACTTCATAGGTTACACATGTGCCAACACACGGGCACACGGACACTCGCACACACACACGCACATCTGCTTGTAATTCTATAGTTGGTTTTTCTTGTTGTTTTGCTTGTTTGACTGCCGCTTCGTGTGCAGCTCGCGTGGGCTATAATTATTTAGCCCTGCCTTGTCAGTGCTCCAACATTCTCACACGCCCACCCTTGCTGTGCATCTCACACTCTTTCTAAGTCTCTCTCTCTCTCTCTTTCAGTCGTTTCTTTGCTCCGCCTCTGCTTCTGTGCTGGCAGCTCCTTTGCCTTAGTTTCCCAGCTTTAGTTTAGCGCTCGCGCGCGCATATAATAATATTTTAAATTAATTACAACAAACACGTGCTTGTGTGTGTGTTTGTGTACGTGTGCGAGTCAGCGTCTGTGTGAGGCGCGTGCTTTTGTGCTTGTGGCTCGACTGCCTAGACTGTCGACGCCGCTACTGCCGTTGCCGCTGCCGCTGTCTCTGCCGCTGCTGCTGCTGCTTCTGCTGCTGTTTTGTATGAAAAGTGAATTAAAGCGAATTTAGTGCGCGTCGTCCACGTCCAAAGTGCATTTGTATGTCCTGCACTGCTGCTACTGATGCTGTTGATGCTGCTGCTGCTGCTGCTGATGCTGCTGCTGCTGCTGTCGCTAACTTTATCCTTGGCTGGCTAGCAGCCTGGTACAAGACACACACACTCACTCGCATACAAACACACACACATACAGACTCATAGTCAGCGACACTTTCGCTATCGCAGTGTGTTAGTGTGTTTATGTGCTTTTCAATTGCAGCGTATACGTAGCTGGCAACACGCCCCTTCTTGCTTAACCGCCCCCCTGTCAGGTCTACCCCTCGCTCGCCGCTTCATTCCCAACACTTGGCTTTGCCATTGTCTATTAGTATCTCGTTTGCGGTCCTGTTTTCTGTTCTAGTGCTTCTTTTGAAGTTTTCGCTTGCATTCGCATTTTAATTTGAAGTGCAGCATCTCAGTTTTACCCCGCTGCACTCGCTGCATGCATCTACGGCCACAAACAAACAAACACACAGACACACGGACAGACAGACAGACAGACATGCAGACAGACAGAGGGACAGACGCAGAGTCAGACCGGGCCGAGAGACAAGCATACAAACAAAGAAGTGCTTATGCTCATTCATTCATTTCATTTCCCATTACATTTGTAGAGCCCAGCGCTGGGGATATCTGGCATTCATTGCCACCATCTCGAGCTTTGGCTGTGCTTCCACCTGAGCACCGCGTATGCCCGTCCAAAGGGAAAGCTCATAGACCAAACAAAATGGTTAAAAACCAAGCCCAGCCCAACAACTACGCCGAACGCAGCGCAACCGCCACTTGTTACTACTTTATGCCACTTCAACGCAACTCAATTGCTTTCTTTGCCCCTGACAAAGTGTGTGACTGTATGCGACTTTGCGTGCGTGTATGTGTATGTGTTGGTGTGTGTGTGTGTGGTTTTATTAAAATACTCCAACTCCTTCCAACTTCTTCTTTTTCTTCTTGTCTGACGCTGCGGTTGCCTTCCTCCCGCCGCTCCTGATTCTCCAGCTTCCTGTTCGTTACAGCAAATAAAAATAATGAAAAGCGCCGGCAAATAAAATTTGCACAAATTATTATATTTTTTGCGTTCATTTTATTTCTTTATTTGCGCAAAATGCATTGAGAAAATAAACAAAATTATAAATGAAAGCAACGCGTGCAGCGCCAAACAATATACCCTCTATGGGGGTAGCTATAATAAGGAGTGTATCACTTAAGCACTCTACATGGAATTGACATTAACAAAATCAATACGAAATGAGTTGAAATTTTAAGAAATTTCATAAAAATAAACCAGATTTATATTTAAGATATATTGTGATTATTATTAATCTACCGACTAAAGAGTATTTCGTATTTTTAGGAATCCGTATTGTATAGCTTTAAAGTCAAGCTGTGAAGAATATTTAGTATAATTATCGAACTATACCAAAGGATTACTTAAGGAATTTACTTAATGTTTTGTGCGTTTATTGTGGTAAATCAGTTAGTTATCAGGCAAAATATTTTCATGGAATATATATTTTCATAAAAATTGTTTTTTTTTTATTTATTTAATCTCTTATAATATTTTGCTGTTGAAAAAAGGGTATAACGAGCGCGTATATCTCTCAAATTTAAATTTAACATCTTCAATAATAGCGAAATAAATTGCGTTCATAAGAATGGACGGACGAGCGCATAGCACGAGGGAGATGGAGCATACTCACTTTACTTCGCAAGCGAGCATGATGATACAACCAATTTCAATTCAAATATAGTTTACTTTGGCAAGTTCATAAAAAAACCGTATACATATATGTATATGTATATATCCTTTATCGCTTTACAGTGCTTTGTTATTCCATCAAAATCACCTATTGCCCGCTTGCATCCTGTTTTAACGCCAACTATTTTTTTTCTCTCCATTTTTGTTACACTTCTTTTTTTTTTTTGCATTGTTGAACATTTAGACTAATTGTATTTTAAGCGTTTGCAAAATAGAGAAAGCGAATTTTATGAATGGAAATTTGTAGCGTTTTGTTTTGTTTTGTTTTGGCTGAAGCCACCAATTTAAATGTTTAGTACATTTCAGAATCGTCATTTAATGGAGTATGCTAACTAACAGATTTGATAAGTGACTTAGATAATGAATATAAGCAAGCTAATAGCGGGGACTATTTTTTGAATATATACATTAGGATTATATATAAGCAATCATCATCAATCATCATGCACGTTTGGATAAAATTTTAGTTTAGAATTAAAAAAAAATATGGACTGTAATTCGAAAATACGGTCTAGTCATATCATAGAATGTTCATCTAGTGTCTATCCCTACTGTAGTTAGAACCAGTTCTCGTTGTCCACACGAATGTTGCACTCATTTAGATTAATTACATGATAACAACATCATCAATAGAGCATTACGTAGTCGAACATTCTGATGTTGAACATGCTTGCTAAGCGCTCTACTCGTAATTTTCATTTTCTTTTGGTTTTCTTTTTTATTTGATAATTTTATATATTTTGGTGCAACTGTTTTCATTTTTGTCGTTACAAGCCAAAGAACAATAAAAAAGCTGACGCACCGCCGACAACAACAACAACAACAACAACAGTAACTACAACAACAACAACATGAATGGCAACACTTGTGCGTGTGTCTCCGAGACTGCGAGTGCGACTTTAACTGCGGGCTAGGGGTGTTACAAATAGTGAAATAGCCCAACGTACATCGTAAATATTTCAACTGCAACAACTAGGGAACAGCAACAACAATGGAAGCAACATGGACAGCAGCAGCAGCAGCAGCAATAACGAGCAGCAACAGCAGCAGCAGCAGTAGGAGCAGGAGCAGAGGCAAGCGAGCGAACGCGCATTAGGACTACGACGATGTTGTTGCGGGGCCAAGGAATGAATCGATAGATTGCACCTGGTACATACTACGAAGAAAATGTCCCTAACCAGAACTAAAAGCAGAACCTCTACAACCTACGACACCAACAAAACCAGCAAACAACAAGAGCAAGAGCAAAAAAAAAATAAAAGAAACAACATTCAACAAAAACAATAAAGGACCAAGTCGTATAGGGTTTGGTGTAAGTTCCCATCTCCCAGTCTCACAGTTTCCCAGTTTCCCAGTTTTTCACTTCCCATTGCCTGCTTCACTGCAGTTACGCCGGCTTTTTCTTCTACTTACGGCTCCACGCTTCTAGGCTACATTTCTCTCTCACTCTCTCGCTCTCTCTTTCTTCCCGCCTCTCCCTTTGTTACTGCCACCGATTGGGACTCAGCTCAGTTGAGCGTTGTGCTCAGCAGTTTTGGCCCGTTCCCCTGACTCGCAACCCATGCGAAAATTTGAAGCGATTTATTTACTTTTTGCCATTGCCATTTGCCGTTTGTTGCTCCGCCCGTCGTATATTTCGGCAAATACCCTCTCTACTCTCTCACTCTCACGCTCTCTCAATGCAGCAGCCAGCTCTGGCATATGGACATTAAAAGCAATTTTAATCTGGATTTCATGCTCTGTATATTTTCGAAAATCCTTAAGCGCTTCCACGCCACAGAATATATTTAGATATTTTTAAGAGTTTATCACCATTATTTTGGGCTGCATCTATGGTAATTAGCACCAACCATTTAAATACAATATCATCGTGAAATGTAGATCTTATGTGAAGAATTTTTACCTTAAGAAAACTCAACAGTTTTTAATATTCTTAGCTAAATAATACAATGCTACGATCACTTCTAAAGGCCTAGAAACTTGTAAATAAAAAATATTTCTGAAACAATAACTAAGATCGTGTCAGGGTTGGGTTATATCAAAATTCTATCCATTCTATTTGTTTTATATGATTTTTTGTTTTATATGATTTATATACTTTTTTTTCTCGTAAAAAGGTTCTAAAAGAAGTTTCAAAACATTTGTAGTTAGTGTATTTCACTAGTTGGCTATATTAAGCCATTTATTATTTTTTTCTCACACACACATTTTTGTTGTTGTTGTTTTCTATTTTATTGCACAAAATGAAAATGGTCTTGTTTTTCATTTTTAATATTTCTATTCTTTTCTCTCTCTCTCTCTCTCGCTCTCGCTTTGCTCGGATAACAGCGTAGCTGTCGCCATTGCCGTTAGCATTGGCATTGCTATTGCCATCGGCATTGCCATTGCCATTGGCATTGCTCTTGCCATTGGCTTGGCGTCGTCCCTTTCGGTTTTTCATTTTTATTTTTAGTCGTATTTGGACGCATTTGTAGCGTTATGACAAACAAGTGTCCATTTATTTGGCAAATTTAATGTTTGACCATTTTCTCTCTGGTGACAAATTATCTCGCTTCGATTTCTCGGGGCCCATCAAATCACACACAAAATGGCTAGAAGACCAAAATCCGGCACCAGCCCAAGCAACTGTGCTTGAATTTAATATACAAAAAAAAAGAAGAAGAAGAAGAAGGAAAGAAAAACGGCTAATGGGTCACATTCTATGTAACAGCATCGTCTCATCGTCTCAGCCACGGCGAGTGGCTTTGGCTTAGCTTCGGCTCCGGCTCCTGCTCCGGCTCCTGCTCCGGCTGAGCTTCTACTTATCTCTCAAATATTTAATAGTATTTGGTGCTGAGAGCTTGTGCCGGCTGTCTCCAAAAGCGTTTAGCGTCTCCAGCTAATACATAATTTATACAAACAAAATTTGTCATTGCCATTAAGAAAAGCGCGATGCTCGTTTTTCACTAATTGGGCAGGTGTTGGCGCTGGTACCAGGTACCTGCTGCCTGGTACCAGGTACCTGCTGCCTGGTACCAGGTACCTGCTGCCTGGTGTCCGGCGAAAAATATTCGTTAATTAGCTGGCATGACGTGTTCTATTTGTTTTTGCCTTTCCTTTTCGACCGAGATCCTATCTAAATTCCATGTAGAACAAAGGTCTAAACATTTGTACACATTTCACTTTTTGTTTAAGATTTTCCTGACATGTCAGCCGAGCCGGGCGAGTGGGCGGCTAGTCGGTTGGGCTGGAGTGGAGTCAGAATCCGAGATGGGTCAAAAATTAATGAATAGATTATGATTAATGAGCGGCGACATCATTAAAATGTATTTATATATTCAAATTGCGGTTGCTGACCGAACAACAAGACAACCATCATGAATGAAGCAACGCCCACACCAAAAACCAAAAGTAAAAAAATAAAAAAAATGTCGTGCAGGGATGTCCTGCTGCCAGTGAGACACTGGGGCAGTAGTCGAGGCATGAATGGAAAACGGTCGCATGCTGAAATGTCATAGCACAAACACAAAGCGTATAACTGAAAATGTTTAATCATTAGTTTGAATTGCCGCAAAAAGTTTTTGGGGAAGCGATGTCCCTTCTTTCTTCTTGCTTAATTTTGTTTTTTTTTTCGTTTTTATTTTATTTTTTTTTTTATTTGAGCGCAGCTATTTACAACATATGAAAAAGTGCACACAGCAAAATGTAATAAAAACCACTGAAGGCAAAACCTAGTTGCGAAGATAAAAGCGCACGCATCCTTGAAATTTTATTTATTTATGGCAAGCCAGCTGCCCGCTTGTCCCGAGTCGTAGGTTCTTGTTTTTCCGTGCTGCTCCTGCTGCTCCTGCTGCTGCTGCTGCTGTTGCTGTTGCTTCGTTGCCTTTACTGTTCCTTCATTTTGTAATGCTTGTTTGTTTGTTAGCTACGAGTCCAACCGCAAAATCTATCCGGCCCCAGTCGGGCAGCGCTGACGAGCCAACAGGCAGAGAGACAGAGAGATGTAGAGATGTAGAGGGAGATAGGGATAGAGGAGATAGATGGCAAGAGGACTTGGTCTGCTGGCATTTTGCATATTGCCCATACGCAGCGTTGCCGCTGGGCAAAAGTTTGCAGAGCGCGCCGTTTGCTTTATTAAAAACTAGGAAAAACGCAAAGTTTGCTACGAATTATTTCAATTCTAATTTATTTTGTTTGCTAAAGGGAAATATTCTGGTGTTTTTTGATCGTTGTCGCAGTTAGATAGTTGAATGATAATGACGATGACCAGGACAACGATGGACACCAACTCCAGCCCCAGCTACAGCTCCAACTCCAACTCCAACTTCAAGTACAAGTTTGGGTTCGCGTCCAAGTAAGCTGGGCTGTGTGCCCGCCACACTGTTGGTGGCAATGGCAAATGAGTTTTATGCGAGTGTAGTTACACAATGACATGCACATAATTCAAGTTTCCCAACAGCAACAAATGCAGCCAGTTCTATGTGAATGACTGAAATTAACTATCAGCAGAGTGGTCTGTCTGTCCATTGGCCGAGCAGCCACTCGAGCTGCGCTCCCACTTGACTGTTGTAGCTGCGCTGGATTGACATCCAGCAGTAGCAGGAAGCAACAGTAGCAGCAGCAGCAGCAGCAGCAGCAGCACCACCATCACAAGGGTCTGTCTGATGTCGAGCTTAGCAATATAATTCTTTATTCGTATAGTACATTAGGGCTTTAGTCAGTTTAAAAGTTGTTTTTGATTATCTGACTTTTGAAGTGGATTTATCACTAAACTTCTTGCGGCTAAAGTCGGTGTCTGAAGCGATTTTGGCAATTTGCATTTGAATTGTACCACATTTGCCATTATCGCATTTGAAGCTAGTCGAATTTAAGACCCACATATGTATAAAAGAAATTAGTATTTAAACAGATTCGAGCGCTCTCTCTCTCTGTGATATGAAGATTTCTTCTTCTAAGAGCTAAGGAAGGTTTCGAAGACAATGCCTGAAGAGCTGGAATGAATCTCATCAGACGTACATAATTCAAGTTTCTACAAGATTGCAAAGGCAACCGCATCTCGATGGCACTAATTTGACCTGACAGTTGAGCCAGAACAATGCCGCGACTAAGTGTGGGACCAAGATGTCTCAGCTGTCAGTTTAGCCCGTCTGCTTGGCCCGCACCGCTGGCGAATCTGCTATTGCACGTACATATTCGCTATGATAACATTTACAGTTGTTGCATTTTATAATCAAAGTTGTTATTCGTGCTACTTTCGGTTTAACGTCTGTTGGCGTCCTCTTGTTGCTCATCAAAGTTTACCCCAACAGACAGCGCGGCAGCCACAGTAAAATGAATGAGCAGCTCCTCCAGCCCGGAAACCGAATGCCCACCATTGCCAGTGTTGCCAGCGTTGCCAGCACCACCTCCACCACCCAGCGCTTCCTCTTTCAGTTGGTGGCATAGCCGTTAAACCGACTTCAGAATTAATCAAATCCAAGTCAGATGTTGCGCGCTGCCAAAAAACTTGAGCACAACAGCAGCACAGCAACAACGACAGCAATTTGTTGTTGTTATTCTTGGCAGTCGGTCCTTAACAAGCAGTGGGTCCAAGCCCCGCGGTGGCTTTGAGCCACTCGTCCACTCATCCACTTGGCATTCACCCGGCAACGTTTTAGCCAAAGAGTTAGCGTCCTTTTCATTGCCATAACGCACATTTACAAAATTATATTTGTAAACTTCTCGCCACCCAGCACCCAGCACCACAGCTCCACAGCGCCACAACTCCACGCCAAGTCCAATCCCCCTCGCCACATTGTCGCCTCAGAGGCCCCCCGACCTCCAGTTGGCTTTAATGTACAATAAAATTGGCCAAAGTTGGCGCGTACATCACAAATATTAGCGAATAAAGATGATGACTTGATGACGATAATGAGGCTTGATGCGGAGGCGTGGCATGGCATGGCATTGACATGGCCTGGCTCGGCCCACATGACTGGGTTGTAAGTTAATGACGCTGTACCGTCGATTTTCTGGCCGCAACCAATATGCCAAAATTGTTTCGACCCGCCCGCTAATGAACACTCAATTACAATGATGTACTGCCAGCGAGTCAGTCCGACAGTCACTCGAACTGGCCCTAGCAACAACTGGGCATGTCCGTCCGTGTGCGTTCATTAACATTTTGCCACGGCCAGAACACGAAACTTCGCCAACAGAACAACAAATCGTGAACTGTGATGGCACTCAGTTAATGAATCTCTATCGAAGCGGCTGATTTTTGTCGGTTGTCGGTTGTCTGTTGGATGTTGGCTGCTGCTTTAAGTTGCTCACGTTCGCATCGTGTGCTTGTGGCGTCTGCCACAACATTAACGGCAAGATATTCAAAGATAATTCGCCTTAATTCACTGATACTTGATCCAGGCACGACCTCAGCGGCTGAGGCAACAGCAGCAGCTCCAGCAGCATCCACAGCAGCTTTAACTTTTGAGTGGTGCATAGCTCAGCAATTGAATTTCAATTTGTAAATATGTGTGTTAAGTGTTTTGCGTAATTGCAGAAGGTGTTTAAAGAGTTACATTAATTCAACAATGGCTCTTAATTAAAAGGGCTTATGCAGATTTTATACATGCAGCCATTTAAATATATATACATATACATACATATATGTACATATGTATCTGGGCTTTTGTACACTTCATTTAATGAATCAATGCGACTGTCGAGTAGGCAGATTGCTCTTTGAGCAAATAATAAGTTATAAAACAATGAAATGAAATGAATGATAAGCGTTTTTATCCGTAACAGAAACTTTAATAATATCACAAATAACTTGCGCTCACATCTCGGCAGAGGAAAAAAAAAAAACATCCAAATTATCTGCATTCCATGGAGGGGCAGAGCACAATATAAACTGTTTGCTTTGTAAACGAGTAAACCAATAAAGTTTATTGGATTGCCAAATACTTTGAAAAATATTCCCTGCTCTCTATATTCTATATGTACTATATACTATAAGAAATCTTTAAAAATTGATATAATAAATAATAATAAATTGAAAGAATTAAAAGTAGGAGGTTTAATATTAATATTAATTCATATAAATGTGAACAAAATAAATGAATCAAATTATTTAAAATTAGTATTAATAGTATAGGTATAAAAAAGAAAATTTTAAAAAATAAATACTGTTGTGTAGATGATTCAGTATGTCGATTATTATTTTATTATAATTTATTTTTGAAAAATTATTAAAGAATGGATCTACAAGGACAGATCTCTAATAAAGAGTATATATATATATATATATATATATATATATATATATATAAACATATACTCCATCTTGTCTGCATTGCCTCCTTCTGCCTTAATACCTTGTTAATACTTCGATTTCGCATTTTCAATGGGCTTAGACCTCACAGATAATAATAATAATAAATATACAAATAATATGAATAAAGAGTTTTAATAATTGGGCTTTTAAGTATATTTCAGATTCGACTTGTTTTCGGACTAAACGAATTGTTTTTGCAAATTGACGTTTAATTCGCGTAATTAGTGCGCCGACATTTTCGGGCATGTTTTCCATGTTGGGCGATTTTCCCTCAATTTTTTTTTACGCTCGCATTTCGCTCTTCTATTTTTTGTGTTTTGTGTGTTTTAATTAAATTCATTGCCATATTTATGAAACTTTTTTCATTAAATTTAGCGTTTTTCTTATGCGGCGCTTCGAACCCTTGGAAATATTTGCGCCAGCCAACCGAATGGCCAACGCCCACCCCATTTGGCTTAACCCACTGCCATCCATTCAGCGCAAATACATACATACCTATATATATATGTAAGTGTATATATATTTTTTTTCTTGTGGGTTTTACGCATTTTGTTTGGCCTTTCGTCGTGGCCCCTTTTGGGACCAATGGGCTGCGTCTTGGCCAGAAAACGTTATAAAAATAAAAAATAAAATTTCTAACACCTAAATTGCTGTGACATATTTGATTTATGAGGCCACCTATTTGCCCCAAAAGTGCGCAACAACAAAAATAAAACCGTTGGACGACAACAGCAGCCAAGAATGAAAAAAGGACCAAGCCGAAAGATGCGGCCAGCGGGCGACACATAAAAAACACGAAAGGAAGTGCCACTAAAACAATTACAAAATAAAAACGATTACACGCCACTTCCGGCGACATAAAAATGGCGCTTGGCGCTTGGCGCTGACCAGCGTCGAGTCCAGGGCACATCCTGGCAGTTTGGGGCGCAAAGGGTTGCTCACACTTACACTTACACACACACAGCTACACTCACACTCATCCGTTTAATAAAAGAGGCCACTAAAAGGCGCAAGCAATACAGCCCCATAATCTTGGGTTAAAGACCATTAAGAATTTTTATTTTCAATTAAACCCGATTTGCCTTAATGCCCCACAAGGCCGAAAACGACGCTGGCGATGGCAATGGCTCTGCCGATGTCGCCAGCATCAACAACAAGAGTAGCAGCAGCAGCAGCAGCAGCAGCAGCAGCAACAACAACAATCACTGCGACAACAATAACAGCAATAGCAACATCGTGTGGGCTGCCCGCCAGCAAAAATTTATATGCGCTGCAGATTCTAAAAGGGTCGACCGGCCGCGTCGTTGACTTAACGCGCTGCCCAAAGTGGCGCGTTCGACCAGAACCTCAACCCAAGGAACTTCTGGACGGCATACGCAACAGCAACAACAACAGCAACAAAAAGCAACAACAACAACAGCATCAAGGGGTCGAGAAGGCGTCTACATTCAAATGCGATTTTTATGCCATTTTCAATACGCCTCCCTTTGGCGAGGCACTGGGACACGGCTCTCATTCCCATAGCCCCACGCTATAAGCGATTGGGGGGTGGCCAGGGAGGTGAGCTGAGGGCGCCAGGGCTGGCACATTGGTTCTAGGTAGCTGCACAGAAATCTCTAGATCAACCAAAGGCAAACACGGGGACAAGCGAGATATTTATATACATATATAAAGATATATGTATATGAAGAGTAGAGGTTGAGAGAGAGAGAGAGAGAGAGAGAGAGGGAGTGCGAACTGCTGAAAGAGACAGAAAAACAAACTGAAAACTGCAAAAGAAAAACACAAACAACTCGGCGAGCAACAAAAGTTTACCGATATAAAAAGTGTGGACTGCTCGAGTGGCCGCCTCACAGACATGGAATAAAATAGAACAGAGCAGAATAGAATAGAACGGAATAGCTTAGCCAGGCGGTTTGGCTGGCTGCCTGCCTGTCCGCCTGTTCGCCTGTCCGCCTGTCCGCCTCCTGCCTGCCTGTCCGCCTCCTGCCGTGAACCCGCCTGGCGGCCGCTGGCTGTTTTCGGGGTGTGGGCACAAAGTATATTTAAGTGCTTAAAGTAAAATGATGTCGTACGAACTCGAAACTAAAAACAAGTTAGTATGGTAACTTTTGGCCTAAGGCTGCACACAGCCAGCACTTGGCTGTATGTGTGTGTGTGTGTGTGTGTGTGTGTGTCTTGCTTACTGTGTGTGGATGGTACTGAGGGTGTGCTCGCAATCCGCACAAAAAATCGCTGTAGCGTATCTTTGAGCTCGCATCTTTGAGATAGTTTAGCGTGAAAATAAAGTAAAGTACGGTAAAATTGTTGGCAGTTGATTATTGAATCGCTTTAGGTCAAAGCTCACGAACAGTCAGACAACCAGCCAGCCAGACAGCCAGACTGTCAGCCAGCCAGCCAAGCTAGGCAGCCAACAACAAGAGGAACAACAGCACGAAACAAGTCAGCAACAGCCACAGCAGCAATAGCAGCAGCAGCAGCAGCAGCAGCAGCAACAGCAACAGCAGCAACATGGCAGGCAAGTAGAGATTAAAGCGTTTATTGATGCGCAGATTGCGCGCATTTTAGCCAGGAGGAATACTGGAGGGGTAGGGCATGGCAGGACAGACAGGATGCTAGTGAATGCCTCCTTGCCGCATCCTGCCTGCCTGTCTATATAGTATGTGCCTGTGGTGTCTGTGTATGTGTGGGTGTGTGGGTGTATGCCGCATCTGAAACTGAAATTGTCGGTGGCTGTTGTTGTTGCTGTTGCTGTTGCTGCTTACGCTCAAATTGAAATAATTAAATTGATAAAATGTGGCAAAGATTAAGCGCCGCACTTTATTTGGCTTAAAGGCATACCAGAAAACCTGACTAAGCCAACTGTGGAGTGTTGATTAAATAAATAAGCCGACATCGCCCAAGGCTCTGCCAAAATATTTGTCTGTGTGCGTGCTTCTCTCTCTGTGTGCGTGTGTGTGCGTGAGCTGTGAATGCGAACGTGTGTAACAGGTAATGTTATTTGTCTTTGGCATTATTTTCAAATCGCTTTTGAACTGCCATTTGTTTGCCTTCAACCGAGAATGGCCTTTGGCCGCGACTTGGCCAACTTTGAACTGTTTATTTGGCATTGTTTGGCAGGCCAATCCAGTCGCATCCATTGTCATTGAACAGCTAATAAGTAACAAAAGCCGTCTCAACAATGTGCCCAAGCATTTGACTCCAAACGGCCGAGGCCATCATCCTGGGCCATATTCAAATATTTCCATTCATAACTTGAAGCACATTTTAATTTGGCTAATATCTGAGCAGTGCTCACATGAGCCACTTGAATTAATTGCATTGGCTTGTTATGTTGATTTGAATAAGTAAGTGACATGGCCAACGTATGCCAGCCTCGCTCTATCTCTCTCACTCACTCACTCACTCACTCACTCTCTCTCTCTTTCTCAGTTATGAATCGAATCTGATATGTGCGTTCGAATGCATTTTGCAGCATAATATCTAGCTATTATGTGTTGCTTGCTTGCGAAATTCTGGGAATTGAAGTTGTGCAAATGTTACGCATACGCCGCCTGTCCGTGATGTGTGCTCGCAGCAGGTCGATGTGGGATGTGACAGATTCCTGTCAGTTTAGAGATAGCTTATGCACTTAAGCCACTGTTATGTCAGGCTGAAGCAATTGACTACCACAAGTTCTCACTCTCAGCGTATAACGTATACGCCGGCGACGCAAACAATGCAAATTAACCTCCAGTCATAATGACTCGAATCCATCACGTAATCAAGTTTCGAAAAAAAAGCATGGCCTACATTTTGGGGGCAGGGCTGGAGCGGTGGTAAAACGGTAAAATAGTTAATCAATGCCAGCCGCCCCAGTTAGCCCCTGGCGTTAAATTTGTTACGCCGGCTTATCAAAATGCCAGAATCGTCATGTGCTAGACGCGGTCGAAGCAGCGCCAATGCCAATGCCAATGGCAAAGGCAATGGCAATGGCATCCATTCCACATAAGCCATTCGATGCGAGCACTTTGGCTAGAGACAGGGGCCTTGGCGTAACCATAGACCGAGCCTAATGGCTTCAGCCATTTCCGGCGCCCGAAAACGTTACCCGCAAATTAGTTTTGGGCCGCGCTGCCGTGCGAACAATTGAAAAGCCAAAATCGAATCTTTTCAAAGCCGGACGAACATCCTTCAATGGCGCCGTCGCCGTTGGCGTTGGCGTCTACAGCGCTGCTATGAGCGTTGGCAGCGTTGTCGTTGGCAGCACTTTAGAATTCATTAAACGGCCGCCTCTTAATGGAAATGGCCGATAACGTTTGTGCCATGCTTCGATAAGCGTCGACGCCAACGTGAATGTTGTTGCTGCTGTTGCTGTTGTTGTTGGAATCCAAATGCATGGTGCGTAATGGCTGGCAGCGCATTGTTTGGCCGGCTCTGATTCTGGGGCCAATATCAAAAACGCTCCATAATTCAAAAACAAGAACAAAGCAGGCAAGACTGTGGCGGCTGTGTGAGCAACAAGAAGTCGAGGCGGCCGACAATAACTTCAAAGACCGCAAGTAAATTAATGTTAATTTTATGCTAAAATCGACAACGGGGAAAATGTAGCCAAGAAAATGGCAGCGCCGCCCAACCGCAGCGGCCACGGCGCTGCCCAATACCAATCAACAGCAACATCAACATTAACATCAACGGGATCATCATCAGCACAGTCATCATTATCAGCATCCGAGGCTCGATTGGCATTTTGACACGACGACAGCGCCCTCCCTGGACAGTGCCTGACGATGCCTTGAGCCGCTCTGGATTAACAGCATCAGCAGCCGAAAATTTAAATTTATGCCGACTGCGGCACATAATTTAAAAATATCAATCAACTCGATAACGCAGATTGTGTGCAGGACGGCAGGGCGGCAGGGAGGGAGAGAGATCAGGGCGGGCGGGCAGGCAGCCAAGCGCCGAATCGCCCGGGTACCAGGCAGGCAAACAAACAAACAAACCCGAAAACCGTCCCGAATCCAAACCAGGCGAACTGAGGCATTGCGCCGCGTCTCTAGTCCAGGGCCGTGGCAAAGCAGCAAAGCGGCAAAGGCAAAGAAAGAACTTGGTAAACAACAGCAGCAGGCGAAAGCAGAGGCAACAAAAGTTGCTATGGCGCCAGCAGTGGCAGCAGCAGCAGCAGCAGTGGCAGCAACGGCGACGGCAGCAGCAGCAGCAGCAGCAGCAGAAGCAGTAGAAGTCGATGCAGCTCACTTCAATCCGTATTTATCCTTTGCCTTCCAAAAGCCGCTCACTTGCGTCCATTGGCGCACACTGTGGCTGTGGCTGTAGCTGTGGCTGTGGCTCAAGCTTTGCCTGCTGTATGAGGATGCGGCTGAGAGCGCTTGGCCCCAACTAAGCCCAACTGCTAAGCTCGCCAGCTCGAAACTTTGCGGATGCCTGCCCTCAAGCGGAGTGAGCCCTAAGAAGTTTAAATGTATTACAGTCGCATTGTGAGCTCTGTGTATGTATTGGATATTTGTGTGCGTGTGTGTGTGTGTGTGGGTGCGCATTATGCCCATAATGCTGCAAATAGTCTAGGATATGCAGCAACAAACAATAACACCAACTATGGCAAAAAGCAAAGCCAGAGGCGGCAGCAATAGAAACTGGTAAACAAGTTTTCATCTTTGCTTTTTACGGCATTTCACGGTACAGCGCAAATGAGCGTGACCAGCTCTGCAAACAGCAACAACAACAGCAGCAACAGCAACAACTACAACAACAGCTACATGAACAATAAGGCGTTGTTAGTCGCAGTCAAAGCGATCGCTCAAAGGCTGCCGACATCGCCAGCAATGACGAGTGCAACTAGCGTAACAACAAGCACAGGACAACAGAGCAGCGTCAACTGCGACGCGACGCGACGCTGGCAGCAGCAGCGACTGCAGCAGGAAATAACATTTCTCTTCCATTTGCCACGCGAAGCTAGTTTTTATTTGAGCCACGGCAACGCGCGGCAACTTCGCAGCCTTCGCTTCAGATAACGCTGAGCCCCGCGAAACGCTTCATATAAAAGGCAGCAGCTGCAACATGTCTGGGTCTAAAGGGCACTATGCCAACATCGCTTACAATTATGGCGACTGTCAATGCAGTGCCGCAGCAGCAGCAGCAGCAGCAGCAGCATCAGCATCAGCGGCTTTGCTCACCTCATTTTCTTAACTAGAAGTTGTCGATTCGCGGCCAGAGCTCTGCGCAGTTTAGCTACTAGGCAACCCTTGCATGGACGGCATTCGCTTATAAACCTAGAGCTCACCGTGCACTGATCCCCTTAATGAGCGAGATTCTTAATCATTAGGGCTGGCTTTAACTCTAGTCACTTGTTCTTGAGAATAAGATTTAATTACAGAGAAATAAAAACAGAAACAGCTATGAGATAATGGATTATATTATTTACTTTCAATATTGTTTCAATTGCTTAAATAAGGCTTATTTTCTAGGTATACTAAAGAGAATTTATACATCAATATAATTTCCAATAATTTCCTACTTGAAGCATTTCAATAAAATCTTGAGTCAGGTTACAAAAAAAAAAAAAAAAAAAAAAAAAAATGAATTTGAAATTGTGCGAAGTGTGAAGAAATTCCAGCAGTACAACTTTTGAATTAAATATGTAAATAAAATAATGTGCATGAATTGCATATGTAAAACTTAATCAAAAGCATGCAAAAGTTTATTCCGATATTTTTTGCCTGCAATGTAATCCGATGAAATGAACTTTGCAATCAAACTGGATAATTAGATTACACATTCATAATCAGTTTACTTGTTTCAGTTACCGAACGGATTATCGTGGCGTTGATTGGGCCGATTAATCGAATTAAGCAGAAGCTTTGGGTTCGGGTGCATTTAAAGCGAATATCATCTTAATAATATTTTGTTTATTGTTCTGGCTGCTGCTGCTTTGAAATGAATTAAGGAAATTTGTGCCACAAAAGTTTTATAGATTAACAATTTTAATTTCAATATACAAGTCAAATAATATTGATAAATTTGGCATAACAGCAATTGGTTTCAAAAAGTATATCATTTGAAAATTAGATAAATTTAGGGAGAATCTAAATACAATTTCCCAATTACTTAAATTAAGACAGCAAATATTGGCAGCAAACTCAAATTTATAGATAGATTTGCACACAGACTCCGTCGAGTGGGAGAGTGCGGGTGTGGCAGGCATACAACTTAATTACTTTATTGCATAGTTTATAACATATAACTAAAACTGAGCGCCGAGGGTCGAAAGGAAGAGTCCTTAAATATTTTGTCAATGGAAATATCATGTGCAGCGAGCAATGCAGCATCCAGCATAAATGTGTAAAAAGCAACACCTCAACTTGAGCAAAAGCAATCGCCCCGGCATCATGCCACTCCGCCAGACAACTAGACCAGTCGACCAGTTGACCAGTCGACCAGTCGACCCGTTGCCCAGCTGGCTCTGGGCAGACGATTGCCATTGAAACGGACAATTTTAAATCGAAAAATCAAAACCCAAAACAAATTCAATGTCCTGTTTGTGTGCGCTTGTGTTTGTGTATGTGGGGCTGTGGCTGTGGTTGTGGCGATGTTCGTGCCAGTCCTGGCTTGGGGCCACTCCGAGCGGAGCCACCATGCACCATGGGCAAGAACTGCAATATGCGGCTATAAAAAGCGGAAGTCTTCTCGATTGAAGAACTTTGATATTTGTGAATAAGAAAGCGGTCCGACAAGACCAGACCAGACCAGAGACCGGAAGGCGTTAAGTCTGCGAAAGGCTTTGAAATTTCCAAGTCGGAAGCTGATTATGAGGCGAGGAAATGAAGTAGTGGGGCCAAGACTTTTATTAGAAAACCTAGAGTATCACTCAGCTGCACCGGGCTGACGGATAATTAATAATGCCAGGTAAATGGTAAGCCAATCATGAGCAGCACGAGAGAAGCTAATGAAGTGGGGCCAAGACTTTTATTGGAAATGCAGCGGCAATAGTTAATAATGTCAGATGCAAAAACGAAGCTCAATTAAATCTCATGCAAAGCATTATGGCATAAAGAGATAATCTCAGTGCAGTCAGTTGCATTAGCCAAATGTGCTGCCTTATCCACGGTGAGATCATTTTGAGCTGTCACTAAAAGGAAATGACAACAACAACCAAGAGCCAATTAATGACAGCGAACAACTACAATATCTGTCCACACGGCCAAAGGGCAGTCAATGAAAATCAACTAAGCAATTGCCAATCCCCCATTCCATGCCAGTTCAACCTGCCCACTCATCGCTCACACCCATGCCATGGAATGAGCTGTACAAAAACACTGGCTATAGCAGCTGCAGCGTATGGCAAGTGTTTCTAATTAGTTGCTGGTGTCTGTATGTGTGTGTGTGTGTGTGGGCAAAGGACGACTGCAATTGCAGAAACTAACAAAAACAGACAACACAAAAACAACAACAACAACTGCTCAGAGAAGAGACGAACATGAGAGGAGGAAATGGGGACAGCGAGCAGTGAGAACGGAAAACTAAAAACTGAAATATTGTGCGAGGCTGCAGCCAAAGGACTAACGAGCCAAACGCTCTACCTCTAGCAGAGTAAACAAGCAGGAGGCAGACGACAGACGGGAGACGGCAGACGGCAGGAGGCTGTGTTTGGCCAACATAAATGTAATGCCATTATTAGTTATCGATATAGAGAAACAGGCCGCACCTGCATGTCTCCATGGGTGCAAGGATGTGCTGCCGTGTTTGGCTCTGTCGAAGACACCGTTAGTATCCGGCGCAAAAAAGATTTGCTCAGCATCCGGTTGAAAATTTGTTCTATATGTCCACGTTGTTGTTGTTGTTGTTGTTGCTCTTGTAAAGATTGTTGGCAATGCGATTGCGGCAAATCAGAAAATACTCGCACAAGTGCGAATGTGAATATTGATGCCGCACGCTCAGCCCACTCCGCCCACTCTCTAACTACCGTCCGACCCCATCCCCTCCTCTCTCTCCTAGGCTCTATGCTTCTTCGCGTGCCTCACAGCCGACGGCCACTCGACTAGAGGCAGCTACTTCGCGTTACTTCGCCTACTTTCTGATTGCACACCAGCAGCCTCAGCATCAGCTTCAGCATCAGCTTCAGCTTCAGCTTGAGCTACAGCATCATCGACGGCATCAGCATCAGCCCAGCACCGTCCACCCTCCCTTGGCGCTCGTTCGCTCGCTCGCTTACTTGCTACTTCCGCTTCCGAATCCGTTTTGTGTGCTGTCGCCGCAGAAATTTAACGAAGTCGCACGTTAGTCACTGCCGTCGCCAGCTGTGGAGAGCGCCAGCATCCCAACAGCTGCTTTCTGGCGCTCACGCTCGCTTGCCCTCTCTTTTGTCGCTTTGTCACTCTCTTACGGCCAGCAGCAGCAGCGGCAGCAGCATCAGCATCTAACAGCATCGTTTGATTCGGCAACAGCATCGGGTTTGTTGTCGTCGTCGGCCTCGCTTGGCGCTTTGTGTTCAGCATCCTTTGAGGCTTGCAGGATTCCACTTGTGTTTCAGTTTCGAAGCGTTCGTCGTTGCAGTCGGTCGCATCAGCGGAACAGCCAAGCCCATCTATATAGGCAGCAGCCAGTTGACCGCAGCGACAACGTGTCTCGATTTCGCGCCTCTGTTTATATCAGACGTTTTTTTATGCGAATTGCGTAAATTTGAAAGCCCTACGACTGACTCATTCGCTTTCAATATACGTATGTGTTTCGACTTGACTCTAATTCAGTTTATGTGAATTGCAGTGTCTGTGTGTGCCAGTGTATTGGTGAGTGAGTGCTTGTGTCTCTGTGTGTGTGCATATTTGCCGGCATCATTGTTGTTGCAGGCGCCCATTGTGGTGACAGTCGTGCTCGTCCTGCTAGACGACCCGGTCGTGGCATTCAGAATACTTGACATTTTCGCCGCCAAATTGTGCGATTTCTTCAGGCTGTGGCTGTGACATTGCCATGAACGTGGCGCACTTTGCCGCTGCTGTCTCTGCTGGCCGTCCCTCACCCCCCCTCAAGTAGACAAACTCTATCCGCCGCCGATTGACTGGCAAACAAATTTTGCAATTCAATTTCTATTGTACATGGACCAAAAGAACGTGTGTGTGTGTTTGTGTGAGTGTGTGCGTGTGTGTGCGCGCGTCGTTTGCTGTCAATTCAAAGTATTTGGCATAAAAATTGAAAATTGCATGCAAATTAAATAAATAGACAGACGCCACAGCAAATGCTCCACAGTTGCAAGGACAATAACAACAACAACAACAACGGCAACAACACGACAAGTAGATGAAATAACTCTCAGCCAGTGAAAATGACAGTTTGAAGTTCTGGTCGCAATCAAAGCAAATGTCATTAGCACACGACACAGCCCCAGCGTCAACGTCGCTGTTCTCGATTGATAGCACCACCACCAACACCACCAGCACTAGCAGCAGCAGCAACATCAGCAAATGCAACAACAAACAGCAGCAGCAGCAGCAGCAGCAGCCGTGAATTGGTGGCAACTGAGGACATTTGCATAACTTGCTGCAAGTTGAACTAACGCAACGCTCCCACAGTCAGGTAAGGGCCAAAGCTCGATTTCCGTTTGCGGGCGATCGCATGATGCGCCCGCATAGCCTCTTTAACTTCGCTTTGACTTCCAAACTCAGCTCTAGCTGGATATCTCGGCTATCATTTCTATTTTGCTATTTCTTTTTTTTTCTTTTTCGTTTTTTTTTTTGTCCGCCCCCTTTTACGCCGGTATCAAGCTTAGTGCTGCTCCATCATGCCACGTTAGCCCAACTTTTAGTTATGGCTTTCGCTTTTCGCATAATGTCAGTTTTATTTGGTTTTGGTTTTCACTGGCGGCACTCGGTCGCAGTTCTATTCCAGCATTGGCTTCGACATCGTACCGTGCCTGGGCCCGGGCCGGGCCCGGCCATTCGGCACCCTTGTAAGATTTATTGTGCCACACATAGCAACGTTGCTACACACACACGCTAGTCACACACGTAGCGACTTACTGTAAACACCTACTGAAGCTCGCACGCTGCCCAAGCAGCGAATAGAAACTCATCCAACACACCAGCACGACGGCTGCCTTGTTCTTGTTCTTGTTCTTATTCATCTGCAGCAGCGGCAGCCCCATAATCTCTACTATTTGCATCGCAGACTTTGCCTCGGATTTGGGTATGGCAATGGATTTAGTTATGGTATTTCTTCTTCCGTTTCTGTTTTCTACATTTGCTGCCGTCTCGCACGCCAGCGCTGCGCTTTTTGCCACTTTTTGCCACTCGAAGATGCACGTTTGTTTCATCTTGGCGCTCGCCGTGCACACTGAGCAAAAACGGCGCCACATTTACATTTTGCACTCGATTATGGCAGAGCTGAGCGATTATGGCGTTGCCAAGGCTTCCATTTGATGTTGATTACAACTATAAGTCCACAATGTTGCAAATGAGCAGTCATTATAATCCCACGCGGAAGCTGACAAATAAGCTCTGCAGAGACTCTAGAAATAACTATGAAAATTCATATTCTTCTAACTAAACTCTTTACTTTAGTTTTAAGCACTTTGAATCAATTTTACACGCAATTTGATGTCGATCAAATGAAAGGGCTAAATAAACAGCATTTGCTTGATTTTTCCATAAGGGATTACTGAAAATAGTTGAAATGAACACTAGTATCATTTCAATGGAATTATTCTCTTTGAAAAGCTGCTAATATGTCATATTTCAGCTATACAAATCAATGCGATAAATTATAATAATATTTCAACTCATTATACACAATTAAGCGAACTATGCAGGTTTATTTACTATAAGCATATAAGCATTAATTTATTTCATAAATCATTTCATGTAAATATTTTTGCCAACATTAATTGCAATTTATTATTTTTACAAAAACTATGCATTGCATTCACATATTGATTAATTCAAATAGAGAAAATAACTTAAAAGCAACATTTTAATGAAAGGCTTTATTCAAATATATTTATAAACCCACTACGTTAATTTTTACTGATTTTATATAATATCATTTGAATTTCATCAATAGTAAATAAATAAAATATCTATTGAAAAATATAAAATATAAAAAAAAATATATATAATACTTATTGAAATATATAAATTTCAAGAATTTTTTAGTTTTTAATGATTTTAGATTTCTCTCATAAATAAATTTAAATTTATAATACAATTTAAATTTAAATTTATTTTATTTAAATTTATTTATAAAAATTTGATTGAATTTATGATCCCTCTCATAATAAAAATCATTTATTTAGAAATATTTGCTCGAATTTATGATCCCGTTAATGTTATAGTCTTTTTATTAGAAAAAGTAATAATCATAATGATGTCCTCAAAAATGTCTCTCAATATCATGATTATAAATGTTCATAATTACAAGTTGTAAGCAACAATAAAAGTAACGGTAATAGTTGTTTTCTCAATTTGTATGCTTGATATAGCTATAATCTGCTCTCTTTATCAACATCATCATCATCGTCACACCATCATCATCATCTGCTCTTGCTGTTGCTGTTTTAAAACTTTTTATTTAGCGGCATGCAGTCTAGGCTCCTCAATGGTGTCTATTGCGCCTAACCTGAACGGGCGGGCGAATCCATAAAAACTGGCCCCATCCATTTAGCCATCCATCCGCATTCCAAAAGTGCCATAACGAAAAAAACTTTTTCGACCGTACTCCTATTTCGGCACTGTGTAGCGAACCCATTGGCCAAGGCCGAGGGAAAGCGCACACCTTAGAGCTGAAGCCCCACACACACACACACACACACACACACACACATGTGAGCGAGTTGTGGGCGCAGGGGGCGACAGATATGCGAATATGCGGACACGGACTACTGAGAGAGGATTTCACATAAAACGGAAATGGCATTATCCTCGCACATATTGTTGTGCGGATTTTAGTTTTTATTACGGCCGGAACGCGGCTGATGCCCATAAGAAGCGAATCTTGCAGCCGCCTTCCTCTCCTCCCATACCCCAGCATAAATACTATTTGTGTCTGTTTGTGTGATACATCAAGGCGCCCGAGACACCTATACACCTATACACCTGTACACCCACACTTTGTGGCAGCATTGCTTACCTGGCGGTTGCAATTTATGTGCGTGCTCCTTAAAAATTCGCACACATCTTGCAAGCTGCTGCTGGCGGATATGGGTTCGGGACGAGGCCTCAAAGTCGAAGGCGCTTCACTAATAGTTTCGGGTGTTGCCGACGGACGACTCGTCCGGCATTGTCTTTAGCGCCATTTACTGGGCCAGCTGGGCGGAGCATCGCTCTGAGGTGGCATATCGCTAGCTCTGCTGCGAGCCTTTGTTTGGCAAGGCAAGATTTATGTTGCCACTGGCCAAAGACAACAAGACAGCAAATGGTCATGGCGAATGCTCCACTACCACCTCCATGCCCGCGCCGACTCTGCGGTCCGACTTTTGGCAGCCTAAACAAACACTTGAGGTGTGTAAAGTTGGCCTTGTCCAGCCATCGACTCGGCTGCGTTTTTCAGTTTGTTTTGGTTTCACATTTTGTGCTCTTCAAATTGTGGTTAGATTTCGGTTTAGGTTTAGGTTTCAGATTGGGTTTGGGTTTGGGTTTGGGTTTGGGCTTGGGTATTCGGTTTAGGTTAAGCAAAGACTTGTCTGTCTGTTCCCCTATCTCTCTCTCTTTTTCTGTCTGTCTGTCTGTTTGTGTGTCTATGTTTTCTTGGCAAGGTTTGATCAGGTCCATTGTGCTTAATCACAGCACGCACATTTACATATTGGTTACCAAAAACTTGAGCAATCCTTTAAGACGCAACCAGGCAGACGTTGCTCAACGGCAAACCCTTTTTTGTCCGTTCGCTGTTTTATCTGGCTGCCATTGTTGTGTGGTTTAAGCTTAGTGCAAGGTGGTGCCAGGGGCGGTGCGAGACTTACGCTTAAGCAAACACACACCAAGACACACAGATCAGCACACCCTCACACACACACACACACTGAAACACTTTCTGACGGTCGCTTCCCTGGGCAACCATTCACATCCATTTGCGAGTTGGCTGTTTCGGCATTGTTTTCACTTTTTTCCCCAATCCGACTAGCTGATTGACTGACTGACTGCCTGCCTGACTGACTGACTGAGTGAATGAGTGAGGAATTGAATGGCGTGGCCTCTTCCTCAGCTACTACATAAAACATACAGCAAAATCTGAAATTGATGATGGGCAGTGATTGTGAAAGTTGGCAGTCAGTTAAATTGAGTTCTGCTTAGGCGTCGCCCTTGGCCCTTGGTCCCCGCTGCTGCCCGCAGACCCTTGACGGCGTCCTTGCCGCTGGCGTTGCTTCCTTGGGGCGCGTTAATTGCTTTGTGAATGGTGTCCGGCTCGGCCGGAAAGTTAACATTTAACTTTACTCTATTTTGGACTTTAATCTATTTATAATTGAGGAATGCATAAAGCATGTTAAATAGGAACTTACACAAATTCTGCTTTGTTATGCGCCCTAATCGGGCTGAGGATTGAGTTTTGAGTTTAGGGCCACATTCGGGTGGCGGATGGCGGATGGGAAGATGGACAGAGTCTTCATTGTTTTAAATACGGATTTCTAACAGCCAGCGTCAAAGTTGTTGTTCTTGTCGTTATTCTTGTTGTTGTTGTTGTTGCTGGCACCATTGTTGTTGTTGCTGTAACTGGCGGTTGACTG